>NC_077236.1:2640068-2940068 GCF_027887165.1 Monodelphis domestica
GTTTATTAGCTCAATGGTTCTATCACTTTCGATTTTATTAATTTCTACCTTAATTTTTAGAATCTCTACATTGGTTTTCCTCTGGGGGGTTTTAATTTGTTCGTTCTCAAGTTTTTTGATTTGCATTTCCAATTCATTGATCTCTGCCAGCCCTAATTTGTTAATATATACACTCATGGGTATGGATTTTCCTCTAAGTACTGCTTTGGCTGCATCCCTCACCATTGTCATTTTCCTCAATGAAATTATTAATTGTTTCTCTGATTTCTTCTCTAACTAACCGATTTTGAAGTATCATAGTATTTAATTTCCAATTAATTTTTTATTTGGTTCTCCATGTACCCATACTGATCAATATTTTCATTGCTTTATGATCTGAAAAGGTTGCATTTATTATTTCTGCTTTTCTGCATTTGAGTGCCATGTTTCTGTGCCCTAGTGTATGATCTATTTTTGTGAATGTGCCGTGTGGTGCTGAGAAGAAGGTTTATTCCTTTTTGTCCTTATTTATTTTTCACCATATGTCTATTAACTCTAATTTTTCTAAGACTTCATTCACCTCTTTTACCTCTTTCTTATTTATTTTTTGATTTGATTTATCTAAATTTGATAGTGGTTGGTTCAAGTCTCCCGCTAATATGGTTTTACTGTCTGTTTCCTCCTTTAATACTCCTAGTTTCTCCATTAAAAATTTGGATGCTATACCTTTTGGTGCATACATGTTGATTAGTGATATTTCCTCATTGTCTATACTCCCTTTTAAGAGAATCTATTTACCTCCCCTATCCCTTTTGATCACGTCTATTTGTACTTTGGCTTTGTCAGATATCATGATTGCAACTCCTGCCTTCTTTTGATCAGTTGAAGCCCAAAAGGCCTTACTTCATCCTTTAATTCTAACCTTGTGATTATTAACCCGCCTCATGTGTGTTTCTTGAAGACAACAAATGGTAGGGTTTTGGGTTCTAATCCAATCTGCTCTTTGTCTACGTTTTATGGGCGAGTTCATCCCATTCACGTTCAAAGTTATGATTCTTATTTGTGGATTCGCTGGCATTTTGATATATTCCCCTAGTTCTGACCTTTCTTCTGTAGCTATATCCTTTTAAACCAGTGATTTCCTTTAGGTCAATCCCCCCCAGTCACCTCTATTGATATGCTTCCCTTTTTAGCCCTTCCCTTTTTATGCTCCCTTACCACCACCACCACCACCACCAACACCACCACCACCCCCGGGGTTTATGGGATGCTTTGGGAGGAGTGATTTCTTTGGTATGGAGGGCTTGTCATGCCCTCCTAGGGCAGCTCTCCAGCCTCTGACCGTCACCTGACACCCAGCTCTCACTTGTGGCTCCTAGTAGCTGTTAGCAAACGGCAGCAGCCACACCACGGGCAAAGGCTTCGATAGGCCGGCTAAATCTTGTGAGGGTAGCCATCGGGTCATCATGGACCCCTGGTGAACTAGGACTTTGTTCACCCAGCATGTGAAGATTGCTTCGACTGAAAAGATGGAAGAAACTAATAAGAAGGTCCAATGGCTGAGAGGGTGATGCAGCAAGGCACTGTGGAGTGCTTAGTGTGTGTTGGAGCACAAAAGACAACCCAGGCCATCCAATGCAACTGAGGAAATCTGCAGATGTAATGACTTTTTGCGCCACTGGACCCAGGCTTCCAGCGCCGAGAGAGTGGGACTGTCTCTGTGCATCGACTTTTACACTTAAATCGTCATGCACAAGTGTCTTTGTGCACAAAAACACACAAAGACAATAGTCATCCTCGGTTACCAAGAGACTACTACTACTACTACCCTCCCCCCTCTCCTTCCCTCCATTTTTATACTCCCTCCCCGCTCCCCCTCATTGATTTTCCTTTCTTTCTTACCCTGTTGGATAAGATAGAATTCAGGATCCAACTGGATCTAGATGTTCTTCCCTTTCAGATTTGATTTCACTGAGAGTAAGGTTCAAGTAATTCCACTTCACGCTCTCTTCCTCTCCTTCTCATATGAGAGTTCTTCCCCTCCCCTTCCCATGTGTATCTTTGTATGGGAAAGATTATTCTATTTAGTCCCCTCCCATTTCTTGAAGTAAATGTTAGTATTATCGATGATTTCGCCCCTCCCTTTTTCTCTCTTTGCCCCCCTTTCACCAAATCTTCTTGATGCCCCAATCTTTCCCTATGCATGATTCTTCTAATACTCTTATGGTGCGTACAATTTTTGAGTGTTACACAATATATTTTCCCCGCATATTAATATATATATAATTTGATATAAATATAGTCCTTATAGAAGAGAGTTTGACTTAAAGAAAAAGATAAGATATATCTCCTTTTCCCTTTCTTTAATATTTACCTTTTCATGTTTCTCTTGCTTTCTGTGATTGAATATCAAATTTTCCACTAAGTTCTGGTGTTTTCTTAGCAAATGCTTGGAAATCTTCTATTTTGTTGAATGCCCATACTTTCCCCTGGAAGCATATAGTCAGCTTTGCTGGGTAGTTGATTCTTGGTTGGAGACCCGGCTCTCTTGCCTTTCTAAATATCGTGTTCCAAGCTTTGCGGTCTCTTACTATGTGTGCCGCTAATTCGTGTGTGATCCTTATGGGAGCCCCCCTATATCTGAAGCTCCTCTTCTTGGCTTCTTGTAGGATTTTCTCCTTTTCGTGGAAGCTCTTTAATTTGGCGATTACATTCCTGGGGGTTGCTTTTGGGGATTTAATGTAGAGGATGTTCTGTGAGCCCTTTCTATTTCTATTTTGCCCCCTTGCTCCAGAATATGTGGGCAATTTTCTTCTATAATCTCCTGTAGAATACCATCGAGGTTTTTTTTTTATCTCTGGGTTTTCGGGGAGACCAATAATTCTGAGGTTGTCTCTTCTTCCTCTGTTTTCCAAGTCTGTGACCTTTTCAGTGAGATATTTTATGTTTTCTTCTAATTCATTAATTTTTTGGTTTTGCTTTATTGATTCTTGCTCTTTT
The DNA here is from genome assembly GCF_027887165.1 of Monodelphis domestica. Taxonomy (NCBI): domain Eukaryota; kingdom Metazoa; phylum Chordata; class Mammalia; order Didelphimorphia; family Didelphidae; genus Monodelphis; species Monodelphis domestica. The sequence goes on from NC_077236.1 coordinate 2,643,048, forward strand.
CTTATCTCACTGTCTTCCATTTGCTTAATTATGGTCATTAGGGACTGGTTTTGCTTTTCAGCTTTGTCTGCCCCTCTTTTAGATGCTTCCAGCTCGTTCTCTAATTGTGAAATCTTGTCTATCAGACTGCTGATCTCTTTCTCCCATTTTTCTTTCCAAAAGGTTTCCATCTTTTGGGTAACCTCCAGTGTGAGATCTTCCAGGGCTTGTGGATGGTTTCCATTTGGGGAGGCATGTTCTGATTTTGTTTGGAATTCATCCTCATTCTCTTCATTTCCTTGGGTACTTCCTCCATAAAAGTTTTCAATAGTCACTCCCCCCCCCCACCTTTGTGTTTGGAGGCTTGATTTTGGGCTGTGTGAGCCATCCCTTTGGTGGTTTTATTCCACTTTGTTTTTTGGTCGGAGTCTGGGTGATACGGGTGGGTTTTCTGTGAATTTAGGCTGCCTCAGACTAGTTCTTCCCAGCCTCCGAGGTTTCCTAGAGCACGGGCCCCTGTGTTCAGCCCAACCACCCAGGCAATCAGTGCGGCCCACCCAGGTGTTCCGCGCAACCTCCCCGGAGGTCAGCTCTGCAGCCCCCTTGGTCAGCGTAGGATTCTCCCGTGAAACTGCCCCGAGAGGTTGTTTCCTTACAGTCAGTAGATCCCAAGGATCCTGGTATGCCTCCTCAGACAGAGACGCTCCTCACTGACTCACTGCCCCAGTGAGCGCTCTGATAGCTTACTCTGGTTTGGTGGGGGGTGTGGGGGATGTGCGGCTCAGTTCATGTCTTTGTGTGAGCTTTTCCTACCCCTTATTGTGTAGAAATGTTCAAACCCTACGTACCTTAGTTTCTGTGGGGGTACTGGAGAGACCTTCCATTCTTCCAAAGGTGATTTTCATGCTCTTTTCAGGTAGTCTATTTCGTTCGGTGCCGGGGAGGGGAAGCGAGTTGCGTCTAGATTGCAGCCATGATTACCTGGAAATCCCCATCTCTCAGATTATAAGAGATTTAGAGCACTTTTTCACGGGCTTATTAATCATTTTGATTTCTTTGGCTGAAAACTGCCTGTTCATGTCCCTTGCCCATTTATCAATTGGAGAATGCCTTGATTTTTTTGTACAATTGATTTTGCTCTTTCTGATTTGTGTAATTAGACCTTTGTCTGAGGATTTTGTTATGAAGATTGTTTCCCAATTTGTTGCTTCCCTTCTTATTTTGGTTATATTGATTTTGGTTGTACAGAAACTTTTTAATTTGATGTAATCAAAATTGTTCATTTTACATTTTGTAACTCTTTCTATGTCTTGCTTGGTTTTAACGTCTTCCTCTTCCCACAGGTCTGATATGTAGACTATTCTGTGTTCAGCTAATTTGCTTACAGTTTCGTTTTTATGTTCAAATCATTCACCCATTCTGAGTTTATCTTGGTGTAGGGTATGAGGTGTTGATCCAAACCTAATCTCTCCCACACCGTCTTCCAGTTTTCCCAGCAGTTTTTCTCAAATAGTGGATTTTTTTTGAGAAGCTGGGGTCTTTGGGTTTGTCATATACTATCATGCTGATGTCACTTACCCCAAGTCTATTCCACTGATCCTCCTTTTTGTCTCTTAGCCAGTTCCAAATTGTTTTGAGGACCACTGCTTTATAATAGAGTATGAGATCTGGGACTGCAAGGCCAACTTCCTTTTTTATTTATTTTTTTCAGTATTTCCCTGGATATCCTTAATCTTTGTTCTTCCAAATGAAATTTGTTATGTTTTTTTTTTCTAAATCAGTAAAAAAATTTTTTTTTGGTAATTCAATGGGTATGACACTAAATAGAGGAAAAAGTTTGGGTACGATGGTCATTTTTATTATATTGCCTCGTCCTACCCATGAGCAGTTCATGTTTTTCCAATTGCTCAGGTCTAGTTTTAGTTGTGTGGAGAGTGTTTTGTAGTTGTGTTCAAGATTCCTAAGTATTTTATTTTGTCTATGGTGATTTTGAATGAGATTTCTCTTTCTAATTCTTGCTGCTGAGCTGTGTAGGAAATATAGAGGAATGCTGATGACTTAATTGGGTTTATTTTGTATCCTGCAACTATGCTAAAGTTGTTGATTATATCGACTAGCTTTTTGTTTGATTCTCTAGGATTCCTTACGTAGACCACCATATCATCTCCAAAGAGCAATAACTTGGTCTCCTCCTTGCCTGGTCTTTTCTTTACGAATATTTGGAAACCTTGCATTTTGTTGAATGCCCATACTTTCCCCTGGAAGTATATAGTCAGTCTGGATGGATAGCTGATTCTTGGTGGAAGACCCAGCTCTCTTGCCTTTCTGAATATCATGTTCCAGGCCTTATGGTCATTGAGAGTGGCAATTCTAGGTCCTGTGTGACCCTGATTAGAATTCCTTTATATCCAAATTTTCTTTTTCTGGCTTCTTGTAAGATTTTTTTCTTTTGTGTGGAAGTTTTGGAATTTGGCCATTCCATTCCTGGGAGTTGTCTTTTGGGGATTTAGTGTAGAGGGTGTTCTGTGAACTCTTTCAATGCATATTTTGTCATCTTGTTCTAGAATCTCCGGGCAGTTTTCTTTAATATCTTGTATTATAATGTCAAGATTACTATTTATTTTGGCTTTTCTGTTAGGCCAAATATTCTCAGATTGTCTCTTCTTCCTGTGTTTTCCAGGTCTGTCACGTTGTCAGTGAGCTGTTTTATGTTAACTTCTAATTCCTTAGTCTTTTGACTTTGTGTTATTAATTCTTGCTCTTTTGGGAAATCATTGTCTTCCAGTTGCCTGATTCTGACCTTTAAAGACTGGTTTCCCTTTTCAGTCTGGTCCAACCTGTTTTTTGAGTCCTTGAGCTGTTTCTGCATTTGCGTAATTTGGTCCCTCAGCTTGCTGAGTTCCTTTTGCATTATTTCCCATTTTCCCTGTCAGAAGGCTTCCATCTTTTTGATAATTTCCAATGTAAATTCTTCAATAGCTCGTGGAAATTTTCCATTTCTTTTGGAAGGTTTTGGAGCATTTTGTTTGTGTTTCCTCTTCTATTTCCTCTGTATTTTGTATTTTCGCCGCATAAAATGTGTCCAAAGTCAACCCCTTCTTCTTGCTTTTCTTGGTGTTTAGATGTTGTTGCTCCTGTGCATTGTTTGCCATCGCTATGGTTTTTTTCTCCCCTTTCCAGTCAGAAATCTGAGTAAGGAGGGCTGGCTTTCAGTGTATGGGTCTCCTGATCCGAGGCTTTATCCACAGGCAAATTCTCCATTCTCTGCAGCAGCAATATCTTCCCCGGGATGCCCAGGGTCTGCCCTACCCTGCCTACCGGCGTTTCGGGTGTTACAGCTCTCAGGTGTGGGCCTTTGGTGTTTTTATTTAACTCCCAAGACCTGTGGGTGCCCCTTGCTCATTTCAGGGGATCCCTTTGCGCACTCGTTGATAATAGCACACTAGTTCTGGGAGCCCGGGATCTGAGTTCCCCTTGCCCGACTGCCGGTGTTTCAGGTTTTACTGCTCATAGGAGGGGGGTTCTTGGTGATCTTATTCAGGTTCCCAGACATGGGGCTGCCCGTTGTTCAGTCCTGGGGTGCCCCTCCCTCACTTATTGATTCTGGCCAGTGCAGACTTAAACTCTGGCTAACTCGGAGTGGTGCGTGGGGGGAGTGTGGGTCAGCTTTTTGTTCCCTTATATTGTGGAAATGCCGAAGTCTCACCTACCTTCAGTGCTTCGACTTAGTGTGGGGTCTCTCCACTCTTATGAGGATGGTTGCTTTTGTTTCTTGAGGGGTCTTTTGAGGTCGTTTGTGTCGTTGGGTTTGAGGAGAGGAAGCGAGCCGTGTCTACTGTACAACCATGCTTACCCGGAAATCGCTCTGGAGGCTTTTGATCGGATTAAATTCAACTGGGTTGGTCTGGATGTGCCCTGAGGAAAAAAGCTCCTGTGAGACGGCAGCCAGAATGTATGATCCAGCCATGGGGCTTCAGGCTCCCTGGTCTCTCCACGGCTTCCTCCCCACTGCCCGCTCTGGACCCTCCACGCCCTGCATCCCGGTGCTCACAAGGTAGACCCTCCAAAACAGCACCTTTGCCCTCCCAGAAGTTCCTGTTGCCACTGGGGGCTCAGTGTTACGGGCTTCGGGGTGGGGGTAGGGATCCTGGGACCTTCCTTCTGCCTTCCCCATAGACCCGAGTGTTCTGGGACTCCAACGTTCAGGGAGGCATACCTTTTTTTTATTTATTTAAACATTATTTTATTTGGTCGTTTTCATACATTATTTACTAGAAACAAAGATCGATTTCTTTTCCTCCCCTCCCCCCCCCCCACCTTTCCCTCTCCCATAGCCGAGGCATGATTCCACTGGTTATCACATGTGTTCTTGACTCGAACCCATTTCCCTGTTGTTGGAATTGGCATTATAGTGTTCATTTAGAGTCTCTCCTCAGTCTTATCTCCTCCAACCCTATAGTCAAGCTGTCGCTTTTCATCGGTGTTTTTACTCCCACAGTTTATCCTCTGCTTGTGGGTAGTATTTTTTTTAGATCCCTGTAGATTGTTCAGGGAAATTGCATTGATACTAATGGAGAAGTCCATCACCTCCGATTGTACCACAATGTATCAGTCTCTGTGTATAATGTTTTCCTGGTTCTGCTCCTTTCTCTCTGTATCGCTTCCTGGAGGTTGTTCCAGTCTCCATGGAATTCCTCCACTTTATTATTCCTTTTAGCACAATAGTATTCCATCACCAACATATACCACAATTTGTTCAGCCATTCTCCAATTGAAGGGCATCCCCTCATTTTCCAATTTTTGGCCACCACAAAGAGCGCAGCTATGAATATTCTTGTACAAGTCTTTTTGTCCATTATCTCTTTGGGGTACAAGCCCAGCAGTGCTATGGCTGGATCAAAGGGCAGACAGTCTTTTATAGCCCTTTGGGCATAGTTCCAAATTGCCCTCCAGAATGGTTGGATCAATTCACAACTCCACCAGCAAAGAATTAATGTCCCCACTTTGCCACATCCCCTCCAGCATTCATTACTTTGCATAGCTGTCATGTTAGCCAATCTGCTAGGTGTGAGGTGATACCTCAGAGTTGTTTTGATTTGCATCTCTCTGATTATAAGAGATGTAGAGCACTTTTTCATGTGCTTATTAATAGTTTTGATTTCTTTGGCTGAGAACTGCCTGTTCATGTCCCTTGCCCATTTATCAATTGGAGAATGGCTTGATTTTGATTGTGCAGTTCATGGGTGTGTGCGTTTTCCAATCTGAATCTTTGTTTGGCGTTACTAAGGCGAGTGCCCTGGTGGCGGGCAACCTGACATGCCTCCAGACTCGTTTTCCCCCTCGCCAACCTCCCCAACCCGCTCCAACAACCTCTGTGGGCTGGCCCAATTACCCTCCAACAATTCCTTTTCGCTCCCTCTCATTCTCTTCACCTCCTTCTAGCCGGATTTCTCGGCCCTTCGCCCCCCCTCCCTCTTTCCATTCTGTCCCTCCCAACTTTCTCTCCTTTTCTAACCACCCTCTTTCTCTGCTCCTCCCTGACCTCACTCTTATACTTTTTCTACTCTTCATCCAGTCTAGGTCTCTACATCGCTCGAGTCTACCACCGTGGGCCCCCTGCTGAGTACCACCGACTTCTCCCAGGATTTTGCTCACCGAGGCAAACACGACTTCATCCAGAGACATTCTCCAGAAGGGAAAAGGGTCTTCAAGCCTATTCTACAAAAGGGATTCTGGGCAAATGAGCGCAAAAGTCATGAAAGCGTTCGGGTCCGCAAAATCAAGTACGTGATGCTCAGGAAAAGAACCACGGAAGGCAGTTGAGGCTCAGAGAGACGAGCTCACAAAAGTCCGATAGTGTCAAAGCCAGAGTTGCTTTCCAAGGGACTGAAAGGCTTAACTCGGAAGTTGGATCAGAGGGAGTTCAATTTTCTCCCAGGACCCTAAATATAACCCTAAACCTAACCCTAACCCTAAATACTGTCGAACCCTAAACTTATACCTAACCCTAAATACGATTTTAAAACATAAATATGTTTCTAACCCTAACTCTCACCATGAACCTAACTCTAATATTAACTTTAACCCTGACCCTAACTCTAACCTAACCCTAACACAAACCCTAATGCTATCCCTAACCCTAACCCTAACTCTAATGCTCAGCCTAAACCTAAACCTAAATTCGTTTCTAACCCTAACCCTAACCCTCATTTTAACCTAAACTTAACCTTAACCATAACCATAACCCTAATCCCTAACTCAAAACCTAACCCTAATCCTAACCCAAACCCTAACCTTAAATAAGTACCGATTCCTGTCCTACCGATTCCTGCCGATTTCTGGTGATTTCTGACCTGTACTGTCCAACCCTAAACATATACCTAGAGCTAAATAGGTTTTTAAACCATGAATACATTTCTAACCTTAACCCTAATCATAAAACTAAACCCTAACCCTAACCCTAAATACGTGCCGATTTCTGGTGATTTCTGACCTGTACTGTCCAACCCTAAACATATACCTAGAGCTAAATAGGTTTTTAAACCATAAATACATTTCTAACCTTAACCCTAATCATAAAACTAAACCCTAACCCTAACCCTAACCCTAAAACTAACACTAATACTAACCCTAACCCTAACTCTAACCCTAACCTTAAACCTAATCCTAACCCTAACCCTAACAATAAATACATTTCTAATCCTAACCCTAACCCTAACCCTAAAACTAACCCTAACCGTCACACTAAACCTAACCCTACCCCTAAACCATAAATACGTTTCTATATCTAACCCTAACACTAAATACATTTCTAACCCTAACCTTAACCCTAATTCTAACCCTAAACCATAAATACGTTTCTATATCTAACCCTAATACTAAATACATTTCTAATCCAAACATTAACCCTAACAATAAATACATTTCTAACCCTAACCTTAACCCTAACACTAACCCTAACCCTAAACCTAACACTAACCCTAACCCTAACTCTAACCCTAACTCTAACCCTAAGCCTGACAATAAATACATTTCTAACCTTAAACCTAACCCTAAAACTAACCCTAGCCGTAACACTAAACCTAACTCTAACCCTAAACCATAAATACGTTTCTATATCTAACCCTAACACTAAATACATTTCTAATCCAAACACTAACCCTAACAATAAATACATTTCTAACCCTAACCTTAACCCTAACACTAACCCTAACCCTAACCCTAACACTAACCCTAAACCTAAAGCTAACCCTAACCATAACGCTAACCCTAACCCTAAACCTTAAGGCTAATCCTAACACTAAACCTAACCCTAACCCTAACCCTAATGCTAACGCTAAATACGATTTTAAAACATAAATGTTTCTAACCCTAACACTAACCATAAACCTATCTCTAACACTAACCTTAACCCTAACCCTAACTCTAAACCTAACACTAACCAAAACCGTAGCCTTAAATCTAACCCTAATCCTAACCCTAAATACCCTAACCCTAACCTAACACTAAAGCTAACACTGAACCTAACCCTAATCCTAACCCTAAATACTGTCGAACCCTAAACGTATCCCTAACCCTAAATTCGTTATTAAAACATAAATGTTTCTAACCCTAACTCTCACCGTAAACCTAACTCTAACATTAACTTTAACCCTAACCCTAACCCTAACCCTAACCCTAACCCTAACCATAAAACTAAACCCTAACCCTAAGCCTAAACCATGAATACGTTTCTATAACTAACCTTAACACTAAATACATTTCTAATACTAACGCTAACCCTAACAATAAATACATTTCTAACCCTAAACCTAAGCCTAAACCTAACCCTAACCCTAACCCTAAATACGTGCCGATTTCTGCCCTAACCCTAAACCTAACCCTAACCTTAACCCTAACCCTAACCCAAATCCTAACCCTAACCCTAACCCTTACCCTAACCCTAAACCTATCCCTAACACAACCCTAACCCAAAACCTAACCCTAACCCTAACCCTAAATACTTGCCGATTTCTGTCCTGTGCCGATTTCTGTCCTGCCGATTTCTGCCCTAACACTAACCCTAACCCTAACAATAAATACTTTTCTAACCTTAACCCTAACTCTAACCCTAACCTTAACCCTAACAGTAAATATATGCCGATTTCTGTCCTACCCTAACCCTAAACCTAACCCTAACCCTAACAATAACTCTAACCCTAACCCTAAACCCTAATGCGACCCCTAAAACTAAACCTAACCCTATCCCTAACCCTAACCTTAACCATAACCCTAAATACTGTCAAACCCTAAACTTATCACTAACCCTAAATATGTTTTTAAAACATAAATATGTTTCTAACCCTAACTCTAACCATAAATCTAACTCTAACACTAACCTTAACCCTAACCCTAACTCTAACCCTAACTCTAACCCTTACCCTAACCCTAACCCTAAATACCCTAACCCTAATCCTAACACTAACCTTAACCCTAACCCTAAAATACGTGCCGATTTCTGTCCGTCACTTTAACACTAACCCTAACCCTAACCATAACCCTAAACCCTAACCATAACCCTAACCCTAACCCAAATGCTAAATAGGATTTTAAACCTTAAATACATTTCTAATCCTAACCCAACCATAAAGCTAACTCTAACCCTAACCATAAACCTAATCCTAACTCTTATCCTAATCCTAACATTAAATACTTTTCTTACTCTAACCCTAAATATGTTTCTAAACCTAAATATGTTTCTAACTGTAACCCTAGATATGATTCAAACCCTAACACTTACCATAACACTAACACTAACCCTAAATATTTTTCTAACCTGAACCCTAACACTGATTACGTTTCTTTACCAAACCCTAACACTATATTTTTCTCACCCTAACCCTTACCCTAAATCTAACCTGAACCCTAACATTAACCTTAACCCTTACCCTATACGTAACACTAAATATGTGTTTAAACCTAACACTAACCGTAACACTAACCCTAACCCTAAATACGTGCCATATTCTGTCCTACCGATTTCTGCCGATTTTTGTCTAATTCTGTCCTGTCCTGTCCAAACCTAACCTTATCGATACCCCTAAATACGTTTCAAACCCGAAATGCATTTCTAACCGTAACCCTATGCATAACCCTAATTCTAACCCTAACCCTAAACCAAACCCTAACTCTAACCAAGACCCTAACCCTAACCCTAAATATGTTTCTAACTCTCACCCTAAATACGATTCTAACACTAACATTAACACTAACACTAACCCTAAATACGTTTCTAACACTAAACTAACCCTCATTATGTTTCTATCCCTAACCCTAACAATAAATACGTGCCGATTTCTGTCCTGTACTGTCAAGCACTAAACCTATCCCAAACCCTAAATAGGTTTTTAAACTAAAATTACGTTTCTAAACCTAACCATAACCATAAACCTAACTCTAACCCTAACCCTAACCCTAACTCTAACCCTAAATATGTTTCTAAACCTAACCCTAATTGTGTTTCTATCCCTAATCCTAATATTAAATACTTTTCTAACCGTAAACCTAACCCTAAATCTAACCCTAACCCTAAACATAACACTTACCTGAACCCTAACATTAAATATGGTTTTAAACCTAACGCTAACCCTAACCTTAACCCTAGCCCTAACCCTAAACCTAACTCTAACACAAACTTTAACCGTAACCCTAACCCTAACCATAAAACTAAACCTTAACCCTAACCCTAAATACTGTCAAACCCTAAACTTATCCCTAACCCTAAAAAGGTTTTTAGATATAAATATATTTCTAACCCTAACTCTAACCATTAACCTAACTCTAACACTAACCCTAACCCTAACACTAAAGCTAACACTAAACCTAACCCTAACCATATACCTAAACCTAACCCTAAATCAAATCCTTACCTTAACCCTAACCCTATCTCTAACCCTAAATATGAGCCGATTTCTGTCCAAATCTTAACCCTAATTTGAACCCTAACACCAACCATAACCATAACCTTAACCCTAACCCTAACCCTACCCTAACTCTAACCCTAAATATGTGCCGATTTCTGACGGTTTCTAACTCTAACCCAAAATACAATTCAAACCCTAAAACCAACACTAACACTAACCCTAACTTTAAATAAGTCTCTAACCGTAAACCTAACCCTAATTGCGTTTCTATCCCTAACCCAAACACTAAATATGTTTCTAACCTTAACCCTAACCCTCACTTTAACCCTTACCCTAACCCTAACCCTAACACTAAACCTAAATATGTGCAGATTTCTGCCAATTTCTGTCCTACCGATTCCTGCCGATTTTTGCCGATTTCTGTCCTGTACTGTCAAACCATAAACCTACCACTAAACCTAAATAGGTTTTTAAACCATAAATATGTTTCTAACCCTAAATCTAACCATAACCCTAACTCTAACGCTAACCCTAACACTAACCCTTGTGACATGGAAATCACTTTAAAAGACTGATATATATTAATTTAAGGTCGCCAAGGAATTCAGCTATGTAATTCCTAAATGAAAACTCAAGTCAGCCGTCAACCTTTTATAGAGTTTAATTACAAACAGGAAGAAGAAAGGAATTAGAGAGAGAGAGAGAGAGAGGGGGGAGAGAAGTGAATAGGGCTTAAATACCTCCTCTGTTTAGGCTGGGCCAAAAGGCCCAAGCCCTTATATAGCTTGGGCAAAGAAAGGAGATCAGTCCCTATTACTCACGTGACCAAAATGGAGAAACAGTCTCCCGGGCCTCCACCTCCAGCTTCCTTCAGAGCAAGCTTCTCAGAGCACCTCTCCAACCACTCAGAGCCAAAACTCTCCAACCAACCCCCTCAGTCCTCAGACCCCTCTATCTTTAAGGAAACTATCCAAGTTCCCTCCCCTCTGTTCTCAATCTACCAATCACTGTCCATCATTTTCCCTGTGCCAATGGTGGCTCTAGGTTAACCCAGGACCGCCCAGAGGTCTGTGGCTTTGTACATGTCTATTGGAGGTCATATTCTCAAATAATTAAATTTTGATCTATGCTGCTGCAGCCCTTCCTAAATCCTGTTAGGAGTGAGTGGGGTGGAAATTCTATTTTCCAAGAGCTGTTTCTGTCATTCCAAGTATCTCTATTGTATCAATTCTAAAATCAATCATGACTCAAAGAAATTTCTGTTCTGTGCTTAAGCATAGGTCAAAGTCCTTTCCATTGTTCAGCAAAAGGTTTCTGTCCTAAAGTAATCTTAAGAAGGGAGGAGGAGGAACCTCCCATGCCAAAGGGGTTCACGTTCCAATGGCCAAGACCCACTATCAATAGGAAATTTTTCAAGTATGAAATTTCCCAATGGTGAAATTTCCAACATTTATGAGTCTAAGAAATTTTAAGGTTTACACCCTAACTCTAACATTAACCCAAACTATAAATACGTTTCTAACCCTTACCAGAATTGGGTTTCTATCCCTAACCCTAACATTAAATACTTTTCTAACCCTAACCCTAAGCCTAAATCTATCCCTAACACTAACACTAACCGTAACCCTAATCCTACACCTAAAACTAAATATGGTTTTAACCCTAACCTTAACCCTAACCCTAAATATGTGCTGATTTGTCCCGATTTCTATCCTACTTAACATTAACCATAAGCCAAACTCTAACCCTAATTTTAAATATGTTTCTGAACCTAACTATAACCCTAACCATAACTATAACCCAATCCCTAAGCCCTAAACCTAAGCCTAAATACATTTCTAACCCTACCCCTAACCCTAACCCAAACCCTAACCCTAAAAGTAAATACTGTCAAACCCTAAACTTATCCCTAACCCTAAATAGGTTTTAAAAATGTAAATATGTTTCTAACCATAACCTTAAACTAACCCTAACTCTAACACTATCCCAAACCATAAATAAGTTTCTAACCCTTACCATATTTGGGTTTCTATTCCTAACCCTAATATTAAATACTTTTCTAACCCTAACCCTAAGCCTAAATCTACCCCTAACACTAACCCTAACTGCAAGCCTAATCCTATACCTAAAACTAAATATGGTTTTAACCCTAACGCTAACCCTAAACTTAACCCTAACCCTAAATATATGCCGATTTATCAGGATTTCTATCCTACCTAATATTAACCCTAAGCCAATCTCTAAACCTAACTCTATATATGTTTCTAAACCTAACTATAACCCTAACCATAACTAAACCCTATCCCTAAGCCCTTAACCTAAGCCTAAATACATTTCCAACCCTACCAGTAACCCTAACCCTAACTTTAATCCTAATAGTAAATACTGTCAAACCCTAAACTTATCCCTAACCCTATATAGGTTTTTAAAACATAAATGTGTATCTAACCCTAACTCTAACCATAAACCTAACTCTAACACTAACCTTAACCCTAAGCCTAAATCTAACCTTAACTCTAACCCTAACATTAAACCTAACCCTAAATATCTGCTGATTTATCCTGATTTCTGTCCTAACATTAACCCTAAGCCAAACTCTAAACCTAACTCTATATATGTTTCTGAACGTAACTATAACCCTAACCATAACTATAACCCTATCCCTAAGCCCTTAAACTAAGCCTAAATACATTTCTAACACTACCCCTAACCCTAACCATAATCCTAACAGTAAATACTGTCAAACCCTAAACTTATCCCTAACCCTAAATAGATGTTTAAAATATAAATATGTTTCTAACCCTAACTCTAACCATAAACCAAACTCTAACACTAACCTTAACCCTAACCCTAACCCTAACAATACATAAATTTCTAACCCTAACCCTAACCCGAAACCTAACCCTAACCCTAAACCCTAATGCTAACCCTAACCCTAACCCTAACCCTAAATACTCTCAAACCCTAAACTTATCCCTAACCCTAAATAGATTTTTAAAATATAAATATGTTTCTAACCCAAACTCTAACCATAAAACTAACTCTAACACTAACCTTAACCCTAACCCTAACTCAAAACCTAGCTCTAACCCTAACATTAACCTTAACCCTAACCGTAACCCTGACCATAACGATAACACTAAAGCTAACACTAAACCTAACTCTAACCCAAACCATAAACCTAAACCTAACCCTAAATCTAACACGAACCTTAACCATAACCCTAACTCTAACCTTATCCCAAATACTAAATAGGTTTTTAAACCATAAATACATTTCTAATCCTAACCCAACCATAAAGCTAACACTAACCCTACCCCAAACTCTAACCCTAAAATACGTGCCAATTTCTGTCCATCACTTTAACCCTAACCCTAACCCTAACCCTAACCCTAAATACTGTCAAACCCTAAACTTATCTCTAACACTAAATACGTTTTTAAAACATAAATATGTTTCTAAGCCTAACTCTAACCATAAACCTAACTCTAACACTAACCTTAACACTAACCCTAACCCTAAATACGTTTTAAAAACATAAATATGTTTCTAACCCTAACTCTAACCATAAACCTAACTCTAACACTAACCTTAACCCTATCCCTAAATCTAACCCTAACTCTAACCCTAACCCTAACCCTAACCCTAACCATAAACATAACCCTAGCCCTAACAATAACCCTAACCCTAAATTCGTTTCTAACCCTAACCCTAAACCTCACTTTAACTTTAACCCTAACCATAACCATAACCATAACCCTAATCCCTAACCCAAATCCTAACCCTAACCCTAACCCAAACCCATCCTACCCCTTACCCTACCCCTAAATACCCTAACCCTAACCCTTAACCCTAACCCTAAAACTAACACTAATCCTAACCCTAACCCTAAATCTAACCCTAACGTTAACCCTAACCCTATCTCTAACCCTTAATATGTGCCGATTTCTGTCCTACCCTAACCCTAACCCTAACCCTAATGATATCCCTAACACTAAACCTAACCCTAACCATAACCCTAAATACTGTCAAACCCTAAACTTATCCCTAACCCTAAATACGTTTTTAAAACATAAATATGTTTCTAACCCTAACTCTAACCATAAACCTAACTATAGCACTAACCTTAACCCTAACCCTAACTCTAACCCTAACTCTAACCCAAACCCTAACCCTAAACCTAACCCTAACCCTTAATACCCTAATCCTAACACTAAAGCTAACACTAAACCAAACCCTAAACCTATCCATAAACCTAAACGTAACCCTAAATCTAACCCTAATCTTAATCCTAAACCTAACCCTATCTCTAACCCTAAATATGTGCCGATTTCTGTCCTAACCTTAACCCAAATCCTAACCCTACCCTAACTCTAACCCTAAATATGTGCCGATTTCTGACGGTTTCTAACTCTAACCCAAAATACAATTCAAACCCTAAAACCAACACTAACACTAACCCTAACTTTAAATAAGTCTCTAACCGTAAACCTAACCCTAATTGCGTTTCTATCCCTAACCCAAACACTAAATATGTTTCTAACCTTAACCCTAACCCTCACTTTAACCCTTACCCTAACCCTAACCCTAACACTAAACCTAAATATGTGCAGATTTCTGCCAATTTCTGTCCTACCGATTCCTGCCGATTTTTGCCGATTTCTGTCCTGTACTGTCAAACCATAAACCTACCACTAAACCTAAATAGGTTTTTAAACCATAAATACGTTTCTAACCCTAAATCTAACCATAACCCTAACTCTAACGCTAACCCTAACACTAACCCTTGTGACATGGAAATCACTTTAAAAGACTGATATATATTAATTTAAGGTCGCCAAGGAATTCAGCTATGTAATTCCTAAATGAAAACTCAAGTCAGCCGTCAACCTTTTATAGAGTTTAATTACAAACAGGAAGAAGAAAGGAATTAGAGAGAGAGAGAGAGAGAGAGAGAGGAGAGAAGTGAATAGGGCTTAAATACCTCCTCTGTTTAGGCTGGGCCAAAAGGCCCAAGCCCTTATATAGCTTGGGCAAAGAAAGGAGATCAGTCCCTATTACTCACGTGACCAAAATGGAGAAAACCCGGGCCACCACCTCCAGCTTCCTTCAGAGCAAGCTTCTCAGAGCACCTCTCCAACCACTCAGAGCCAAAACTCTCCAACCAACCCCCTCAGTCCTCAGACCCCTCTATCTTTAAGGAAACTATCCAAGTTCCCTCCCCTCTGTTCTCACATCTACCAATCACTGTCCATCATTTTCCCTGTGCCAATGGTGGCTCTAGGTCAACCCAGGACCGCCCAGAGGTCTGTGGCTTTGTACATGCCTGTTGGAGGTCATATTCTCAAATAATTAAATTTTGAACAATTAACTCGATATTATTATACAGGAGATTATAAAAGAAAATTGCCCTCACGTTTTGGAGCAAGGGGCCAAAATAGAAATAGAAAGGATTCATAGAACACCTTCTATACTAAATCCCCAAAAGACAACACCTAGGAATGTAATTGCCAAATTCAAGAGCTTCCAACTAAAGGAGAAAATCCTACAAGAAGCCAAGAAGAAGAGCTTCAGATATAAGGGGGCTCCCATAAGGATCACACATGACTTAGCGGCTAACACACTAAGAGACCGCAAAACATGGAACACGATATTTAGAAAGGGAAGACAGCTGGGTCTCCAACCAAGAATCAACTACCCAGCAAAACTGACTATATACTTCCAGGGGAAAGTATGGGCATTCAACAAAATAGAAGATTTCCAACCATATGCTAAGAAAAGACCAGAGCTCTGTGGATACTTCGATATCCAAGCACAGAAAGCAAGAGAAACATGAAAAGGTAAATATTCAAGAAAGGGAAAAGGAGATAAATCTTATCTTTTTCTTTAAGTCAAACTCTCTTCTATAAGGACTACATTTACATCAAATTATATATATTAATATGGGGGGGAAAATGTTTTGTGTAACTCTCATAAATTGTATCATCATAAGAGTAGTTAAAAGAAACATGCATAGGGAAAGATTGGGGCATTAAGAAGATTTGGGGAAAATTGGGGCAAAGAAAGGAAAAGGGAGGGGGGAACCACGATAATACTAAGATTAACTTCAAGTAATAGGGGGGGAATCAATAGAATAATCTTTCCCATATAAAGATACACATGGGAAGGGGAGGGGAAGAACTCTCATATAAGAAGGAGAGGAAGAGAGTGTGAAGTGGAATTACTTAAACCTTACCCTCAGTGAAATCAAATCTGCGAGGGAAGAACATCTAGATCCAGTGGGATCCTGAATTCTATCTTATCCATTAGGGCAAGAAAGAAAGGAAAATCAGGGAGGGGGAGGGAGGAGGGAGTACAAAAAGGGAGGGAAGGAGGGGGGGAAGGGAGCATAAAAAGGGAGGGGCTAGAAAGGGAAGCATCACAAGGGAGGGGACTCCGGGGACTGACCTAAAGTAAATCACTGGTTCAAAAGGAGAAAGCTAAAGAAGAAAGGTCAGAACTAGGGGAAGATATCAAAATGCCAGCGAATCCACAAATAACAATCATAACTTTGAACGTGAATGGGATGAACTGGCCCATAAAACGTAGACAAAGAGCAGATTGGATTAGAACCCAAAACCCTACCATATGTTGTCTTCAAGAAACACATATGAGACGGGTTGACACTCATAAGGTTAGAATTAAAGGTTGGAGTAAGACCTTTTGGGCCTCAACTGATAGAAAGAAGGCAGGAGTTGCAATCATGATATCTGACAAAGCCAAAGCACAAATACACCTGATCAAAAGGGATAGGGAAGGTAAATATATTCTGCTAAAAGGGAGTATAGACAATGAGGAAATATCACTAATCAACATGTATGCACCAAATGGTATAGCATCCAAATTTTTAATGGAGAAACTAGGAGAATTGAAGGAGGAAATAGATAGGAAAACCATATTAGTGGGAGACTTGAACCAACCACTATCAAATTTAGATAACTCAAACCAAAAAATAAACAAGAAAGAGGTAAAAGAGGTGAATAAAAATTTACAAAAATTAGAGTTAATAGACATATGGAGAAAAATAAATAGGGACAAAAAAGAATACACCTTCTTTTCAGCGTCACATGGCACATTCACAAGAATAGATCATACACTAGGTCATAGAAACATGGCACTCAAATGCAGAAAAGCAGAAATATTAACTGCAGCCTTTTCAGATCACAAGGCAATTAAAATATTGATTGGCAAGGGTACATGGAGACCCTAATCAAAAATTAATTGGAAATTAAATAACATGATACTCCAAAATCGGATAGTTAGAGAAAAAATCATAGAAACAATTAACAATTTCGTTGAAGAAAATGACAATGGCGAAACATCCTTTCAAACCTTATGGGATGCAGCCAAGGCAGTACTTAGAGGAAAATTCATATCCCTGAGTGCATATATTAACAAATTAGGGAGGACAGAGACCAAGGAATTGGAAATGCAAATCAAAAAACTTGAGAATGAACAAATTAAAAACCCCCAGAAGAAAACCATACTAGAGATCCTAAAAATTAAGGGAGAAATTAATAAAATAGAAAGTGACAGAACTATTAAGCTAATAAACAAGACTAGAAGCTGGTACTTTGAAAAAACAGACAAAATAGACAAAGTACTGGTTAATTTAATTAAAAAAAGGAAAGAAGAAAGGCAAATTAACAGCATCAAGGATGAAAAGGGGGATCTCACCTCCACTGAAGAGGAAATTAAGGCAATCATTAAAAACTACTTTGCCCAACTATATGGCAATAAGTATACCAACCTAGGTGATATGGATGAATATTTACAAAAATATAAATTGCCTAGACTAACAGAAGAAGAAATAGTTTTCTTAAATCATCCCATATCCGAAAAAGAAATCCAACAGGCCATCAAAGAACTTCCTAAGAAAAAATCCCTCGGGCCTGATGGATTCAACGGCGCATTCTATCAAACATTCAGAGAACAGTTAATCCCAATACTATACAAACTATTTGACATAATAAGCAAAGAGAGAGTTCTACCAAACTCCTTTTATGACACAAGCATGGTACTGATTCCAAAACCAGGCAGGCCAAAAACAGAGAAAGAAAATTAAACACCAATCTCCCTAATGAATATAGATGCAAAAATCTTAAATAGGATACTAGCAAAAAGACTCCAGCAAGTGATCAGAAGGATCATCCACCATGATCAAGTAGGATTTATACCAGCCATGCAGGGCTGGTTCAACATTAGGAAAACTATCCACATAATTGACCACATCAACAAGCAAACCAACAAGAACCACATGATTATCTCAATAGATGCAGAAAAAGCCTTTGATAAAATACAACACCCATTCCTCTTAAAAACACTAGGAAGTATAGGAATAGAGCGGTCGTTCCGAAAAATAATGAACAGTATATATTATCAGCTAATATCATCTGCAATGGGGATACACTAAATCCATTCCCATTAAGATCAGGAGTGAAACAAGTATGCCCATTATCACCTCTATTATTTGACATTGTATTAGAAACACTAGCAGTAGCAATTAGAGAAGAAAAAGAAATTGAAGGCATCAAAATAGGCAAGGAGGAGACCAAATTATCGCTCTTTGCAGATGACATGATGGTCTACTTAAAGAATCCTAGAGAATCAACCAAAAAGCTAATTGAAATAATCAACAACTTTAGCAAAGTTGCAGGATACAAAATAAACCCACATAAGTCATCAGCATTTCTATATAATTCCAACACAGCTCAGCAGCAAGAACTAGAAAGAGAAATCCCATTCAAAATTACCCTAGACAAAATAAAATACTTAGGAATCTATCTCCTGAGACAAACACAGGATCTATATGAACACTACTACAAAACACTTTTCACACAACTAAAACTAGACTTGAACAATTGGAAGAACATTAACTGTCATGGGTAGGACGAGCCAATATTATAAAAATGATCATCCTACCCAAACTCATCTATCTATTTAGTGCCATATCCATTGAACTTCCAAAAAAATTTTTTTACTCATTTAGAAAAAACCATAACAAAGTTCATTTGGAATAACAAAAGATCAAGGATATCCAGGGAAATAATGAAAAAAAATAGAAAGGAAGGGGTTCTTGCAGTCCCAGATCTCAGACTATAGAACAAAGCAGCGGTCATCAAAACAATTTGGTACTGGCTAAGAGACAGAAAGGAGGATCAGTGGAATAGACTCGGGGCAAGTGACCTCAGCAAGACAGTATATGACAAACACAAAGACCCCAGCTTTGGGGACAAAAATCCACTATTTCAAAAAACTGCTGGGAAAGTTGGAGGACAGTGTGGGAAAGATTGGATTAAATCAACACCTCACACCCTACACCAAGATAAATTCAAAATGGGTGAATGACTTGAACATAAAGAAGGAAACTATAAGAAAATGAGGCATTTTATTTTGTCTAAGGTGATTTTGAATGGGATTTCTCTTTCTAGTTCTTGCTGCTGAGCTGTGTTGGAGATATATAGAAAAGCTGATGATTTATGTGGGTTTATTTTGTATCCTGCAACTTTGCTAAAGTTGTTGATTATTTCAATTAGCTTTTTGGTTGAATCTCTAGGATTCTTTAAGTAGACCATCATGTCATCCGCAAAGAGTGATAACTTGGTCTCCTCCTTGCCTATTCTGATACCTTCAATTTCTTTATCTTCTCTAACTGCTACTGCTAGTGTTTCTAGTACAATGTCAAATAGTAGAGGTGATAATGGGCATCCTTGTTTCACTCCTGATCTTATTGGGAATGCATCTAGTTTATCCCCATTGCAGATGATATTAGCTGTTGGTTTTAGATATATACTGTTTATTATTTTTAGGAATGACCCTTCTATTCCTATGCTTTCTAGTGTTTTTAATAGGAATGGGTGTTGTATTCTATCAAAGGCTTTTTCTGCGTCTATTGAGATAATCATGTGGTTCTTGTTGGTTTGCTTGTTGACGTGGTCAATGATGTGGATGGTTTTCCTAATGTTGAACCAGCCCTGCATCCCTGGTATGAATCCTACTTGATCATGGTGAATGATCTTTCTGATCACTTGCTGGAGTCTTTTTGCTAGTATCCTATTTAAAATTTTTGCATCTATATTCATTAGGGAGATTGGTCTATAGTTTTCTTTCTCTCTTTTTGACCTGCCTGGTTTTGGAATCAGTACCATGTTTGTGTCGTAAAAGGAGTTTGGTAGAACTCCTTCTTTGCTTATTATGTCAAATAGTTTGTATAGTATTGGGATTAACTGTTCTCTGAATGTTTGATAGAATTCACAGGTGAATCCATCAGATGTCTCCCCTTTGACCATCAGATGTCTCCCCTTTGACCATCAGATGTCTCCCCTTTGTCCATCAGATGTCTCCCCTTTGACCCAGCCATAGCACTGCTGGGTCTGTACCCCAAAGAGATAATGGACACAAAGACTTGTACAAAAATATTCATAGCTGCGCTCTTTGTGGTGGCCCAAAACTGGAAAACGAGGGGATGCCCATCAATTGGGGAATGGCTGAACAAACTGTGGTATATGTTGGTGATGGAATACTATTGTGCTCAAAGGAATAATAAAGTGGAGAAGTTCCATGGAGACTGGAACAACCTCCAGGAAGTGATGCAGAGCGAGAGGAGCAGAACCAGGAGAACATTGTACACAGAGACTAATACACTGTGGTATAATCGAACGTAATGGACTTCTCCATTAGGGGCGGTGTAATGTCCCTGAACAACTTTCAGGGATCCAGGAGAAAAACAACACCATTCATAAGCAAAGGATAAACTATGGGAGTGGAAACACCGAGAAAAAGCAACTGCCTGAATACAGAGGTTGAGGGGACATGACAGAGGATAGACTTTAAATGAACACTCTAATGCAAATACTATCAACAAAGCAATGGGTTCAAATCAAGAAAACATCTAATGCCCAGTGGACTTACGCGTGGGCTATGGGGGGTGGGGGGGGGGGAGGAAAAGAAAATGATCTATGTCTTTAACGAATAATGCTTGGAAATGATCAAATAAAATATATTTTTTAAAAAAAGAAAAAAAAAAGAAAATGAGGCAAACACAGAATAGTATACACGTCAGACCTTTGGGAAGGGAGAGGCTTTAAAACTAAGCAAGACTTAGAAAGAGTCACAAAATGCAAAATAAATAATCTGGACTACAGCAAATTAAAAAGGTTTTGTACCAACAAAACCAATGTAATCAATAAAATCAGAGGGGAAGCAACACATTGGGAAACAGTCTTCATAAAAACCTCTGACAAAGGTTTAATTACTCAGATTTACAAAGAGCTAAATCAATTGTACCAAAAATCAAGCCATTCTCCAATTGGTAAATGGGCAAGGGACAGGAACAGGCAGTTCTCAGCCAAAGAAATCAAAATTCTTAATAAGCTCATGAAAAAGTGTTCTACATGTCTTATGATCAGAGAGCTGCAAATCAAAACAACCCTGAGGGATCAGCTCACACCTAGCAGATGGGCTAACATGACAGCAAAGGAAAGTAATGAATGCTGGAGGGGATGTGGCAAAGTAGGGACATTAATTCATTGCTGGTGGAGTTGTGAATTGATCCAACCATTCTGGAGGGCAATTTGGAACTATGCCCAAAGGGTGATCAAAGACTGTCTGCCCTTTGATCCAGCTATAGCAGTGCCATGGAGACTGGAACGACCTCCAGGAAGCGATGCAGAAGGAGAGGAGCAGAACCAGGAGAACATTGTACACAGAGACTAATACCCTGTGGTATAATCGAAGACCATGGACTTCTCCATTAGTATCAATGCAATGTCCCTGAACAATCTGCAGGGATCTAAGAAACACTATCTACGAGCAGAGGATAAACTATGGGAGGAAAAACACCGAGGAAAAGCAACTGGAGAAATTTGGAGGAGCAAAAGGGGAAACGTGCTGGCAATTAGCGAGTGCCCCGGTGGAGGGCAACCTGACATGTCTTCCGGGCTCGTTTCCTCCCCTCGCCAAACTCCCCTGCCGGCTCCAACAACCTCCGTGGGCTGGCACTGAGGCTCAGAGATACAGGCTCACAAAAGACCCATAGTGAAGAAGACGGAGTCATTTTCTAAGGGGCTGAAGGACTTACCTTGGAAGTTGGATCAAAGGGAGTTACATTTCCTCCTTGGAAAACCCAGAGAACCTAGAAGGAACCGCCCCTGTAGCAAGGCCAAACAAAGATTTCGATTGGACAACGGACACGCCCATGAACTGCACAGTGGACTGTTCCAAAGGCGAAAGCTGTGGGGGGCGGGGAGGTGGGAGGTCCTGGGAGGGACCACAAAGGGGCGGGGGTGGAGAAGGTGGCTGCAGGCCCCAGATATAAAAGGCTACACCTCCACCCCGGGAAACCGAGGACTAACAGGAGAAACGTGCTGGCAATTAGCGAGTGCCCTGGCGGAGGGCAACCTGACATGCCTTCCAGACTCGTTTTCCCCCTCGCCAACCTCCCCAGCCCGCTCCAACAACCTCCGTGGGCTGGCCCAATGACCCTCCAACATTTCCTGATTCCTGTTCTCCCCTGCCCTCCTTAGCTTCTTTCCTCTGCCTCTCTCTTTTTTATTCACCCCTCTCAACCTCGTTCTCCAAAAGTCATGAGAGGATTCAAGTCAACAAAATCAAGTACATTACTGCTCAGGAAAAGAACCACAAGAGGCACTGAGGCTCAGAGATACAGGCTCAAAAAAGACCCATAGTGAAGAAGACGGAATCATTTTCTAAGGGGCTGAAGGACTTACCTCAGAAGTTGTATCAAAGGGAGTTACATTTCCTCCTCGGAAAACCCAGACTCTAAAAGGAACCGCCCCGTAGCAAAGCCAAACAAAGATTCCGATTGGACAACGGACACGCCCATGAACTGCACAGTGGACTATTCCAAAGGCGAAAGCCCTGGGGGGCAGGGAAGGGGGAGTTCCTGGGAGGGGCCACAAAGGGGCGGAGGAAGAGACAGTGGCTGCAGGCCCCAGATGTAAAACGTTACACCTCCACCCCGGGAAACCGAGGATTAACAGGAGAAACATGCTGGCAATTAGCGAGTGCCCTGGTGGCGGGCAACCTGACATGAC
The DNA here is from genome assembly GCF_027887165.1 of Monodelphis domestica. NCBI lineage: Eukaryota > Metazoa > Chordata > Mammalia > Didelphimorphia > Didelphidae > Monodelphis > Monodelphis domestica. Next base: position 2,666,023 of record NC_077236.1, read on the forward strand.
TTCCAGACTCGTTTTCCCCCTCGCCAACCTCCCCAGCCCGCTCCAACAACCTCCGTGGGCTGTCCCAATTACCCTCCAACATTTCCCTTTCTGCTCTCTCTGATTCTCTTCACCTCCTTTTAGCCGCATTTCTCTGCCTTCTGCCCACCCCACCCCCACACACCCCTCTTTCTATTCTGTCCTTCGCAACTTTCATCTCCTCTCTCTTCTCCTTTTCTATCCACCCTCTTTCTCTGCTCCTGCCTTCCTGCTCCCTTACGTCAGCCTCCTATACTTGTTCGACTCTGTATCCAGTGTGGGTCTCTTCATCCCACTGCTCTCATGCTCTCCCCTCTCCCCGTCTCTTCCTTTAACTCTCTTTACATTATTTTTTTCCCTCTCCCTTCTCTATCCCTTTTACTCATTTCCTCTTTTCCCTCTCACCTGCCTCTTTGACGGACTCCCAACTTTCTCCCTGGTCTCGCCCGCTTCTGCTGCTCTGTCCTTCTTCTGCCTCCAGCCCCTGCCCTCCCATTTCTCTCCCTCTCTCTCTCTTCTTTCCATTTTCGACCCCTCATGTCCCGTCCCCCCTTCCTCCAGCCATACTCCTCTCCTCTTTCTCCCTCTCTACCTTTTCCTGCTCTGTCTTTCCCAACATCCATCCCCTCGGCTCTTCTTTTCCATCCAACCTTTCTCTGATCCACACTCACCCTTCCCCCTTCTAACCTCCACAATAATCCTCATCCTCTTTCTACTCGGTATGCTGTCTAGATCTCCTCAGTCCTCTAGTCTTCTCCTCCCTTTTTTTCTTTTCCTTTTCTGTTTTCTCCTCTCTTGTACCTTCCTCTTTCATTGCCAAACTCACCCCGCACCGTTTCCCTTCTTTATCGCTGCAGGCGCCTGTTCTCCACTGCCTTCCTCTGCCTCTCTCTTTTTTATTCACCCCTCTCAACCTCGTTCTCCAAAAGTCATGAGAGGATTCAAGTCAAATAAATCAAGTACATTACTGCTCAGGAAAAGAACCACAGGAGGCACTGAGGCTCAGAGATACAGGCTTCCACTAAGGAAGGCCCTCCCAGCTCGTAGATAATTCATTCTTTCTTAAATAATAAATAATGGTTCCAGAATTGAATGTCTGGGTTTCTATTCTAGCTTTATGAACTATTTGACATCACTGTTGATCATCCATTTTTCTGGAAGTCTCATGACCAATTCCTATATAAAGTTGGTTCTTCTGAGAAGAGAACAATGTAATTAAATAAGAGTAATTATATTCTGAAATCTGAACTCTTCTTTTAGTTATTTTTCCCCCACCAAAAAAAGATCAAACCAAGAATCAAAAAATATAGATTCAGTTTTTTATCCCTATCTTCAACGTATTTCAACCGCGTACTGTGCCTATATTTATCCATGATAGCTTATCCTTGCTTGATGAACACATTTTAGATATTTTGGTAGGACAATTCCCTGTATCACTATAGTATTATATCTACGTATTTTATCTTATATTGTAATCAATGGAACTTTTCCCACTTTTGTCGATTTTAAGCAAATAAATGAATGTATAATCTGTTCTTTCTAGTACATGAAGGGTTCACAGAAGGTCATTTTATGTTCAAAAGGTGTCATAACAATTGTCTTTCCGCTGCAAATCTTAACACATACCAAACTAATTTATCTAAAATGAGAGGTAATAGCAGGATTTGCTAAAAGGTTTGCTGATAGAGGAATTCAAAGAACCAAGTAGAGGAAAAATTAGAGTTTTAATTCATAGAAAGACTCCTAAATGTATTAGGAACGATCAAAATCATAAAAATTATTTTAATTGCAAAATTAGATTTAGTACTTTAGTTTCTGTTTTGAAAATGATACAATTTTTTAAAAGCAATATTAAGCTTTGTTTGTAGACATAGCAACATGATTTATTTGACAACTCAGGAGAAACTGTTCAATTTACCTTAGTTATATGTGGACATTTTCTCTGTCTCCTATAATTATAGTCAATTTCCAGCCCATTATTAAAATTCTACTTCTTGTGTAACTTCTGACTACATACAGAATCTTTGTTGCTTGAAAATTACAGGTATTATAGAGTGGAATGCTCCGAGTTCAAAGTTCAGAAACAGAATTTTCTGTAAGCTTCCCCAAAGCTACTTCTGTTTCTGAGTCCAGATCCAAGTGTGGCAGATATTTCAGTTCAATTGATGGGCATCCCCTCATTTTCTAATTTTTGGCCAACACAAAGAGCGCAGCTATGAATATTCTCGTACAAGTCTTTTTCTCCATTATCTCTTTGGGTTACAGACCCAGCCGTGCTATGACTGGATTAAAGGGTACACATTCTTTTGTTGCCCTTTGGGCATTTGGGCATCCAAATTGCCCTCCAGAATGGTTCGATCAGTTCACAACTCCACTAGCAATGAATTAATGTCCCTACTTTGTCACATTCCCCTCCAGCATTCATTACTTTCCTTTGCTGTCATGTTAGCCAATCTGCTAGGCATGAGGTGATACCTCAGAGTTGTTTTGATTTGCATCTCACTGACTATAAAAGTTTTAGAACACTTCTTCATGTCCTTATTAATAGTTTTGTTTTCTTTATCTGAAAACTGCCTATCCATGTCCCTTGCCCATTTATCAATTGGAGAATGTCTTGATTTCAGTTTTTTATCCCTATCTTCAACTTATTTCAACCATGTACTGTGCCTATATTTATCCATGATAACTTATCCTTGCTTAATGAACACATTTTAGATATTTTGGTACGACAATTCCCTGTATCACTATAGTATTATATCTACATATTTTATCTTATTTTGTCATCAATGGAACTTTTCCCACTTTTGTCGATTCTAAGCAAATAAATGAATGTATAATCTGTTCTTTCTAGTACAAGATGGGTGCACAGAACGTCATTTTATGTTAAAAGGTTTCATAACAATTGTCTTTCCGCTGCAAATCTTAACACATACCAAACCCACAAACCAAACACATAAAAAACCCATAACACATACCAGACCCATAAATGTATTAGGAACGATCAAAATTATAAAAATTCTTTTTAATTGCAAAATTAGATTTAGTACCTTAGTTTCTGTTTTGAAAATGATACAATTTTTTAAAAGCAATATTAAGCTTTGTTTGTAGACATAGCAACATGATTTATTTGACAACTCAGGAGAAACTGTTCAATTTACCTTAGTTATATGTGGACATTTTCTCTGTCTCCTATAATTATAGTCAATTTCCAGCCCATTATTAAAATTCTACTTCTTGTGTAACTTCTGACTACATACAGAATCTTCGTTACTTGAAAATTGCAGGTATTATAGAGTGGAATGCTCCGAGTTCAAAGTTCAGAAACAGAATTTTCTGGAAGCTTCCCCAAAGCTACTTCTGTTTCTCAGTCCAGATCCAAGTGTGGCAGGTATTTCAGTTATGGTTTTTCTCAGAGCATACGCAAAAGTGAACACATTTGATTTACTATCCCATATATTTTATTTTCGATGGAGATATTATATCTAAATAGATTATATAGATTTTATTCATTGAATATTACATATGCAATATAGAAATTGTATTATGATGAAATTATGTTTCCTAGATTACATAGAAATATTACAAAGAAGTCATATGATTCTGTAGAAAGTAAATTAATCTTTTAGTGTTATTACAGATTTAAGTCACTTAAATAGATTTTCATTTTCCAAAGTTTCGTCAAGTAATTTGCTTCCTGTTTACATCTTCACTTCAGTCATCCAGCAGTCACTTTATCTTTAATAAATGTCTTAGGCGGTTTTCAAAGATCTAACTAAGTTAAAAGTGCTTTGTAGTTTGCTTTTCCCTCTGGTGTTTGGAAAAAGGAAATCTGGGGATGACAAGTCTTTCCAATTGAAGCATACTTCCTGATACTGTGTTTAATAATTCTTAGTTTAAACTACTTAAAGATGGCAGGATAGATAAAATCTTGATGAAATATCTGGGTCAGAATGTGACTGAAGAAATTACAGGTTTTCCGACTGACTCGAGGCACGATACTTAAACTCTGCCTTAATGTTCTCCTCCACAAGATGGACCTGAGGCTATAGAGCATGTCATGTAATTTCTAACCCTAGGAACACAAAACATAAACACAGATCTAAGCTTGGAAGAATGATAGTTATATTGTATATTGGATGGGAAGCCAGTCCAACAACAAAACCCTTCTCCTGTTCAAGACCAAGAGACCCTGAAAAGTATGAGAGACCTTATTTTCTACCCCTCAAATTAGAATTTTAAAAAATAATTCTTTCAACATCATTTTATTTTGTCATTTTCACACATTAGTCATTGGAAACAAAGATACTTTTCTATTCCTCCCCGCTGACGCAAGATTCCACTGGATATCACGTGTCCTTGATTCGAACCTATTTTCATGTTGTTGGTATTTGCATTAGGTTGTTCATTTAGAGTCTCTCCTCATTCATGTCCCCTCAACCCCTGTAGTCAAGCAGTTGTTTTTCTCAATTTGTCGTCTGCTTGTGGCTAGTGTTTTTTCTTCTAGGTCCCTGCAGAAAGTTCAGGGACTTTGTATTGACACTAATTGAGAAGTCCATTTGGCTCGGTTGTACCACAGTGCTTCAGTCTCTGTGTACGATGTTTCCCTAGTTCTAATTCCTTTCACTCTGCATCACTTCCTGGAGGTTGTTCCAGAGTCCATGGAATTCCTACGCTTTATTATTCCTTTTAGTACAGTAGTATTCCATCACCAACATATACCACAATTTGCTCAGCCATTCCCCAATTGAAGGGCATCCCCTCATTTTCCAATTTTTGGCCACCACAAAGAGTGCAGCTATAAAATTCTTGTACAAGTCTTTTTCCTTATTATCTCTTTGGGGGTACAGACCCAGAAGTGCTATGGCTGGATCAAAGGACAGACAGTCTTCTCTCGCCATTTAGGCATAGTTACAAATTGCCCTCCAGCATGATTGGATCAATTTACAACTCCACCAGCAATGAATTAATGTCCCTACTTTGCCACATCCCCTCCAGCGTTCATTACTTTTCTTTGCTGTCATGTTAGCCAATCTGCTAGGTGTGAGGTGATTCCTCAGGGTTGTTGTATTTGCATCTCTCTGATTTTTTCCCCCTTGAAACATTATTTTATTTGGTCATTTCCAAACATTATTCATTGGAAACAAAGATCATGTTCTTTTCCTCCCCCCAACCCCCACCACGTCTCCCATAGCCGACGCACGATTCCACTGGGTATCACATGTGTTTTGGGTTTGAACCCATTTCCATGTTGTTGGTATTTGCATTAGAGTGTTCATATAGAGTCTCTCCTCAGACATATCCCCTGCCCCCCTGTAGTCAAACAGTTCCTTTTCCTCGGTGTTTTTCCTCCCATAATTTATCCTCTGCTCGTAGATAGTGTTTTTTAGATCCCTGCAGATTTTTCACGGACATTGCATTGATACAAATGGAGAAGTCCATGGCCTTCGATTATACCACAAGGTATTAGTCTCTGTGTACAATGTTCTCCTGGTTCTGCTCCTCTCGTTCTGCATCGCTTCCTGGAGGTCTTTCCAGTCTCCATGGCAGTGCTATAGCTGGATCAAAGGGCAGACAGTCTTTCATCACCCTTTGGGCATAGTTACAAATTGCCCTCCAGAATGGTTGGATCAATTCACAACTCCACCAGCAATGAATTAATGTCCCTACATTGCCACATCCCCTCTAGCATTCATTACTTTCCTTTGCTGTCATGTTAGCTGATCTGCTAGGTGTGAAGTGATACCTCAGGGTTGTTTTGATTTGCACCTCTCTGATCATAGGAGATGTAGAACACTGTTTCATGTGCTTATTAAGAATTTTGATTTCTTTGGCTGAGAACTGCCTGTTCCTGTCCCTTGCCCATTTACCAATTGGAGAATGGCTTGATTTTTGGTACAATTGATTTAGCTCTTTGTAAATTTGAGTAATTAAACCTTTGCCAGAGGTGTTTGTGAAGACTGTTTCCCAATGTGTTGCTTCCCCTCTGATTTTAGTTACATTGGTTTTGTTGGTACAAAAACTTTTTAATTTGCTGTAGTCCAGATCATTTATTTTGCATTTTGTGACTCTTTCTAAGTCTTGCTTGGTTTTAAAGCTTCTCCCTTCCCAAAGGTCTGACGTGTATACTATTCTGTGTTTGCCTCATTTTCTAATAGTTTCCATCTTTATGTTCAAGTCATTCACCCATTTTGAATTTATCTTGGTGTAGGGTGTGAGGTGTTGATCTAAATCCAATCTTTCCCACACTGTCCTCCAACTTTCCCAGCAGTTTTTATGAAATAGTGGATTTTTGTCCCCAAAGCTGGGGTCTTTGGGTTTGTCATATACTGTCTTGCTGAGGTCACTTACCCCGAGTCTATTCCACTGATCCTCCTTTCTGTCTCTTAGCCAGTACCAAATTGTTTTGATGACCACATATCATTTATTAGCTCAATGGTTCTATCACTTTCGATTATATTAATTTCTCCCTTAATTTTTAGGATCTCTAGATTGGTTTTCTTCTGGGGGTTTTTAATTTGTTCGTTCTCAAGTTTTTTGATTTGCATTTCCAATTCATTGCTCTCTGCCCGCCCTAATTTGTTAATATATGCACTCATGGGTATGGATATTCCTCTAAGTACTGCTTTGGCTGCATCCCTCACCACTGTCATTTTCCTCAATGCAATTATTAATTGTTTCTCTGATTTCTTCTCTAACTAACCGTTTTTGGAGTATCATGTTATTTAATTTCCAATTAATGTTTGATTTGGCTATCCATGTACCCATACTGATCAATATTTTCATTGCTTCATTATCGGAAAAGGTTGCATTTATTATTTCTGCTTTTCTGCATTCGAGTGCCATGTTTCTATCACCTAGTGTATGATCTATTTTTGTGAATGTGCCATGTGGCACTGAAAAGAAGGTGTATTCTTTTTTGTCCCTATTTATTTTTCTCCATTTGTCTATTAACTCTAATTTTTCTAAGATTTCATTCACCTCTTTTCAATGAGGGGGAGCGGGGAGGGAGTATAAAAATGGAGGGAAGGAGAGGCGGGAGGGTAGTAGTAGTAGTCGTCTCTCGGTAACCGAGGATGACTATTGTCGTTGTGTGTTTTTGTGCACAAAGACACTTGTGCATGAAGATTTAAGTGGAAAAGTCGATGCACAGAGACAGTCCCACTCTCTCGGCGCTGGAAGCCTGTGTCCAGTGGCGCAAAAAGTCATTACATCTGCAGATTTCCTCAGCTGCATTGGATCGCCGGGGTGTCTTCTGTGCTCCAACACGCCCTAAGCACTCCACAGTGCCTTGCTGCGTCACCCTCTCAGCCATTGAACCTTCTTATTGGTTTCTTCTGTCTTTTCAGTCGAAGCAGTCTTCACATGCTGGGTGAGCAAAGTCCTAGTTCACCAGGGGTCCACGATGACCTGATGGTTACCCTCACAAGGTTTAGCAGGCCTATCGAAGCCTTTTCCCAGGGAGTGGCTGCCGCCGCTTGCTAACAGCTACTAGGAGCCGCAAGAGAGAGCTGGGTGTCAGGTGAGGGTCAGAGGTTGGAGAGCTGCCCTAGGAGGGCACGACAAGCCCTCCATACCAAAGATATCACTCCTCCCAAAGCATCCCATAAACCCCAGGTGGGGGGGTGGTGGTGGTGGTGGTGGTGGTGGTGGTGGTAAGGGAGCATGTTTATGAGCGAGCAGGCAAAATGCACTCTGAAAATCTTTAATCAGGAATCTAAGTTATTGAAAAAGATCATTTATATCCAGGCAAAGATTATGTTCCTGACAATACCTAGGTGGACGTTATGTGCCGACCACCATGGGTGTAGTTAAGTGTTAATACCATTGTTAACCATTACTCCTGAAACGCTGTCTTTTTGGGTAATATCTTTATGGAAACAGTTTCTTGCTCTCTCCCAACAGTCCCAGAATTCAGGCAGGCCTCTGGATTCGGGGTCTATTGGCTTTCATATACTGGAAGATGTTCTGGTATATGAAAGTAAGACCTCAGTAGCAAACTGAGGACTCTAGGTTTGACAATTTCTGTGGATGTGCAGTCAATGTGTCTCCTAGGTGGAACAAGCAGTTCATGTTTTTCCAATTGCTCAAGTCTAGTTTTAGTTGTTTGAAGAGTGTTTTGTCGCTGTGTTCATATAGTTCCTGTGTTTGTCTTGGGAGATAGATTCCTAGATATTTTATTTTGTCTAAGGTGATTTTGAATGGGATTTCACTTTCTAGTTTTTGCTGCTGAGCTGTGTTGGAGATATATAGAAATGCTGATGACTTATGCGGGTTTATTTTGTATCCTGCAACTTTGCTAAAGTTGTTGATTATTTCAATTAGCTTTTTGGTTGGATCTCTAGGATTCTTTAAGTAGACCATCATGTCATCCACAAAGAGTAATAACTTGGTCTCCTCTTTGCGTATTTTGATGCCTTCAATTTCTTTTTCTTTTCTAATTGCTACTGCTAGTGTTTCTAGTACAATGTCAAATAGTAGAGGTGATAATGGGATCCTTGTTTCACTCCTGATCTTATTGGGAATGCATTTAGTTTATCCCCATTGCAGATGATATTACTTGATGGTTTTAGATATATACTGTTTATTATTTTTGGAAGCGACCCTTCTATTCCTATGCTTTCGAGTGTTTTTTAATAGGAATGGGTGTTGTATTTTATCAAAGCCTTTTTCTGCATCTATTGAGATAATCATGTGGTTCTTGTTGGTTTGCTTGTTGATGTGGTCAATTATGTGGATAGTTTTCCTAATATTGAACTGGCCCTGCATCCCTGGTATAAATCCTACTTGATCATGGTGGATGACCCTTCTGATCACTTGCTGGAGTCTTTTTGCTAGTATCCTATTTAAGATTTTTACATCTATAGTCATTAGGGAGATTGGTCTATAGTTTTCTTTCTCTGTTTTTGACCTGCCTGGTTTTGGAATCAGTATCATGTTTGTGTCATGAAAGGAGTTTGGTAGAACTCCCTCATTGCTTATTATGTCAAATAGTTTATATAGAATTGGGATTAACTGTTCTCTGAATGTTTGATAGAATTCACTGGTGAATCCATCAGGCCCTGGGGATTTTTTTCTTCGGAAGTTCTTTGATGGCTTGTTGGACTTCATTTTCTGATATGGTATTATTTAAGAATTCTATTTCTTCTTCTGTTAGTCTAGGCAGTTTTTATTTTTGTATATATTCATCCATATCACCTAAATTGGTGTATTTATTGCCATGTAATTGGGCAAAGTAATTTTTAATGGTTGCCTTAATTTCCTCTTCATCAGAGGTGATGTCCCCCTTTTCATCTTTGATGCTGTTAATTTGCTTTTCTTCATTCCTTTTTTAAATTAGACTGACCAGTACTTTGTCTATTTTGTTTGTTTGTTTTTTTCAAAGTACCAGCTTCTTGTATTGTTTATTAGCGGAATGGTTCTATCACTTTCCATTTTTTTAATTTCTCCCTTAATTTTTAGGATTTCTAGTTTGGTTTTCTGCTGGGGGGTTTTAATTTGATCGCTTTCAAGTTTTTTTATTTCCATTTCCAATTGATCGATCTCTGCTCTCCATAGTTTGTTAATATATGCACTCAGGGATATGAATTTACCTCTGATTACCGCTTTGCCTGCATCCCAAAAGGTTTGAAAGGATGTCTCGCCATTGTCATTTTCCTCGATGAAATTATTAATGGTTTCTATGATTTCTTCTCTAACTAAACGATTTTAGAGTATCATATTGTTTAATTTCCAATTAGTTTTTTATTTGGTTTTCCATGTACCATTACTGATCATTATTTTTATTGCCTTATGGTCTGAAAAGGCTGCATTTATTATTTCTGCTTTTCTGCATTTGTGTGCCATGTTTCTGTGACCTAATGGATGGTCAATCTTTGTGAATGTGCCATGTGGTGCTGAAAAGAAGCTGTATTCCTTTTTATCCCTATTTATTTTTCCCTATGTCTATTAATTCTAATTTTTCTAAAATTTTATTCACTTCTTTTACCTCTTTCTTGTTTATTTTTTGATTTGATTTATCTAAATTTGATAATGGTTGGTTCAAGTCTCCCACTAATATGGTTTTACTGTCCATTTCTTCCTTCAATTCTCCTAGTTTCTCCATTAGAAATTTGGGTGCTATATTATTTGGTGCATACATGTTGATTCGTGATATTTCCTCATTTTCTAATGTCCCTTTTAACAAAATATAATTAACTTCCCTATCCCTTTTGATCAGGTCTATTTTTGCTTTGGCTTTATCAGATATCATGATTGCCACTCCTGCCTTCTTTCTGTCAGTTGAGCCCCAGAAGGTCTTACTCCATCCTTTAATTCTGACCTTGTGGGTGTCTACCTGCCTCATGTGTGTTTCTTAGAGACAACACATGGTAGGGTTTTGCATTCTAATCCATTCTGCTATTCGTCTACGTCTTATGGGTGAGTTCATCCCATTCACGTTCAAAGTTATGATTGTCATTTGTGGACTCCCTGGCATTTTGATTGCCTTCCCTAATTCTAACCTTTCTTCTTCAGCTCTAACTTTTAGTCCAGTGATTTACTTTAAATCAGTCCCCATTGTACTTCCCTTTCTACACCCTCCCTTCTTATTCCCTCCCTTATTTTCCCCTGTAGTCTTTTTAAAATCCCCCCCCCATCCTGTCTCTCCCTTGTACTGCTTCCCTCCCCACCAGTCTGTTTTTTACCCTTCTACTCCCCTATAGGGTGCAAATCTATTCTCTTCCCCAATGGATTGGATTGTTCTTCCCTCTTTGGGTCAGTTTCAAAGTACATAAGAGTTGAGTATTTCCTATCTCCAACCTCTTTACCCTTCCAGTGTATCGATGTTCTCCCCCCACCCGCCATGAGCTTCTTTGTGACATATAAATTTACCCCCATTTGTTTCTTTTCCCATTTCTTTTAGTCATAACCTCTTTTCTTTTTTAGCTTTAGTCATATATATACTATATACATACATACACATGTATATGTATTTATGCATGCATATATCTATATACCTGTTTATGTCTTGTCCTTTCATCCTATACAGTTTGTCACTGTTCCCTCTGAGTGTAGTTCTTCTAGCTGCTCAGGTGATAGCAACAGTTTTTAAGAGTTGCCAATGACCTCTTTTCTTATATAGATACATATCATTTTAACTTATTGAGTCTCTTAAAAATTTTTTGTTGTTGTTTTTTTCCACTCTTTTTAAATTACATTTTGTTAATTCTCTTGAGTTCTGTGGTTGGACTTCAAATTTTCTCTTCAGGTCTGGTCTTATATTTATGAATGCTTGGAACTCTTCTGTTGTGTTAAATGACCATACTTTCCCCTTTAAGAATATAGTCAGTTTTGATGGGTATTTTATTCTTGGCTGTAGACCTAGTTCCCTTCCTTTCCGGAATATCCTATTCCATGCCTTTGGGTCCTTCAGTGTGGATGCAGACAGATCCTGTGTTATCGTCACTGAGTTTCCATGGTATCTGAATGGCTTCTTCTTGGCAGCTTGTAATATCTGTTCTTTCATCTGATTGCTTTTGAATTTGGCTATAACATTTCTTGGTGTTGTCAGTTGGGGATTAAATACAGGGGGTGATCTGTGGATTCTTTCAATCTCCACTTCCCCCTCTTGTTCTAGGATCTCGGGACAGTTTTCCTGGATAATTTCCTCTAGTATTATGTCCAGGCTTTTTCTTTTGTCGTGGTCTTCTGGTAGTCCAATTATTCTTAAATTGTCTCGTCTTGAACGATTTTCTAAATCATCTGTTTTGTGAATGAGATGCTTCACATTTTCCTCAATTTTTTTCATTCTTTTTGTTTTGTTTTATAGTGTCCTGCTGCCTTGTGAGGACACTTGATTCTAGTTGTTTTACTCTGGTTCTTAAAGATTGGATTTCATCTCTGGCTTTTTGGTCGTCTTTTTCCTTCTGGTCTGATTTTCTTTGAAGATCATCTTTCATCTTCTTTACCTCGTCTTTCATCTCCTTTGCCTCACTTTCCAACTGGATGATTTTGGCTTTCAGGACACTATTTTCTTGGTTTAGTTCAAGTGCCTCTGTTTCCAGATGACTTATCTTAATTTTTAAGTTCTTTTCCCAATTGTCTTCAGCCTCTCTTAGTTGTGTTTTGAGTTCTTCCACAGCTTATATCCAATTTGCTGGGATTTCTGGTTTATCGTTTGCTGATCTCTCCCCCTCTGTTCCATTTGGTGAGTAGTAGCTGTCTATTGTAGTTTCTTTCTTCTGTTTCGGTTGTTTGTTCAAATTCACCCCTTCTTTCCTCCCCATATTTGTCTGTGCTCTTGTTCCTCTCATTTTTTTTTGCTTTTTGGGGACTTCTATTGGTCTTCGCTCTTGCCTCTTTAACAGAAGATCTCATGGTGTTATCTCTGGGGGAGGGTTTTTGGGGGTTTGAGCTTTCTTGTCCTCTGGAGGCTTTTGATTGGCTTAAAGTCCAGCAGTCAATGAGGATGGATGGGGAGCCTGGGCTTCCTTGCGTTCTGGAGACTTTTGGTGGGATTGAGTTCAGCTTAGTTGGGCTGGGTTTACTCTGAGTTTTAAACTTCCTGGACGGCTGGAGCAGATATGGAGGATCTCCAAAGCTCTGGCCAGGCTGCCAGGTCTATGCTCCTTCTAGGCTGCCATCTTGACTTTGCCTCTAGGTTTCTGTTTTTTAGAAGACCCTGCTCTCTAAGGGGTGAGGTGCATGGCCTCCCTGGGCTCTGAGTGCTCCTGATGGGATTAGGTTCAGCTGGTTCTTTCAGAAGACCCTGCTCTCTAAGGGGGGAGGGGTCGTGGCTTGCCTGGGCTCTGAGGGCTCCTGATGGGATTAGGTTCACTTGGTTTGGGCCAGATGAGCCCTCATGCAAAAAACCTCCTCACAATCTGTGTTGAAGCCTGGAGACTGGCCCGATTGTTTTCAAGGTAAGCCCTTTACAGGCCCTGAGGTTTTTGTTCTTTCAGAAGCTCTGAGGGCTCCTGATGGGATTAGGTTCAAGTGGTGTGGGCGGAATGATCCCAGAGCCAAAAAAAGGAAGAAAAAAAAAACCCTCCTCCTCCACAGTCTGAGTTGAATGGATTAGAATCCAAAACCCTACCATATGTTGTCTTCAAGAACCACACAGAGATACTGACAAGATCAGAAATAAAGGATGGAGTAAGACCTTTTGGGCCTCAACTAATAGAAAGAAGGCAAGAGTTGCATTCATGATATCTAGCAAAGCCAAAGCACAAATAGACCAGATTAAAAGGGATAGGGAAGGTAAATACCTGTTGTCAAAATGAACTATAGATAAGGAGGAAATATCACTAATCAACATGTATGCACCAGGTATAGCATCCAAATTTTTAATGTAGAAACTAGGAGAATTGAAGGAGGAAATAGACAGTAAAACCATATTAGTGGGGGATCTCAACCAACCACTACCAAATTTATTTTTTTATTTTTATAATATTTTATTTGATCATTTCCAAGCATTATTCATTAAAGGCAAAGATCATTTTCTTTTCCTCCCCCCCACACCCCTGTAGCCGACACGCGATTCCACTGGGTATTCCATGTGTTCTTGCTTCGAACCCATTGCCATGTTGTTGATATTTGCATTAGAGTGTTTGTTTATAGTCTCTCCGCTGTCATGTCCCCTCAACCCCTATAGTCAAGCAGTTGCTTTTCCTCGGTGTTTCTACTCCCACCGTTTATCCTCTGGTTATGGATAGTGTTTTTTCTCCTAGATCCCTGCAGATTGTTCAGGGGCATTACACCACCACTAATGGTGAAGTCCATTATGTTCTATTATACCACAGTGTGTTTGGCTCTGTGTACAGTGTTCTCCTGGTTCTGCATCTTTCGCTCTGTATCACTTCCTGGAGGTCGTTCCAGTCTCCATGGCAGTGCTATAGCTGGATCAAAGGGCAGACAGTCTTTTATCACCCTTTGGGCATAGTTACAAATTGCTAACAAACTAAGAGACCACAAAGCTTGGAACACAATATTTAGAAAGGCAAGAGAGCTGGGTCTCCAGCCAAGAATCAACTACCCAGCAAAACTGACTATATACTTCCAGGGGAAAGTATGGGCATTCAACAAAATAGAAGATTTCCAAGCATTGGCTAAGAAAAGATCAGAACTTACTGGAAAATTTGATATCCAAGCACAGAAAGCAAAAGAAACATGAAAAGATAAATATGAAAGAAAAGGAAAAGGAGATAAATCTTTAAGTCAAACTCTCTTCTATCAGGACTACATTTACATCAAATTATATATATTAATATGTGGGGAAAATGTTTGTGTAATTCTCAAAAATTGTATGCATCATAAGAGTAGTTAGAAGAAACATGCATAGGGAAAGATTAGGGCATTAAGAAGATTTAGGGATTGTGGAGGCAAAGAAAGGAAAAGGGAGGGGGGAACCGTCGATAACACTAAGATTTACTTCAAGAAATGGGGGGGGCATAATAGAATAATCCTTCCCATATAAAGATAAAAATAGGAATGGGAGGGGAACAACTCTCATATGAGAAGGAGAGGAAGAGAGCATAAAGTAGAATTACTTAAACCTTACTCTCAGTGAAATCAAATCTGAGAGGGAAGAACATCTAGATCCAGTGGGATCCTGAATTCTATCTCATCCATTAGGGCAAGAAAAAAAGGAAAATTAAGGAGGGGTAGGGGTAGGAGTATAAAAAGGGAGGGAAGGAGAGGGGGGAGGGAAGCGAGCATAAAAAGGAGGAGCTAGAAAGGGAAGCATCTCAAGGGAGGGGACTAGGGGGACTGACCTAAAGTAAATCACTGGTTCAAAAGGAGATAGCTAAAGAAGAAAGGTCAGAACTAGGGGAAGATATCAAAATGCCAGCGAATCCACAAATAACGATCATAACTTTGAACGTGAATGGGATGAACTCACCCATAAAACATAGACAAATAGCAGATTGCATTAGAACCCAAAACCCTACCATATGTTGTCTTCAAGAAACACATATGAGACGGGTTGACACTCACAAGGTTAGAATTAAAGGTTGGAGTAAGACCTTTTGGGCCTCAACTGATAGAAAGAAGGCAGGAGTTGCAATCAAGATATCTGACAAAGCCAAAGCACAAATACACCTGATCAAAAGGGATAGGGAAGGTAAATATATTCTGCTAAAAGGGAGTATAGACAATGAGGAAATATCACTAATCAACATGTATGCACCAAATGGTATAGCATCCAAATTTTTAATAGAGGAATTAGGAGAATTGAAGGAGGAAATAGACAATAAAACCATATTAGTGGGAGACTTGAACCAACCAATATCAAATTTAGCTAAATCAAACCAAAAAATAAACAAGAAAGAGGTAAAAGAGGTGAATGAAATCTTAGAAAAATTAGAGTTAATAGAAATATGGAGAAAAATAAATAGGGACAAAAAGAATACACCTTTTCAGGACCACATGGCTCATTCACAAAAATAGATCATACACTAAGTCACAGAAACATGGCACTCAAATGCAGAAAAGCAGAAATAATAAATGCAGCCTTTTCAGATGACAAGTCAATAAAAATATTGATTAGCAAGTGTACATGGAGAGGCAAATCAAAAATTAATTGGAAAGTAAATAATATGATACTTCAAAATCGGTTAGTCAGATAAGAAATCATAGAAACAATTAATAATTTCGTTGAGGAAAATGACAAAGGCGAGGCATCCTTTCAAACCTTTTGGGATTCAGCCAAGCCGTACTTAGAGGAAAATTCATATCCCTGAATGCATATATTAACAAATTAGGGAGAACAGAGATCAAGGAATTGGAAATGCAATAAAAATGACCATCCTACCCAAACTCATGTATCTATTTAGTGCCATACCCATGGTACTTCCAAAAAATTTTTTTTTACTGATTTAGAAAATACCATAACGAAGTTCATTTGGCAGAACAAAAGATCAAGGATATCCAGGGAAATAATGAAAAAAAAATGCAAAGGAAGGGGGTCTTGCAGTCCCAGATCTCAGACTATATTACAAAGCAGCGGTCATCAAAACAATTTGGTACTGGCTAAGAGACAGAAAGGAGGATCAGTGGAATAGACTGGGGGCAAGCAACCTCAGCAAGACAGTATATGACAAACCCAAAGATCCCAGCTTTTGGGACAAAAATCCACTATTTCATAAAAACTGCTGGGAAAATTGGAGGACAGTGTGGAAAAGATTAGGCTTAGATCAACACCTCACACCCTACACCAAGATAAATTCAAAATGGGTGAATGACTTGAACATAAAGAAGGAAACTATGAGAAAATTAGGCGAACACAGAATACTATACATATCAGACCTTTGGGAAAGGAAATACTTCAAAACCAAGCAAGAATTAGAAAGAGTTACAAAATGCAAAATAAATCATCTGGATTACATCAAATTAAAAGGTTTTTGTACAAACAAAACCAATGTAACCAAAATCAGAAGGGTAGCAACAAATTCGGAAACAATCTTCATAAAAACCTCTGACAAAGATTTAATTACTCAAATTTATAAGGAACTAAATCAATTGTACAAAAAATCAAGCCATTCTCCAATTGACAAATGGGCAAGGGACATGAACAGGCAGTTCTCAGCCAAAGAAATCAAAACTATTAATAACCACATGAAAAGTGCTCTACATCTCTTATAATCAGAGAGATGCAAATCAAAACAACTCTGAGGTATCACCTCACACCTAGCAGATTGGCTAACATGAGAGCTATGCAAAGTAATGAATGCTGGAGGGGATGTGGCAAAGTGGGGACATTAATTCTTTGCTGGTGGAGTTGTGAATTGATCCAACCATTCTGGAGGGCAATTTGGAACTATGCCCAAAAGGCTATAAAAGACTGTCTCCCCTTTGATCCAGCCATAGCACTGCTGGCCTTGTACCCCAAAGAGATAATGGACAAAAAGACTTGTACAAGAATATTCATAGCTGCGCTCTTTGTGGTGGCCAAAAATTGGAAAATGAGGGGATGCCCTTCAATTGGAGAATGGCTGAACAAATTGTGGTATATGTTGGTGATGGAATACTATTGTGCTAAAAGGAATAATAAAGTGGAGGAATTCCATGGAGACTGGAACAACCTCCAGGAAGTGATATAGAGCGAAAGGAGCAGAACCAGGAAAACATTATACACAGAGACTGATACATTGTGGTACAACAGGAGGTGATGGACTTCTCCATTAGTATCAATGCAATTTCCCTGAACAATCTGCAGGGATCTAAAAAAAATACTACCCACAAGCAGAGGATAAACTGTGGGAGTAAAAACACCGATGAAAAGCGACAGCTTGACTACAGGGTTGGAGGAGATAAGACTGAGGAGAAACTCTAAATGAACAATATAATGGAAATTCCAACAACAGGGAAATGGGTTCGAGTCAAGAACACATGTGATAACCAGTGGAATCATGCCTCGGTATGGGAGAGGGAAAGGCGGGGGGTAGGTTTTGTTTGTTTAAAGCTTTTTAATTTGCTGTAGTCCAGATTATTTATTTTGCGTTTTGTGACTCTTTCTAGCTTGGTTTTAAAGCCTCTCCCTTCCCAAAGGTCTGACGTGTATACTATTCTGTGTTTGCCTCATTTTCTTATAGTTTCCTTCTTTATGTTCAAGTCATTCACCCATTTTGAATTTATCTTGGTGTAGGGTGTGAGGTGTTGATTTAATCCGATCTTTCCCACACTGTCCTCCAACTTTCCCAGCAGTTTTTATGAAATAGTGGATTTTTGTCCCCAAAGCTGGGGTCTTTGGGTTTGGCATATACTGTCTTGCTGAGGTCACTTACCCCGAGACTATTCCACTGATCCTCCTTTCTGTCTCTTAGCCAGTACCAAATTGTTTCGATGACAGCTGCTTTGTGATATAGTTTAAGGTCTGGACTGCAAGGCCCCCATCATTTGTGGTTTTTTTTTTCATTATTTCCCTGGATATCCTTGATCTTTTTCATTCAAAATGAACTTTGTTATGGTTTTTACTAAATCAGTAAAGAAATTTTTGGGGATTTCAATGAGTATGGCACTAAATAGATAAATAAGTTTGGGTGGGATGGTCATTTTTATTATATTGGCTCGTCCTATCCACGAGCAGTTAATGTTTTCCCAATTGCTCAAGTTTAGTTTAGTTGTGTGGAGAGTGTTTTGTAGCTGTGTTCATATAGTTCCTGTGTTTGTCTCGCGAGATAGATTCCTAAGTATTTTATTTTGTCTAAGGTAATTTTGAACGGGATTTCTCTTTGTAGTTCTTGCTGCTGAGCTTTGTTAGAAATATAGAGAAATGCTGATTACTTATGAGGGTTTATTTTGTATCCTGAAACTTTGCTATCCTGAAACTTTTGCTCTTTTAAGACTCAGGTCTAGGCCATATTGGCTTTGAGGCCCTTCATACTTATTCCTTTCTTACTATCTATCTCTTTCTTTGATTACTCATTATATTGTTAATTAAAATCTCTATAAAACCCAATTGACTTGGGTATTTGAATAATTGGGAATATTTCCCTGGCCACCACCTTATATTTGATTTTAAAACCAAGACACTGTAGTGAAACATATTTCTGAGGTCAAATTTTACTCACCTTCTCTTATATCTATCATCATTTATATCTTCCACGATTTTAATCACAACAGTTTAAGACCTCAACCATTTTCAATCTCACACCATAGAGGAAAACGCACAGAGAAAATCGTCATCCTCGGTTACCGAGAGACGACTACTACTATATTTGACAATGCAGGAGAAATTGGTGAATTTACCTTAGTTTTATGGGGACATTTTCTCTGACTTCTATATTCAATTTCTAGTCGATTTCTAGCCCTGTATTAAAACTGTACTTCTTGGGTAACTACTGACTACAGAGAGAATCTACTTTGTTGAACAATTGCAGCTATTATGAAGTGGAATGCTCAGTGTTCAAAGTTCTGAAAGAGAATTTTCTGTGTACTTCTCCAAAGCTACTTCTATTTCAGAGTCCAGATCAAAGTGTGGCAGAGATTTCAGTTGTTATATTGCTCAGACCAGAGGCAAAAAGATCTTTGAGTACTTATATATTTTCAACATTCTGGTGACTGGTAAGAGAACATATTTGGTTCACTATCCCACATATTTTATGCCCTTTTCTCTCCCACTCTCTTTTCTTCCCTCTAGCCATCTTCAATTCCTCTTTCCCCCTCTACCTTTCACTGCTCTGTCCTTTCGAAGGTTCAGACCCTCTCCTCTTCTTCTACATCCAACCTTTCTCTGATCCATCCTACCCCTCTCCCCTTTTGACTACAACTCCCATCCTTTTCCTACTCTGTGTGCTGTCTCGATCTCTTCATCCCTCCACTCTTCTCCTCCCCTTCTCTCTTTTCTTCAACTGTCTTTCCATTCTTTCATTTCACCCTCTTCTGATTTTCTCTTCTTTCTCTCTTCTTGTCCCCTGATCCGTCACTTTATCACCCTCCTCACTCCTTCCCCTAAGCCTACCTTGTCCTGACCTCTCTTTCCCAACTCCACACTACAGCGCCCCCCCATTTCCTGTTGGTTCTCCTCTTTCAATGCACTTTTTTTTATACTCTCTCAGGGCCTTTTCCTTCCTTTGCTTTCTCCCCTCTGTGTACCGCTTCCCCTCCACCCCCCTCCTTACCTTCCTTCCTCTGTCTTTTCTATTCACCCCTCTCAACCTATTTTTCCACGTCCCATTTGACCGGAGATTCCAAGGGGGAATCCGGTATTTTATTGACACTCTCAGGGGGGAACAGCAATCACACCTCCATGATCAGCAAAGGGACAGACATCACTGGCTTCTCCGTGGATCGGAGAAGTGCGGGAAACATCCTCGCAATGGACAGGGTTGCTCGAAACAGCACAGGACGACCGACTCCACCCAGAATTTTCTCACCTGAGCAAACACAAATTCATCCAGACCCATTCTCAGGAAGAGAAAGGGGTCTTCCAGCCTCATTTAAAGGAAGGATGGGGGTGGGGGGGGTGGGAGGGGAGTGGAATTAAGGCAAAAGTCATGAAAGGGTTCAAGTCAACAACTAGAGAGAGGCGCCACGAGCCTGGGGTGGCTGCAGGCCAGAGATACCAAAACCCCACCTCTACCCGGGGAAACCCAGGAGCAAAAGGAGAAATGTGCTGGCAATTACCGAGTACCCTGGTGGAGGGCAACCTGACATGTCTTCCGGACTCCTTTCCTCCCCTCGCCAAACTCCCCCGCGGGCTCCAACAACCTCCTTGGGCTGGCCCAATTACCCTCTAACATTTCCCTTTTGGCTCCCTCTCATTCTCTTCAGCTCCTTTTAGCCTTATTTCTCTGTCTTCAGCCCAACCCACCCCCACACACCCCTCTTTCTATTCTGTCCTTTTGCAAAAGTCCTGAAAGGGTTCAAGTCAACAAAATCAAGTACATTACTGCTCAGGAAAAGAACCACAGGAGGCACTGAGGCTCAGAGATACAGGCTCACAAAAGACCGATAGTGAAGAAGAAGGAGTCATTTTCTAAGGGACTGAAGGACTTACCTCAGAAGTTGGATCAAAGGAAGTTACATTTCCTCCTGGGAAAACCCAGAGAACCTAAAAGGAACCGCCCCCTTAGCAAGGCCAAACAAAGATTCCGATTGGACAACGGACACGCCCATGAACTACACAGAGGACTGTTCCAAAGGCAAAGCTGTGGGGGGCGGGGAGGTGGGAAGTTGTGGGAGGGACCACAAAGGGGCAGGGGTGGAGAGGGTGGCTGCAGGCCCCAGATGTAAAAGGCTACACCTCTGAAAATGATACAATTTTTTAAAAGCAATATTAAGCTTTGTTTGTAGACATAGCAACATGATTTATTTGACAACTCAGGAGAAACTGTTCAATTTACCTTAGTTATATGTGGACATTTTCTCTGTCTCCTATAATTATAGTCAATTTCCAGCCCATTATTAAAATTCTACTTCTTGTGTAACTTCTGACTACATACAGAATCTTTGTTGCTTGAAAATTACAGGTATTATAGAGTGGAATGCTCCGAGTTCAAAGTTCAGAAACAGAATTTTCTGTAAGCTTCCCCAAAGCTACTTCTGTTTCTGAGTCCAGATCCAAGTGTGGCAGATATTTCAGTTATGGTTTTTCTCAGAGCATACGCAACAGTGAACACATTTGATTTACTATCCCACATATTTTATTTTCGATGGAGATATTATGTCTAAATAGATTATATAGATTTTATTCATTGAATATTACATATGCAATATAGAAATTGTATTATGATGAAATTATGTTTCCTAGATTACATAGAAATATTACAAAGAAGTCATATGATTCTGTAGAAAGTAAATTAATCTTTTAGGGTTATTACAGATTTAAGTCACTTAAATAGATTTTCATTTTCCACAGTTTCGTCAAGTAATTTGCTTCCTGTTTATCTTCACTTCAGTCATCCAGCAGTCACTTTATCTTTAATAAATGTCTTAGGCAGTTTTCAAAGATCTAACTAAGTTGAAAGTGCTTTGTAGTTTGCTTTTCCCTCTGGTGTTTGGAAAAAGGAAATCTGGGGATGACAAGTCTTTCCAATTGAAGCATACTTCCTGATACTGTGTTTAAATTAGTTTACACTACTTAAAGATGGCAGGATAGATAAAATCTTGATGAAATATCTGGGTCAGAATGTGACTGAAGAAATTACAGGTTTTCCGACTGACTCGAGGCACGATACTTAAACTCTGCCTTAATGTTCTCCTCCATAAGATGAACCTGAGGCTATAGAGCATGTCATGTAATTTCTAACCCTAGGAACACAAAACATAAACACAGATCTAAGCTTGGAAGAATAATAGTTATATTGTATATTGGAAGGGAGACCAGTCCAACAACAAAACCCTTCTCCTGTTCAAGACCAAGAGACCCTGAAAAGTATGAGAGACCTTATTTTCTACCCCTCAAATTAGAATTTTTAAAAATAATTCTTTCAACATCATTTTATTTTGTCATTTTCACACATTAGTCATTGGAAACAAAGATACTTTTCTATTCCTCCCCGCTGACGCAAGATTCCACTGGTTATCACGTGTCCTTGATTCGAACCTATTTTCATGTGGTTGGTATTTGCATTAGGTTGTTCATTTAGAGTCTCTCCTCAGTGATGTCCTCTCAACCCCTGTAGTTGTTTTTCTCAATTTGTCGTCTGCTTGTGGCTAGGGTTTTTTCTTCTAGGTCCCTGCAGAAAGTTCAGGGACTTTGTATTGACACTAATTGAGAAGTCCATTTGGCTCGGTTGTACCACAGTGTTTCAGTCTCTGTGTACTATGTTTCCCTAGTTCTAATTCCTTTCACACTGCATCACTTCCTGGAGGTTGTTCCAGAGTCCCATGGAATTCTTCCGCTTTATCATTCCTTTTAGTACAGTAGTATTCCATCACCAACATATACCACAATTGGTTCAGCCATTCCCCAATTGAAGGGCATCCCCTCATTTCCCAATTTTTGGCCACCACAAAGAGTGCAGCTATAAACATTCTTGTACAAGTCTTTTTCCTTATTAACTCTTTGGGGGTACAGACCCAGCAGTGCTATGGCTGGATCAAAGGACAGACAGTCTTTGATCACCCTTTGGGCATAGTTCCAAATTGCCCTCCAGAATGGTTGGATCAATTCACAACTCCACCAGCAATGAATTAATGTCCCTACTTTTCGACATCCCCACCAGCATTCATTACTTTCCTTTGCTGTCATGTTAGCCCATCTGCTAGGTGTGAGGTGATCCCTGAGGGTTGTTTTGATTTGCAGATCTCTGATCATAAGAGATGTAGAACACTTTTTCATGTGCTTATTCAGAATTTTGATTTCTTTGGCTGAGAACTGCCTGTTCCTGTCCCTTGCCCATTTACCAATTGGAGAATGGCTTGATTTTTGGTACAATTGATTGAGCTCTTTGTAAATTTGAGTAGTTTTTAATGATTGCCTTAATTTCCTCTTCAGTGGAGGTAAGATCCCCCTTTTCATCCTTGATGCTGTTAATATGCCTTTCTTCTTTCCTTTTTTTAATTAAATTAACCAGTACTTTGTCTATTTTGTCTGTTTTTTCAAAATACCAGCTTCTAGTCTTGTTTATTAGCTTAATAGTTCCGTCACTTTCTATTTTATTAATTTCTCCCTTAATTTTTAGGATCTCTAGTTTGGTTTTCTTCTGGGGGTTTTTAATTTGTTCATTCTCAAGTTTTTTTATTTGCATTTCCAATTCCTTTGTCTCTGTCCTCCCTAATTTGTTAATATATGCACTCAGGGATATGAATTTTCCTCTGAGTACTGCCTTGGCTGCATCCATTAAGGTTTGAAATGATGTTTCGCTGTTGTCATTTTCTTCAACGAAATTGTTAATTGTTTCTATGATTTCTTCTCTAACTATCCGATTTTGGAGTATCATGTTATTTAATTTCCAATTAATTTTTGATTTGGGATTCCATGTACCCTTGCCGATCAATATTTTAATTGCCTTGTGATCTGAAAAGGCTGCAGTTAATATTTCTGCTTTTCTGCATTTGAGTGCCATGTTTCTATGACCTAGTGTATGATCTATTTTTGTGAATGTGCCATGTGGCGCTGAAAAGAAGGTGTATCCTTTTTTGTCCCTATTTATTTTTCTCCATATGCCTATTAACTCTAATTTTTCTAAGATTTCATTCACCTCTTTTACCTCTTTCTTGTTTATTATTTGGTTTGATTCATCTAAATTTGATAGTGGTTGGTTCAAGTCTCCCACTAATATGGTTTTACTGTCTATTTCCTCCTTCAATTCTCCTAGTTTCTCCATGAAAAATTTGGATGCTATACCATTTGGTGCATACATGTTGATTAGTGATATTTCCTCATTGTCTATACTCGCTTTTAGCAGAATATATTTACCTTCCCTATCCCTTTTGATCAGGTCTATTTGTGCTTTGGCTTTGTCAGATATCATGATTGCAACTCCTGTGGTCTTTCTATCAGTTGAGGCCCAAAAGGTCTTACTCCAACCTTTAATTTTAACCTTGTGAGTGTCAACCCGTCTCATATGTGTTTCTTGAAGCCAACATATGGTAGGGTTTTGGGTTCTAATCCAACTGCTATTTGTCTACGTTTTATGGGTGAGTTCATCCCATTTACGTTCAAAGTTATGATTGTTATTTGTGGATTCGCTGGCATTTTGATATCTTCCCCTAGTTCTGACCTTTCTTCTTTAGCTTTCTCTTTTGAACCAGTGATTTACTTTAGGTCAGTCCCCCTAGTCCCCTCCCTTGAGATGCTTCCCTTTCTAGCTCCTCCCTTTTTATGCTCCCTTCCCCCACTTTCCTTCCCTCCCATTTTGTACTCCCTCCTCCCTCCCCTCCTTGATTTTCCTTTGTTTCTTGCCCTAATGGATAAGATAGAATTCAGGATCCCACTGGATCTAGATGTTCTTCCCTCTCAGATTTGATTTCACTGAGAGTAAGGTTTAAGTAATTCCACTTCATGCTCTCTTCCTCTCCTTCTCATATGAGAGTTCTTCCCCTCCCCTTCCCATGTGTATCTTCATATGGGAAAGATTATTCTATTGATTCCCCCCCCTATTTCTTGAAGTTAATCTTAGTATTATCGCGGTTCCCCCCTCCGTTTTCCTTTCTTTGCCCCAAATTTTCCCAAATCTTCTTAATGCCCCAATCTTTCCCTATGCATGTTTTTTCAAACTACTCTTATGATGATACAATTTATGAGAGTTACAGAAAACATTTTCCCCACATAATAATATATATAATTTGATGTAAATGTAGTCCTTGTAGAAGTCATGTCCCCTCAACCGCTATAGTCAGGTAGTTGCTTTTCCTCTGTGTTTCCACTCCCACAGCTTGTCCTCTGCTTATGAATAGTGTTTTTTCTCCCAGAAAATTATTCCTTTTAGCACAATAGTATTCCATCACCAACATATACCACCATTTGTTCAGCCATTCCCCAATTGATGGGCATCCCCTCATTTTCTAATTTTTGGCCAACACAAAGAGCGCAGCTATGAATATTCTCGTACAAGTCTTTTTCTCCATTATCTCTTTGGGTTACAGACCCAGCCGTGCTATGACTGGATTAAAGGGTACACATTCTTTTGTTGCCCTTTGGGCATTTGGGCATCCAAATTGCCCTCCAGAATGGTTCGATCAGTTCACAACTCCACTAGCAATGAATTAATGTCCCTACTTTGTCACATTCCCCTCCAGCATTCATTACTTTCCTTTGCTGTCATGTTAGCCAATCTGCTAGGCATGAGGTGATACCTCAGAGTTGTTTTGATTTGCATCTCACTGACTATAAAAGTTTTAGAACACTTCTTCATGTCCTTATTAATAGTTTTGTTTTCTTTATCTGAAAACTGCCTATCCATGTCCCTTGCCCATTTATCAATTGGAGAATGGCTTGATTTCTTTGTACAATTGATTTAGCTCTTCATAAATTGGAGTAATTATTCCTTTGTCAGAGGTTTCTATGAAGATTTTTTTCCCAATTTGTTGTTTCCGTTCTGATTATAGTTACGTTGGTTTTGTTTGTTTAAAGCTTTTTAATTTGATCTAGTCAACATTATTTATTTTAAGTTTTGTGATTCTTTCTATGTCTTGCTTGGTTTTAAAGTCTTTCCCCTCCCAAAGGTCTGACATGTATACTATTCTGTGTTTACCCAATTTACTTATGGTTTCCTTCTTTATGTTTAAGTCATTCACCCATTTTGAATTTATCTTGATGTAGGGTGTGAAGTGTTGAACAATTCCTAATCTCTCCCACACTGTCTTCCAAATTTCCCAGTAGTTTTTATCGAATAGTGGATTTCTGTCCCAAAAGCTGGGATCTTTGGGTTTATCGTATACTGTCTTGCTGAGGTCGCTTGCCCCCAGTCTATTCCATTGATCCTCCTTTCTGTCTCTTAGCCAGTAGCAAATTGTTTCGATGACAGCTGCTTTGTAATATAGTTTAAGGTCTGGGACTGCAAGGCCCCCATCATTTGTGGGTTTTTTTCATTATTTCCCTGGATATCCTTGATCTTTTGTTATTCCAAATGAACTTTGTAATGGTTTTTACTAAATCAGTAAAGAAATTTTTTGGGTGTTCAATGAGCATGGCACTTACTAGATAAATAAGTTTGGGTGGGATGGTCATTTTTATTATATTGGCTCGTCCTATCCATGAGCAGTTAATGTTTTCCCAATTGCTCAAGTTTAGTTTTAGTTGTGTGGAGAGTGTTTTGTAGCTGTGTTCATATAGTTCCTGTGTTTGTCTCCGGAGATAGATTCCTAGGTATTTTATTTTGTCTAAGGTGATTTTGAATGGGATTTCTCTTTCTAGTTTTTGCTGCTGAGCTATGTTGGAGATATATAGAAATGCTGATGACTTATGCGGGTTTATTTTGTATCTTGCAACTTTGCTAAAGTTGTTGATTATTTCAATTAGCTTTTTGGTTGAATCTCTAGGATTCTTTAAGTAGACCATCATGTCATCTGCAAAGAGTGATAACTTGGTCTTCTCCTTGCCTATTTTGATGCCTTCAATTTCTTTTTCTTCTCTAATTATTAGTGATAGTGTTTCTAGTACAATGTCAAATAGTAGAGGTGATAATGGGATCCTTGTTTCACTCGTGATCTTATCTTATGCATCTAGTTTATCCCCATTGCAGATGATATTAGCTGATGGTTTTAGATATATACTGTTCATTATTTTTCGGAACGACCGCTCTCTTCCTATACTTCCTAGTGTTTTTAAGAGGAACGGGTGTTATATTTTATCAAAGGATTTTTCTGCGTCTATTGAGATAATCATGTGGTTCTTGTTGGTTTGCTTGTTGATGTAGTCAATGATGTGGATGGTTTTCCTAATTGTTTCTATGATTTCTTCTCTAACTAAACGATTTTGCCATATCATGTTGTTTATTTTCCAATTAGTTTCTGATTTGGTTTTCCATGTACCATTACTGATCATTATTTTTATTGCCTTGTGATCTGAAAAGGCTGCATTTATTATTTCTGCTTTTCTGCATTTGTGTGCCATGTTTCTGTGACCTAATGTATGGTCAATCTTTGTGAATGTGCCATGTGGTGCTGAGAAGAAGTTGTATTCCTTTTTATCCCTATTTATTTTTCTCCATATGTCTCTTAATTCTAATTTTTCTAAGATTTCATTCACTTCTTTTACCTCTTTCTTATTTATTTTTTGATTTATCTAAATTTGATAATGGTTGGTTTATGTCTCGCACTAATACAGTTTTACTGTCTATTTTTTCCTTCAATTCTCTTAATTTTTCCATTATAAATTTGGGTGCTATATTATTTGGTGCATACATTTTGATTCGTGATATTTCCTCATTATCGAAAGTCCCTTTTACCAAACTATAATTACCTTCCCTATCCCCTTTGATCAGGTCTATTTTTGCTTTGGCTTTATCAGATATCATGATTACCACTCCTGCCTTCTTTCTGTCAGTTGAGCCCCAGAAGGTCTTACTCCATCCTTTAATTCTGACCTTGTGGGTGTCTACCCGCCTCATGTGTGTTTCTTGAAGACAACATATGGTAGGGTTTTGCATTGTAATCCATTCTGCAATTTGTCTATGTTTTATGGGTGAGTTCATCCCATTCACGTTCAAAGTTATGACTGTCACTTGTGGACTCCCTGGCATTTTGATTGCCTTCCCTAATTCTAACCTTTCTTTTTTAGCTCTACCTTTTAGTCCAGTGATTTACTTTAAATCAGTCCCCCTTGTCCCCTCCCTTGATATGTTTCCCTTTCTATTCCCTCCCTTTTTCTTCCCTCCCCTCCCCCTTCTTTTTCCCTCCCTTTTTTGTGTTCCCTCCCCCCTACACCCCTTGGTTTTCTCTTCTCCCTTCCCTTGTTGGGTAACATAGAATTCAAGATCCTAATGGATCTGGATGTTCTTCCCTCTCAGAGTTGATTTCCCTGAGAGTAAGGTTTAAGTAAAAACTCTCTTCCTCTCCTTCTTATAGGAGTTTTCTTCCCTTCCACTTCCCGTGTGCATCTTTCTGTGAGAAAGATTATTCTATTTGGTCTTTCTTTTCCCCCTATTTACACATTACATTTTCCCCACATGTTAGTATACATAGATTGATATAAATGTAGACCTTATAGAAGAGAGTTTGAGTAAAAGAAAAAGATAACATTTTTTTTTACCTTTTCCCTGTCCTTCATATTTCCCTTTTTCAGGTATTCCATGCTGTTTGCTTTTCGATATCAAAGTTTCCACAGAGCTCTGGTATTTTCTTTGCAAAAACTTGGAAATCGTCTATTTTGTTGAATGCCCATACTTTCCCTTGGAAGTATACAGTCAGTTTTGATGGATAGCTGATTCTTGGTTGAAGGACCAGCTCTCTTGCCTTTCTGAAAATCATGTTACATGCCTTTCGTTCATTCAGAGTGGAACTTGCAAGGTCTTGTTCAGTGACCCTGGGATTGGCATTCCTTTATATCTAAATTGTCTTTTTCTGGCTTCTCATGAGTTTTCTTTTGCTTGAAAGCTTTGGAAGTTGGCCATTCCATTCCTGGGTATTTAGTGTAGAGGATGTGCTGTGAACTCCTTCATTGCCTGTATTGCCCTCTTCTTCTAGGATCTCTGAGCAATTTTCTTTGATTATATCTTGTATTACGATATCGAGTTTGCTGTTTATTTCTGGCTTTTCTGATAGTCCAATTATTCTTAAATTGTCTCTTCTCCTTCTATTTTCCAAGTCTATGACGTGGTCAGTGAGATATTTTACGTTCTCTTCTAATTTCTTGGTCTTTTGGCTTTGCTTTATCAGTTCTTGCTCATTGTCTTCGAGTTGCCTAATTCTGAC
This sequence comes from Monodelphis domestica, assembly GCF_027887165.1. Classification (NCBI taxonomy): domain Eukaryota; kingdom Metazoa; phylum Chordata; class Mammalia; order Didelphimorphia; family Didelphidae; genus Monodelphis; species Monodelphis domestica. The sequence goes on from NC_077236.1 coordinate 2,694,820, forward strand.
CTTTAAAGCCTGGTTTTCCTTTTCACTTTGGTCAAACTGGTTTTGTAGATGCGTGATATTTCTTTTACATTATTTCCCACTTTTCCTCCCAGAAGGCTTCCATCTGTGTGATCTTTTCCGAATCAAATTTTTCATGGGTTTGTGGAGAGTTTCTATTTTCTTTGGAAGGTTTCAGAGCATTTGCTTGTGTTTCCTCTTCTATATTTTGTATTTTTTCTCCATAAAATGTGTCCAAAGTCGCCCCCTTCTTGTTGTTTTGATTGGAATTTGGGGGCTTTTGTGCTTCTGTGGAGTTTGCCATCTCTATCTGAGTGGGGAGGGCTAGCTTTTCTTATCTCTGTCTGGTGTTCAGAGGTTTTCGCCCCAGGCTGATTGTCTGTCCTATGCAGTTGTTGTTCTGTCTTCGCGGGGAAGCCTGGAATTGCTGGTGTTTCCGAGTCACTGCCCTCCTCAGGTTCCTCTCGATGCTTGGACCTTTAGCTTCACTGAGCTCTGAAGACTTTTGATGGCATTAAGTTCAGTTGGGTTGGAGTAGATATGTCCCGAGGCCAAAACTTCCTGGAAGGCTGAAGCAATATGGAGGGTCTCTGCTGTTCTGACCAGTCCTCTTGCTCTGTGCTCCCTCTGCAGCTCCTTCCTCACCACCTGAGTTTGATGCTCTGAGCCTGCCATAGCCCTGCCTGCAAGGTACTCCCTCAAGACAAGTGCCTTTGCCTTCACAGACATTCCTGCTCCCTCTGGCGGCTTAGTGCTCTGGTGCTGGGTGGGGGGTCCTGGGATCTTCCTTCTGCCTTCACCATAAACCCAAATGTCCTCGAATTCCAGCTTTTGGGGGACGTACCTTTTGAATTGAAACCAGCAGGGGGTTTCCTTGGCTCTGTCTTGTTGTTCAGTTTGATTTTCAATCCCCTAGGAGCATTTGTTTGTTATTGGTATAGTAGGGTTTTCAGAGGTCTTACCTTTTATCTTTTACTGCCTGGACGGTGCCATCTTGACTCTGGCCAATCAAATATCATATTAAAAAAATCAACTGACCTGGAAAATAGATCTATGCGAAAAAAAACTCAGAATTATTTTATTACCTGAAGGCCAAAATAAAGATTATTTTTTAAATTTAGTATTTCAATTTCATGATGAAAAAAATTTAAAATACCTGCCAAAGATCCTTCAAAAAGAAAACAAAATTGAAATGAAAAGCATTCATAGATTGCCTTCAGAAGTAAATTCCCAACTGATAACTACTAGGAAGTAATTCCTCATCACATTGATACCCAGTCAAGGAAAAGTACTTCAAGGACCAGAAGGAAACCACTCAAGGACCCTGGAGTTACAATCAGGTTCACTCAGGACCTAATAGCTTCTACATTAAAGGATTAAAAGACTTGGAATAAACTAGGGTCACCTTTTGCTAGTATTCTTGTTAAGATTTTGCATCTATGTTCATTAAGGAGATTGATCTATAGTTGTTGGGTTTTTTTTTTCAGTTTTTTCCTGCCTGACTTTGGAATCAATACCGTATTTGTGTCATAATGGGAATTTGGTAGAAGTCCTTCGTTGCTCATTCTGTCAAATAGTTTATATAAAATTGGGATTCATTGTTCTTTGAATATTTGATAGAATTCATTTGTCAATGCATCCGGTCATGGGTATTTTTTCTTAGGGAGTTCTTGGATGGCTTGTTCAATTTATTTTCTGAGATGGGGATGTTTAGGTATTCTATTTCTTCTTCTGTTATTCAAGGCAAGTTCTATTTTTATAAATATTCATCGATATCACCTAGACTGCCATATTTATTGGTATATAATTGGGCATTATAGTTTTTAATGATTGCCTTACTTTCCTCTTCATTAGAGGGGAGGTCTCACTTTTCATCTTGGATATTGTCAAATTGGATTCCTTCTTTCCTTTTATTAATGAGGTTGAGCAGTATTTTGTCTTATTTCTTAAATCAATATTACTTTCACTTTCAATTTTATTAATTTCTTCTTTGATATTTGGGATCTCTAATTTACTTTTCATCTGAGGATTTTTAATTTGTTCATTTTCTAGTGTTTTTTTTTTAATTTGCAAGCCCAATTCCTTGACCTCTTCCCTCTTTACGTTGTGAATATATGAACTCAAGGACATAAATTTCCCCCTGAGAACTGCTTTGGCTGCATTCCATAGATTTTGAAAGGATGTCTCATCATTGTCATTTTCTTCAAAGAAATTATTGTTTCTGTGATTTGTACTTTAACCAATTTTGGAGAATCAGATTCTTTAATTTCCAGTAAATTTTGGAGTGGCCTCTCCATGTAACCTTACTCATTGTTGTTTTCATTGCATTGTGATCTGAGAAGGTTACACTGAGTATTCCTGCTCTTTTGCACTGGTTTGTAATCTAGAGTCAGCAGCCAGTAAAATGAGTATCTTCTTTCAGGGAAAAAAATGGTCACTAGTTTTTGAAATAGAGGTGAGGAGGAACAGAATGACAGGAATTAGAGCAGGATCTAAAGAGGATAGATATCATGGGTGTCTTTTAAATTGATGCTATATCCTGAAATATGGTCTTCTCTAGGACTATCCTCTGACATGAATTGATGAATTGCAGAACTAGGCACTGGCAACATTATTGTGCTGTTCTAAATTTCTTCTGCATTCTCAGATTGATCCCTAATTTCTATTGGAGAAGCTGATGTACCTACTTTCTTCTCTAGATTTAGGATGATTGCAATCCTGCATGAGTATTTTAATGGAGGTGGAGGTTGTAATTTAGGAGGAGTGGGAGGAAGAGAGAATGAAGAGAATTCTTCTAAGCTGAGGGAGGGTCAGACTTCCTCACAGCTTCTGTAGCAGTCTCCAGTGAGAAGTTAGGAAAAGAATTGATAGAATCAGTTAAAGCCATAAAAGTTGAAAGAGTAATCGTAATATACAAGTGTCAGTAGAAGTAGGGAAATGTGGGGCCAGAGTTAAAGGAAGAGACGGGGAGAGGGGAGAGGATGAGAGCATTGAGATGAAGAGACCCACACTGGATTCAGAGTCGAACAAGTATAGGAGGCTGACGTAAGGGAGCAGGAAGGCAGGAGCAGAGAAAGAGGGTGGATAGAAAAGGAGAAGAGAGAGGAGATGAAAGTTGCGAAGGACAGAATAGAAAGAGGGGTGTGTGGGGGTGGGGTGGGCGGAAGGCAGAGAAATGCGGCTAAAAGGAGGTGAAGAGAATCAGAGAGAGCAGAAAGGGAAATGTTGGAGGGTAATTGGGCCAGCCCACGTAGGTTGTTGGAGCGGGCGGGGGAGTTTGGTGAGGGGAGGAAACGAGTCCGGGAGATATGTCAGGTTGCCCTCCACCAGGGCACTCGTTAATTGCCAGCACGTTTCTCCTTTTCCTACTCGGTTTCCTCCGGTAGAGGTGGGGTGTTGGGGATCTCTGGCCTGCATCCACCCCAGGCTCGTGGAGCCTCTCACCTCCCCATTCCCCCGCCACCCCTGCTGCTTAGGACTTGGAATTGTTCACTCTAGGGTCACTGATCTATCCCTTGTCCAATCAGAATCTTCGCTTGGCATTGCTAGGTGGGGGGTTCCTTTCAGTTCTTTTCTCCGGGTTTTCCTGGGAGAATATTGAACTGCCTCTGATCCAACTTCCGAGGTAAGCCTTTCAGCCTCTTGGAAAGCAACTCTGGCTTTGACACTATCAGTCCTTTTGAGCCCGTCTCTCTGAGCCTCAAGTGCCTTCCGTGGCTCTTTTCCTGAGCAGTAATGTACTTGATTTTGTTGACTTGAACCCTTTCATGACTTTTGCCCTAATTCTACTCCCCTCCCACACACCCCCCCACTCCCGGATCCTTCCTTTAAATGAGGCTGGAAGACCCCTTTCTCTTCCGTAGAGTGGGTCTGGATGGATTCGTGTTTGCTCTGGTGAGAAAATTCTGGGTGGGGGCGGTGGTCCTGTACTGTTTCAAGCAACCCTGTCCATTGCAAGGCTGTTTCCCGTATTTTCCCTATCCACGGAGAAGCCAGTGATGTCTGTCCTTTTGCTGATCATGGAGGTGTGATTGCTGTTCCCCCCCTGAGAGTGTCAATAAAATACCGGTTTCCCCCTTGGAATCTCCGGTCAAATGGGAAGTGGAAAAATAGGTTGAGAGGGGTGAATAGAAAAGACAGAGGAAGGAAGGTAAGGAGGGACGTGGGGGGGAAGCGGTACACAAGGGGAGAAAGCAAAGGAAGGAAAAGGCCGTGAGAGAGTATCAAAAAAAAGTGCATTGAAAGAGGAGAACCATCAGGAAATGGGGGGCGCTGTAGTGTGGAGTTGGGAAAGAGAGGTCAGGACATGGTAGGCTTAGGGGAAGGAGTGAGGAGGGTGACAAAGTGATGGATCAGGGGACAAGAGTGGAGAAAGAAGAGAGAATCAGAAGAGGGTGAAATGAAAGAATGGAAAGACAGTTGAAGAAAAGAGAGACGGGGAGGAGAAGAGTAGAGGGATGAAGAGGTCGAGACAGCACACAGAGTAGGAAAAGGATAGGAGTTGTAGTCAAAAGGGGAGAGGGGTAGGATGGATCAGAGAAAGGTTGGATGTAGAAGAAGAGGAGAGGGGATGAACCTTCAAAAGGACAGAGCAGGGAAAGGTAGAGGGGGAAAGAGGAATTGAAGATGGCTAAAGGGAAGAAAAGAGAGTGGGAGAGAAAAGGGCATAAAATATGTGGGATAGTGAACCAAATATGTTCTTTTACCAGTCACCAGAATGTTGAAAATATATAAGTACTCAAAGATCTTTTTGTCTCTGGTCTGAGCAATATAACAACTGAAATCTCTGCCACACTTTGACCTGGATTCTAAAACAGAAATAGCTTTGGAGAAGTACACAGAAAATTCTCTTTCAGAACTTTGAACACTGAGTATTCCACTACATAATAGCTGCAATTGTTCAACAAAGTAGATTCTCTCTGTAGTCAGTAGTTACCCAAGAAGTACAGTTTTAATACAGGGCTAGAAATCGACTAGAAATTGAATATAGAAGTCAGAGAAAATGTCCCCATAAAACTAAGGTAAATTCACCAATTTCTCCTGCGTTGTCAAATATAGTAGTTGTTGGCTCTGGGTAACCGAGGATGACGATTTTCTCTGTGCGTTTTCGTTTATGGTGTGAGATTTAAAATGGTTGAGGTCTTAAACTGTAGTGATTAAAATCGTGGAAGATATAAATGATGATAGATATAAGAGAGGGTGAGTAAAATTTGACCTCAGAAATATGTTTCACTACAGTATCTTGGGTACAAAATCAAATATAAGGTGGTCGGCAGGGAAATATTCCCAATTATTCAAATACCCATGTCAATTGGGTTTTATAGAGATTTTAATTAACAATACAATGAGTAATCAAAGAAAGAGATAGAGAGTAAGAAAGGAATAAGTATGAAGGGCTTCAAAGCCAATATGGCCTAGACCTGAGTCTTAAAAGAGAAATCAGACAGTTTTTTATAACTCATCATTATATCTGTTTAAGTAAGGATTTTTTTTTTAAACCCTTACCTTCTGCCTTGGAGTCAATAGTGTGTATTGGCTCCAAGGCAGAAGAGTGGTAAGGGCTAGGCAATGGGGGTCAAGTGACTTGCCCAGGGTCACAAGGCTAGGAAGTGGCTGAGGCCAGATTTGAACCTAGGACCTCCCATCTCTAGGCCTGGCTCTCAATCCACGAGCTACCCAGCTGCCCCCTAAGTAAGGATTTCTAATGACACTAGGCCAGCAGCATCTCAGCTGCTTTCAGCAGCTCCCTCCTCCATCTGAATGTTTCAGAAGCAGCCTCCTCAGAATGAGTCTCTCCAATCTGAATGTTTCAGAATGACTTTCCAGCTCTTCCCTGAGCTCTTCTTTTTAAGGGCAAAATCTTCTCTGTCACCTCCCCTAAGTCCTTACATCTACCAATCACTATAGATGTTTTCTAAAGGACCGTCCATTTTGAATTCACAGCTGAGTAGTTTTAATCTCTTTAGTAAGTCAGGGAAAAAATGCTGCTGTGTCGACAAATTTCATTAGAAAAAACCTCTGAATAAGTTATCAGCCTTGTAGGTTTAAGTAGTTTACACGTTGCCCCACTTTTATAGGTACTCAGAATCTCATTGTATCAATTCTAAAACAGTCATGACTCAAAGAACTTCCTGTCCCTTCCATAAGCATGGATCAAAGTACTTTTCATTGTTGTCAAGGAGCTCTCTGTCCTAAAGCAGACCTAAGTAGGGTGTTGTAGGGATATTCCCAAGGCAAGGAGCCCCCACACTCAAGTAGAGTTCTCACCATCTGCTAGGGAATTTTTTTTTAAGTAGAAGATTCCCCAATGGGGGAAACCCCTAACATTCATATGTCTGAGAAATTTTGAGGTTTACAATGGTGTTTAGATGAGTGTGCACAAAGACACTTGTGTGTGAAGGAGATTGAAGTGGAAAAGTCGATGCACAGAGACAGTCCCACTCTCTCGGCATTGGAACCGTGGGTCAAATATATCATGTTGCTCTATCTACAAAGAAAGCTTAATATTGTTTTCCAAATTTTGTGTGATCTTCAAAACAGAAACTAAGGAATTAAATCTACTTTTACAATAAAAATAATTCCTATGATTTTGATCTTTAACATTTAGGATTCTTCCTATAAATTAAAATTTTATTTTTTCCTCCACTTAGTTCTTTCAATTCCACTATCAGCAAACAGAAAACTTTTTCATTCCTGCAATTACCCCTCATTTTAGACAAATTAGTTCAGTATATGTTAATGTTTTCATAGTAAAGACAATTGTTATGACACCCGTTGAGCATAAAATGATTTTTGTTCATTCTTCTGGTACGAGAAAGAACAGATGATGCATTCATTGATTTTCTTAGCATCAAACAAATGAAAACATTTCATTGCTGAGAAAATAAAAAGAGAAACCACATAGCTATAGTTATACAAGCAATTTTCCTACCAAAATATCTGAAATCAGTTCATAAGGAAAGGCAAGTTATCACAGATAAATGTAGACACAGGACAAGGTTGAAATCTTCTCTAACTGCTACTGCTAGTGTTTCTAGTACAATGTCAAATAGTAGAGGTGATAATGGGCATCCTTGTTTCACTCCTGATCTTATTGGGAATGCATCTAGTTTATCCCCATTGCAGATGATATTAGCTGTTGGTTTTAGATATATACTGTTTATTATTTTTAGGAATGACCCTTCTATTCCTATGCTTTCTAGTGTTTTTAATAGGAATGGGTGTTGTATTCTATCAAAGGCTTTTTCTGCGTCTATTGAGATAATCATGTGGTTCTTGTTGGTTTGCTTGTTGACGTGGTCAATGATGTGGATGGTTTTCCTAATGTTGAACCAGCCCTGCATCCCTGGTATGAATCCTACTTGATCATGGTGAATGATCTTTCTGATCACTTGCTGGAGTCTTTTTGCTAGTATCCTATTTAAAATTTTTGCATCTATATTCATTAGGGAGATTGGTCTATAGTTTTCTTTCTCTCTTTTTGACCTGCCTGGTTTTGGAATCAGTACCATGTTTGTGTCGTAAAAGGAGTTTGGTAGAACTCCTTCTTTGCTTATTATGTCAAATAGTTTGTATAGTATTGGGATTAACTGTTCTCTGAATGTTTGATAGAATTCACAGGTGAATCCATCAGATGTCTCCCCTTTGACCATCAGATGTCTCCCCTTTGACCATCAGATGTCTCCCCTTTGTCCATCAGATGTCTCCCCTTTGACCCAGCCATAGCACTGCTGGGTCTGTACCCCAAAGAGATAATGGACACAAAGACTTGTACAAAAATATTCATAGCTGCGCTCTTTGTGGTGGCCCAAAACTGGAAAACGAGGGGATGCCCATCAATTGGGGAATGGCTGAACAAACTGTGGTATATGTTGGTGATGGAATACTATTGTGCTCAAAGGAATAATAAAGTGGAGAAGTTCCATGGAGACTGGAACAACCTCCAGGAAGTGATGCAGAGCGAGAGGAGCAGAACCAGGAGAACATTGTACACAGAGACTAATACACTGTGGTATAATCGAACGTAATGGACTTCTCCATTAGGGGCGGTGTAATGTCCCTGAACAACTTTCAGGGATCCAGGAGAAAAAAAACACCATTCATAAGCAAAGGATAAACTATGGGAGTGGAAACACCGAGAAAAAGCAACTGCCTGAATACAGAGGTTGAGGGGACATGACAGAGGATAGACTTTAAATGAACACTCTAATGCAAATACTATCAACAAAGCAATGGGTTCAAATCAAGAAAACATCTAATGCCCAGTGGACTTACGCGTGGGCTATGGGGGGTGGGGGGGGGGAGGAAAAGAAAATGATCTATGTCTTTAACGAATAATGCTTGGAAATGATCAAATAAAATATATTTTTAAAAAAAAGAAAAAAAAAAGAAAATGAGGCAAACACAGAATAGTATACACGTCAGACCTTTGGGAAGGGAGAGGCTTTAAAACTAAGCAAGACTTAGAAAGAGTCACAAAATGCAAAATAAATAATCTGGACTACAGCAAATTAAAAAGGTTTTGTACCAACAAAACCAATGTAATCAATAAAATCAGAGGGGAAGCAACACATTGGGAAACAGTCTTCATAAAAACCTCTGACAAAGGTTTAATTACTCAGATTTACAAAGAGCTAAATCAATTGTACCAAAAATCAAGCCATTCTCCAATTGGTAAATGGGCAAGGGACAGGAACAGGCAGTTCTCAGCCAAAGAAATCAAAATTCTTAATAAGCTCATGAAAAAGTGTTCTACATGTCTTATGATCAGAGAGCTGCAAATCAAAACAACCCTGAGGGATCAGCTCACACCTAGCAGATGGGCTAACATGACAGCAAAGGAAAGTAATGAATGCTGGAGGGGATGTGGCAAAGTAGGGACATTAATTCATTGCTGGTGGAGTTGTGAATTGATCCAACCATTCTGGAGGGCAATTTGGAACTATGCCCAAAGGGTGATCAAAGACTGTCTGCCCTTTGATCCAGCTATAGCAGTGCCATGGAGACTGGAACGACCTCCAGGAAGCGATGCAGAAGGAGAGGAGCAGAACCAGGAGAACATTGTACACAGAGACTAATACCCTGTGGTATAATCGAAGACCATGGACTTCTCCATTAGTATCAATGCAATGTCCCTGAACAATCTGCAGGGATCTAAGAAACACTATCTACGAGCAGAGGATAAACTATGGGAGGAAAAACACCGAGGAAAAGCAACTGGAGAAATTTGGAGGAGCAAATGGAGAAACGTGCTGGCAATTAGCGAGTGCCCCGGTGGAGGGCAACCTGACATGTCTTCCGGGCTCGTTTCCTCCCCTCGCCAAACTCCCCTGCCGGCTCCAACAACCTCCGTGGGCTGGCACTGAGGCTCAGAGATACAGGGTCACAAAAGACCCATAGTGAAGAAGACGGAGTCATTTTCTAAGGGGCTGAAGGACTTACCTTGGAAGTTGGATCAAAGGGAGTTACATTTCCTCCTTGGAAAACCCAGAGAACCTAGAAGGAACCGCCCCTGTAGCAAGGCCAAACAAAGATTTCGATTGGACAACGGACACGCCCATGAACTGCACAGTGGACTGTTCCAAAGGCGAAAGCTGTGGGGGGCGGGGAGGTGGGAGGTCCTGGGAGGGACCACAAAGGGGCGGGGGTGGAGAAGGTGGCTGCAGGCCCCAGATATAAAAGGCTACACCTCCACCCCGGGAAACCGAGGACTAACAGGAGAAACGTGCTGGCAATTAGCGAGTGCCCTGGCGGAGGGCAACCTGACATGCCTTCCAGACTCGTTTTCCCCCTCGCCAACCTCCCCAGCCCGCTCCAACAACCTCCGTGGGCTGGCCCAATGACCCTCCAACATTTCCTGATTCCTGTTCTCCCCTGCCCTCCTTAGCTTCTTTCCTCTGCCTCTCTCTTTTTTATTCACCCCTCTCAACCTCGTTCTCCAAAAGTCATGAGAGGATTCAAGTCAACAAAATCAAGTACATTACTGCTCAGGAAAAGAACCACAAGAGGCACTGAGGCTCAGAGATACAGGCTCAAAAAAGACCCATAGTGAAGAAGACGGAATCATTTTCTAAGGGGCTGAAGGACTTACCTCAGAAGTTGTATCAAAGGGAGTTACATTTCCTCCTCGGAAAACCCAGACTCTAAAAGGAACCGCCCCGTAGCAAAGCCAAACAAAGATTCCGATTGGACAACGGACACGCCCATGAACTGCACAGTGGACTATTCCAAAGGCGAAAGCCCTGGGGGGCAGGGAAGGGGGAGTTCCTGGGAGGGGCCACAAAGGGGCGGAGGAAGAGACAGTGGCTGCAGGCCCCAGATGTAAAACGTTACACCTCCACCCCGGGAAACCGAGGATTAACAGGAGAAACATGCTGGCAATTAGCGAGTGCCCTGGTGGCGGGCAACCTGACATGACTTCCAGACTCGTTTTCCCCCTCGCCAACCTCCCCAGCCCGCTCCAACAACCTCCGTGGGCTGTCCCAATTACCCTCCAACATTTCCCTTTCTGCTCTCTCTGATTCTCTTCACCTCCTTTTAGCCGCATTTCTCTGCCTTCTGCCCACCCCACCCCCACACACCCCTCTTTCTATTCTGTCCTTCGCAACTTTCATCTCCTCTCTCTTCTCCTTTTCTATCCACCCTCTTTCTCTGCTCCTGCCTTCCTGCTCCCTTACGTCAGCCTCCTATACTTGTTCGACTCTGTATCCAGTGTGGGTCTCTTCATCCCACTGCTCTCATGCTCTCCCCTCTCCCCGTCTCTTCCTTTAACTCTCTTTACATTATTTTTTTCCCTCTCCCTTCTCTATCCCTTTTACTCATTTCCTCTTTTCCCTCTCACCTGCCTCTTTGACGGACTCCCAACTTTCTCCCTGGTCTCGCCCGCTTCTGCTGCTCTGTCCTTCTTCTGCCTCCAGCCCCTGCCCTCCCATTTCTCTCCCTCTCTCTCTCTTCTTTCCATTTTCGACCCCTCATGTCCCGTCCCCCCTTCCTCCAGCCATACTCCTCTCCTCTTTCTCCCTCTCTACCTTTTCCTGCTCTGTCTTTCCCAACATCCATCCCCTCGGCTCTTCTTTTCCATCCAACCTTTCTCTGATCCACACTCACCCTTCCCCCTTCTAACCTCCACAATAATCCTCATCCTCTTTCTACTCGGTATGCTGTCTAGATCTCCTCAGTCCTCTAGTCTTCTCCTCCCTTTTTTTCTTTTCCTTTTCTGTTTTCTCCTCTCTTGTACCTTCCTCTTTCATTGCCAAACTCACCCCGCACCGTTTCCCTTCTTTATCGCTGCAGGCGCCTGTTCTCCACTGCCTTCCTCTGCCTCTCTCTTTTTTATTCACCCCTCTCAACCTCGTTCTCCAAAAGTCATGAGAGGATTCAAGTCAAATAAATCAAGTACATTACTGCTCAGGAAAAGAACCACAGGAGGCACTGAGGCTCAGAGATACAGGCTTCCACTAAGGAAGGCCCTCCCAGCTCGTAGATAATTCATTCTTTCTTAAATAATAAATAATGGTTCCAGAATTGAATGTCTGGGTTTCTATTCTAGCTTTATGAACTATTTGACATCACTGTTGATCATCCATTTTTCTGGAAGTCTCATGACCAATTCCTATATAAAGTTGGTTCTTCTGAGAAGAGAACAATGTAATTAAATAAGAGTAATTATATTCTGAAATCTGAACTCTTCTTTTAGTTATTTTTCCCCCACCAAAAAAAGATCAAACCAAGAATCAAAAAATATAGATTCAGTTTTTTATCCCTATCTTCAACGTATTTCAACCGCGTACTGTGCCTATATTTATCCATGATAGCTTATCCTTGCTTGATGAACACATTTTAGATATTTTGGTAGGACAATTCCCTGTATCACTATAGTATTATATCTACGTATTTTATCTTATATTGTAATCAATGGAACTTTTCCCACTTTTGTCGATTTTAAGCAAATAAATGAATGTATAATCTGTTCTTTCTAGTACATGAAGGGTTCACAGAAGGTCATTTTATGTTCAAAAGGTGTCATAACAATTGTCTTTCCGCTGCAAATCTTAACACATACCAAACTAATTTATCTAAAATGAGAGGTAATAGCAGGATTTGCTAAAAGGTTTGCTGATAGAGGAATTCAAAGAACCAAGTAGAGGAAAAATTAGAGTTTTAATTCATAGAAAGACTCCTAAATGTATTAGGAACGATCAAAATCATAAAAATTATTTTAATTGCAAAATTAGATTTAGTACTTTAGTTTCTGTTTTGAAAATGATACAATTTTTTAAAAGCAATATTAAGCTTTGTTTGTAGACATAGCAACATGATTTATTTGACAACTCAGGAGAAACTGTTCAATTTACCTTAGTTATATGTGGACATTTTCTCTGTCTCCTATAATTATAGTCAATTTCCAGCCCATTATTAAAATTCTACTTCTTGTGTAACTTCTGACTACATACAGAATCTTTGTTGCTTGAAAATTACAGGTATTATAGAGTGGAATGCTCCGAGTTCAAAGTTCAGAAACAGAATTTTCTGTAAGCTTCCCCAAAGCTACTTCTGTTTCTGAGTCCAGATCCAAGTGTGGCAGATATTTCAGTTCAATTGATGGGCATCCCCTCATTTTCTAATTTTTGGCCAACACAAAGAGCGCAGCTATGAATATTCTCGTACAAGTCTTTTTCTCCATTATCTCTTTGGGTTACAGACCCAGCCGTGCTATGACTGGATTAAAGGGTACACATTCTTTTGTTGCCCTTTGGGCATTTGGGCATCCAAATTGCCCTCCAGAATGGTTCGATCAGTTCACAACTCCACTAGCAATGAATTAATGTCCCTACTTTGTCACATTCCCCTCCAGCATTCATTACTTTCCTTTGCTGTCATGTTAGCCAATCTGCTAGGCATGAGGTGATACCTCAGAGTTGTTTTGATTTGCATCTCACTGACTATAAAAGTTTTAGAACACTTCTTCATGTCCTTATTAATAGTTTTGTTTTCTTTATCTGAAAACTGCCTATCCATGTCCCTTGCCCATTTATCAATTGGAGAATGTCTTGATTTCAGTTTTTTATCCCTATCTTCAACTTATTTCAACCATGTACTGTGCCTATATTTATCCATGATAACTTATCCTTGCTTAATGAACACATTTTAGATATTTTGGTACGACAATTCCCTGTATCACTATAGTATTATATCTACATATTTTATCTTATTTTGTCATCAATGGAACTTTTCCCACTTTTGTCGATTCTAAGCAAATAAATGAATGTATAATCTGTTCTTTCTAGTACAAGATGGGTGCACAGAACGTCATTTTATGTTAAAAGGTTTCATAACAATTGTCTTTCCGCTGCAAATCTTAACACATACCAAACCCACAAACCAAACACATAAAAAACCCATAACACATACCAGACCCATAAATGTATTAGGAACGATCAAAATTATAAAAATTCTTTTTAATTGCAAAATTAGATTTAGTACCTTAGTTTCTGTTTTGAAAATGATACAATTTTTTAAAAGCAATATTAAGCTTTGTTTGTAGACATAGCAACATGATTTATTTGACAACTCAGGAGAAACTGTTCAATTTACCTTAGTTATATGTGGACATTTTCTCTGTCTCCTATAATTATAGTCAATTTCCAGCCCATTATTAAAATTCTACTTCTTGTGTAACTTCTGACTACATACAGAATCTTCGTTACTTGAAAATTGCAGGTATTATAGAGTGGAATGCTCCGAGTTCAAAGTTCAGAAACAGAATTTTCTGGAAGCTTCCCCAAAGCTACTTCTGTTTCTCAGTCCAGATCCAAGTGTGGCAGGTATTTCAGTTATGGTTTTTCTCAGAGCATACGCAAAAGTGAACACATTTGATTTACTATCCCATATATTTTATTTTCGATGGAGATATTATATCTAAATAGATTATATAGATTTTATTCATTGAATATTACATATGCAATATAGAAATTGTATTATGATGAAATTATGTTTCCTAGATTACATAGAAATATTACAAAGAAGTCATATGATTCTGTAGAAAGTAAATTAATCTTTTAGTGTTATTACAGATTTAAGTCACTTAAATAGATTTTCATTTTCCAAAGTTTCGTCAAGTAATTTGCTTCCTGTTTACATCTTCACTTCAGTCATCCAGCAGTCACTTTATCTTTAATAAATGTCTTAGGCGGTTTTCAAAGATCTAACTAAGTTAAAAGTGCTTTGTAGTTTGCTTTTCCCTCTGGTGTTTGGAAAAAGGAAATCTGGGGATGACAAGTCTTTCCAATTGAAGCATACTTCCTGATACTGTGTTTAATAATTCTTAGTTTAAACTACTTAAAGATGGCAGGATAGATAAAATCTTGATGAAATATCTGGGTCAGAATGTGACTGAAGAAATTACAGGTTTTCCGACTGACTCGAGGCACGATACTTAAACTCTGCCTTAATGTTCTCCTCCACAAGATGGACCTGAGGCTATAGAGCATGTCATGTAATTTCTAACCCTAGGAACACAAAACATAAACACAGATCTAAGCTTGGAAGAATGATAGTTATATTGTATATTGGATGGGAAGCCAGTCCAACAACAAAACCCTTCTCCTGTTCAAGACCAAGAGACCCTGAAAAGTATGAGAGACCTTATTTTCTACCCCTCAAATTAGAATTTTAAAAAATAATTCTTTCAACATCATTTTATTTTGTCATTTTCACACATTAGTCATTGGAAACAAAGATACTTTTCTATTCCTCCCCGCTGACGCAAGATTCCACTGGATATCACGTGTCCTTGATTCGAACCTATTTTCATGTTGTTGGTATTTGCATTAGGTTGTTCATTTAGAGTCTCTCCTCATTCATGTCCCCTCAACCCCTGTAGTCAAGCAGTTGTTTTTCTCAATTTGTCGTCTGCTTGTGGCTAGTGTTTTTTCTTCTAGGTCCCTGCAGAAAGTTCAGGGACTTTGTATTGACACTAATTGAGAAGTCCATTTCGCTCGGTTGTACCACAGTGCTTCAGTCTCTGTGTACGATGTTTCCCTAGTTCTAATTCCTTTCACTCTGCATCACTTCCTGGAGGTTGTTCCAGAGTCCATGGAATTCCTACGCTTTATTATTCCTTTTAGTACAGTAGTATTCCATCACCAACATATACCACAATTTGCTCAGCCATTCCCCAATTGAAGGGCATCCCCTCATTTTCCAATTTTTGGCCACCACAAAGAGTGCAGCTATAAAATTCTTGTACAAGTCTTTTTCCTTATTATCTCTTTGGGGGTACAGACCCAGAAGTGCTATGGCTGGATCAAAGGACAGACAGTCTTCTCTCGCCATTTAGGCATAGTTACAAATTGCCCTCCAGCATGATTGGATCAATTTACAACTCCACCAGCAATGAATTAATGTCCCTACTTTGCCACATCCCCTCCAGCGTTCATTACTTTTCTTTGCTGTCATGTTAGCCAATCTGCTAGGTGTGAGGTGATTCCTCAGGGTTGTTGTATTTGCATCTCTCTGATTTTTTCCCCCTTGAAACATTATTTTATTTGGTCATTTCCAAACATTATTCATTGGAAACAAAGATCATGTTCTTTTCCTCCCCCCAACCCCCACCACGTCTCCCATAGCCGACGCACGATTCCACTGGGTATCACATGTGTTTTGGGTTTGAACCCATTTCCATGTTGTTGGTATTTGCATTAGAGTGTTCATATAGAGTCTCTCCTCAGACATATCCCCTGCCCCCCTGTAGTCAAACAGTTCCTTTTCCTCGGTGTTTTTCCTCCCATAATTTATCCTCTGCTCGTAGATAGTGTTTTTTAGATCCCTGCAGATTTTTCACGGACATTGCATTGATACAAATGGAGAAGTCCATGGCCTTCGATTATACCACAAGGTATTAGTCTCTGTGTACAATGTTCTCCTGGTTCTGCTCCTCTCGTTCTGCATCGCTTCCTGGAGGTCTTTCCAGTCTCCATGGCAGTGCTATAGCTGGATCAAAGGGCAGACAGTCTTTCATCACCCTTTGGGCATAGTTACAAATTGCCCTCCAGAATGGTTGGATCAATTCACAACTCCACCAGCAATGAATTAATGTCCCTACATTGCCACATCCCCTCTAGCATTCATTACTTTCCTTTGCTGTCATGTTAGCTGATCTGCTAGGTGTGAAGTGATACCTCAGGGTTGTTTTGATTTGCACCTCTCTGATCATAGGAGATGTAGAACACTGTTTCATGTGCTTATTAAGAATTTTGATTTCTTTGGCTGAGAACTGCCTGTTCCTGTCCCTTGCCCATTTACCAATTGGAGAATGGCTTGATTTTTGGTACAATTGATTTAGCTCTTTGTAAATTTGAGTAATTAAACCTTTGCCAGAGGTGTTTGTGAAGACTGTTTCCCAATGTGTTGCTTCCGCTCTGATTTTAGTTACATTGGTTTTGTTGGTACAAAAACTTTTTAATTTGCTGTAGTCCAGATCATTTATTTTGCATTTTGTGACTCTTTCTAAGTCTTGCTTGGTTTTAAAGCTTCTCCCTTCCCAAAGGTCTGACGTGTATACTATTCTGTGTTTGCCTCATTTTCTAATAGTTTCCATCTTTATGTTCAAGTCATTCACCCATTTTGAATTTATCTTGGTGTAGGGTGTGAGGTGTTGATCTAAATCCAATCTTTCCCACACTGTCCTCCAACTTTCCCAGCAGTTTTTATGAAATAGTGGATTTTTGTCCCCAAAGCTGGGGTCTTTGGGTTTGTCATATACTGTCTTGCTGAGGTCACTTACCCCGAGTCTATTCCACTGATCCTCCTTTCTGTCTCTTAGCCAGTACCAAATTGTTTTGATGACCACATATCATTTATTAGCTCAATGGTTCTATCACTTTCGATTATATTAATTTCTCCCTTAATTTTTAGGATCTCTAGATTGGTTTTCTTCTGGGGGTTTTTAATTTGTTCGTTCTCAAGTTTTTTGATTTGCATTTCCAATTCATTGCTCTCTGCCCGCCCTAATTTGTTAATATATGCACTCATGGGTATGGATATTCCTCTAAGTACTGCTTTGGCTGCATCCCTCACCACTGTCATTTTCCTCAATGCAATTATTAATTGTTTCTCTGATTTCTTCTCTAACTAACCGTTTTTGGAGTATCATGTTATTTAATTTCCAATTAATGTTTGATTTGGCTATCCATGTACCCATACTGATCAATATTTTCATTGCTTCATTATCGGAAAAGGTTGCATTTATTATTTCTGCTTTTCTGCATTCGAGTGCCATGTTTCTATCACCTAGTGTATGATCTATTTTTGTGAATGTGCCATGTGGCACTGAAAAGAAGGTGTATTCTTTTTTGTCCCTATTTATTTTTCTCCATTTGTCTATTAACTCTAATTTTTCTAAGATTTCATTCACCTCTTTTCAATGAGGGGGAGCGGGGAGGGAGTATAAAAATGGAGGGAAGGAGAGGCGGGAGGGTAGTAGTAGTAGTCGTCTCTCGGTAACCGAGGATGACTATTGTCGTTGTGTGTTTTTGTGCACAAAGACACTTGTGCATGAAGATTTAAGGGTTTCCCCCTTGGAATCTCCGGTCAAATGGGAAGTGGAAAAATAGGTTGAGAGGGGTGAATAGAAAAGACAGAGGAAGGAAGGTAAGGAGGGACGTGGGGGGGAAGCGGTACACAAGGGGAGAAAGCAAAGGAAGGAAAAGGCCGTGAGAGAGTATCAAAAAAAAGTGCATTGAAAGAGGAGAACCATCAGGAAATGGGGGGCGCTGTAGTGTGGAGTTGGGAAAGAGAGGTCAGGACATGGTAGGCTTAGGGGAAGGAGTGAGGAGGGTGACAAAGTGATGGATCAGGGGACAAGAGTGGAGAAAGAAGAGAGAATCAGAAGAGGGTGAAATGAAAGAATGGAAAGACAGTTGAAGAAAAGAGAGACGGGGAGGAGAAGAGTAGAGGGATGAAGAGGTCGAGACAGCACACAGAGTAGGAAAAGGATAGGAGTTGTAGTCAAAAGGGGAGAGGGGTAGGATGGATCAGAGAAAGGTTGGATGTAGAAGAAGAGGAGAGGGGATGAACCTTCAAAAGGACAGAGCAGGGAAAGGTAGAGGGGGAAAGAGGAATTGAAGATGGCTAAAGGGAAGAAAAGAGAGTGGGAGAGAAAAGGGCATAAAATATGTGGGATAGTGAACCAAATATGTTCTTTTACCAGTCACCAGAATGTTGAAAATATATAAGTACTCAAAGATCTTTTTGTCTCTGGTCTGAGCAATATAACAACTGAAATCTCTGCCACACTTTGACCTGGATTCTAAAACAGAAATAGCTTTGGAGAAGTACACAGAAAATTCTCTTTCAGAACTTTGAACACTGAGTATTCCACTACATAATAGCTGCAATTGTTCAACAAAGTAGATTCTCTCTGTAGTCAGTAGTTACCCAAGAAGTACAGTTTTAATACAGGGCTAGAAATCGACTAGAAATTGAATATAGAAGTCAGAGAAAATGTCCCCATAAAACTAAGGTAAATTCACCAATTTCTCCTGCGTTGTCAAATATAGTAGTTGTTGGCTCTGGGTAACCGAGGATGACGATTTTCTCTGTGCGTTTTCGTTTATGGTGTGAGATTTAAAATGGTTGAGGTCTTAAACTGTAGTGATTAAAATCGTGGAAGATATAAATGATGATAGATATAAGAGAGGGTGAGTAAAATTTGACCTCAGAAATATGTTTCACTACAGTATCTTGGGTACAAAATCAAATATAAGGTGGTCGGCAGGGAAATATTCCCAATTATTCAAATACCCATGTCAATTGGGTTTTATAGAGATTTTAATTAACAATACAATGAGTAATCAAAGAAAGAGATAGAGAGTAAGAAAGGAATAAGTATGAAGGGCTTCAAAGCCAATATGGCCTAGACCTGAGTCTTAAAAGAGAAATCAGACAGTTTTTTATAACTCATCATTATATCTGTTTAAGTAAGGATTTTTTTTTTAAACCCTTACCTTCTGCCTTGGAGTCAATAGTGTGTATTGGCTCCAAGGCAGAAGAGTGGTAAGGGCTAGGCAATGGGGGTCAAGTGACTTGCCCAGGGTCACAAGGCTAGGAAGTGGCTGAGGCCAGATTTGAACCTAGGACCTCCCATCTCTAGGCCTGGCTCTCAATCCACGAGCTACCCAGCTGCCCCCTAAGTAAGGATTTCTAATGACACTAGGCCAGCAGCATCTCAGCTGCTTTCACCAGCTCCCTCCTCCATCTGAATGTTTCAGAAGCAGCCTCCTCAGAATGAGTCTCTCCAATCTGAATGTTTCAGAATGACTTTCCAGCTCTTCCCTGAGCTCTTCTTTTTAAGGGCAAAATCTTCTCTGTCACCTCCCCTAAGTCCTTACATCTACCAATCACTATAGATGTTTTCTAAAGGACCGTCCATTTTGAATTCACAGCTGAGTAGTTTTAATCTCTTTAGTAAGTCAGGGAAAAAATGCTGCTGTGTCGACAAATTTCATTAGAAAAAACCTCTGAATAAGTTATCAGCCTTGTAGGTTTAAGTAGTTTACACGTTGCCCCACTTTTATAGGTACTCAGAATCTCATTGTATCAATTCTAAAACAGTCATGACTCAAAGAACTTCCTGTCCCTTCCATAAGCATGGATCAAAGTACTTTTCATTGTTGTCAAGGAGCTCTCTGTCCTAAAGCAGACCTAAGTAGGGTGTTGTAGGGATATTCCCAAGGCAAGGAGCCCCCACACTCAAGTAGAGTTCTCACCATCTGCTAGGGAATTTTTTTTTAAGTAGAAGATTCCCCAATGGGGGAAACCCCTAACATTCATATGTCTGAGAAATTTTGAGGTTTACAATGGTGTTTAGATGAGTGTGCACAAAGACACTTGTGTGTGAAGGAGATTGAAGTGGAAAAGTCGATGCACAGAGACAGTCCCACTCTCTCGGCATTGGAACCGTGGGTCAAATATATCATGTTGCTCTATCTACAAAGAAAGCTTAATATTGTTTTCCAAATTTTGTGTGATCTTCAAAACAGAAACTAAGGAATTAAATCTACTTTTACAATAAAAATAATTCCTATGATTTTGATCTTTAACATTTAGGATTCTTCCTATAAATTAAAATTTTATTTTTTCCTCCACTTAGTTCTTTCAATTCCACTATCAGCAAACAGAAAACTTTTTCATTCCTGCAATTACCCCTCATTTTAGACAAATTAGTTCAGTATATGTTAATGTTTTCATAGTAAAGACAATTGTTATGACACCCGTTGAGCATAAAATGATTTTTGTTCATTCTTCTGGTACGAGAAAGAACAGATGATGCATTCATTGATTTTCTTAGCATCAAACAAATGAAAACATTTCATTGCTGAGAAAATAAAAAGAGAAACCACATAGCTATAGTTATACAAGCAATTTTCCTACCAAAATATCTGAAATCAGTTCATAAGGAAAGGCAAGTTATCACAGATAAATGTAGACACAGGACAAGGTTGAAATAAATTGAAGCTAGGGATAAAAAGCTGAATGTGCATTTTTTGGGGTTTCTTGGTGTAATTTTTTACCTAATTAGTTATCCATAGTTAGCAATGTGTTACTTTGCATTCCATTGTGATCTCTTTGTTTGTCCTGATCTTCCTTTGTTTCCTGATCTTCCTTTCTCAGGCTTAGTTTAATTGGATTCTATCCTACCTCCTTCATGAGCAGCGTCACGGACCCCACAATTGTATCTGGGCGGGACCCGGATAGGGGGGAACCGCGATAATACTAAGATTAACTTCAAGAAATAGGGGGGGGGATCAATAGAATAATCTTTCCCATATGAAGATACATATGGGAAGGGGAGGGGAAGAACTCTCATATGAGAAGGAGAGGAAGAGAGTGTGAAGTGGAATTACTTAAACCTTACTCTAAGTGAAATCAAATCTGAGAGGGAAGAACATCTAGATCCAGTGGGATCCTGAATTCTATCTTATCCATTAGGGCAAGAAAGAAAGGAAAATCAGGGAGGGGGAGGGAGAAGGGAGTAAAACAGGGAGGGAAGGAGGGGGGGAGAAGGGGAAATAAAGAGGGAGGGGCTACAAAGGGAAGCATCTCAAAGGAGGGGACTAGGGGGACTGACCTAAAGTAAATCACTGGTTCAAAAGGAGAAAGCTAAAGAAGAAAGGTCAGAACTAGGGGAAGATATCAAAATGCCAGCAAATCCACAAATAACAATCATAACTTTGAACGTGAATGGGATGAACTCGCCCATAAAACGTAGACAAAGAGCAGATTGGATTAGAACCCAAAACCCTACCATATGTTGTCTTCAAGAAACACATATGAGACGGGTTGACACTCACAAGGTTAGAATTAAACGTTGGAGTAAAACCTTTTGGGCCTCAACTGATAGAAAGAAGGCAGGATTTGCAATCATGATATCTGACAAAGCTAAAGCACAAATAGACCTGATCAAAAGGGATAGGGAAGGTAAATATATTCCGCTAAAAGGGAGTATAGACAATGAGGAAATATCACTAATCAACATGTATGCACCAAATGGTATAGCATCCAAATTTTTCATGGAGAAACTAGGAGAATTGAAGGAGGAAATAGACAGTAAAACCATATTAGTGGGAGACTTGAACCAACCACTATCAAATTTAGATAAATCAAACCAAAAAATAAACAAGAAAGAGGTAAAAGAGGTGAATGAAATCTTAGAAAAATTAGAGTAAATAGACATATGGAGAAAAATAAATACGGACAAAAAAGAATACACCTTCTTTTCAGCGCCACATGGCACATTCACAAAAATAGATCATACACTAGGTCATAGAAACATGGCACTCAAATGCAGAAAAGCAGAAATATGAACTGCAGCCTTTTCAGATCACAAGGCAATTAAAATATTGATTGGCAAGGGTACATGGAGACCCAAATCAAAAATTAATTGGAAATTAAATAACATGATACTCCAAAATCGGATAGTTAGAGAAGAAATCATAGAAACAATTAACAATTTCGTTGAAGAAAATGACAATGGCGAAACATCCTTTCAAACCTTATGGGATGCAGCCAAGGCAGTACTTAGAGGAAAATTCATATCCCTGAGTGCATATATTAACAAATTAGGGAGGACAGAGACAAAGGAATTGGAAATGCAAATCAAAAAACTTGAGAATGAACAAATTAAAAACCCCCAGAAGAAAGCCATACTAGAGATCCTAAAAATTAAGGGAGAAATTAATAAAACAGAAAGTGACAGAACTATTAAGCTAATAAACAAGACTAGAAGCTGGTACTTTGAAAAAACAGACAAAATAGACAAAGTACTGGTTAATTTAATTAAAAAAAGGAGAGAAGAAAGGCAAATTAACAGCATCAAGGATGAAAAGGGGGATCTCACCTCCACTGAAGAGGAAATTAAGGCAATCATTAAACACTACTTTGCCCAACTATATGGCAATAAATATACCAACCTAGGTGATATGGATGAATATTTACAAAAATATGAATTGCCTAGACTAACAGAAGAAGAAATAGTTTTCTTAAATCATCCCATATCAGAAAAAGAAATCCAACAGGCCATCAAAGAACTTCCTCAGAAAAAATCCCCAGGGCCTGATGGATTCACCAGCGAATTCTATCAAACATTCAGAGAACAGTTCATCCCAATACTATACAAACTATTTGACATAATAAGCAAAGAGGGAGTTCTACCAAACTCCTTTTATGACACAAGCATGGTACTGATTCCAAAACCAGGCAGGCCAAAAACAGAGAAAGAAAATTCTACACCAATCTCCCTAATGAATATAGATGCAAAAATCTTAAATAGGATACTAGCAAAAAGACTCCAGCAAGTGATTAGAAGGGTCATCCACCATGATCAAGTAGGATTTATACCAGGGATGCAGGGCTGGTACAACATTAGGAAAACTATCCACAGAATTGACCACGTCAACAAGCAAACCAACAAGAACCACATGATTATCTCAATAGATACAGAAAAAGCCTTTGATAAAATACAACACCCATTCCTACTAAAAACACTAGAAAGCATAGGAACAGAAGGGTCATTCCTAAAAATAATAAACAGTATATATCTAAAACCATCAGCTAATATCATCTGCAATGGGGATAAACTAAATCCATTCCCATTAAGATCAGGAGTGAAACAAGGATGCCCATTATCACCTCTATTATTTGACATTGTATTAGAAACACTAGCAGTAGCAATTAGAGAAGAAAAAGAAATTGAAAGCATCAAAATAGGCAAGGAGGAGACCAAATTATCACTCTTTGCAGATGACATGATGGTCTACTTAAATCAACAACTTTAGCAACGTTGCCAGATACAGAATAAACCGGCATAAGTCATCAGCATTTCTATATATTCCAAACACAGCTCAGCAGCAAGAACTAGAAAGAGAAATCCCATTCAAAATAACCTTAGACAAAATAAAATACTTAGGAATCTATCTCTGGAGACAAACACAGGAACTTTAAGAACACGACTACAAAGCACTCTCCACACAACTAAAACTAGACTCAAACACTTTGAAAAAACATTAACTGCTCATGGGTAGGACGAGCCAATATAATAAAAATGACCATCCTACCCAAACTTTCATCTAACTATTTAGTGACATACCCATGGAACTTCCAAAAAATTTTTGTTACTGATCTAGAAAAAACCATCACAAATTTCTTTTGGAAGAACAAAGGATCAAGGATATCCAGGGAAATAATGAAAAAAAAAATACAAAGGAAGGGAGCCTGGCAGTCCCAGATCTCAGACTATATTATAAAGCAGTGGTCCAGAGGAGATGAAAGTTGCGAAGGACAGAATAGAAAGAGGGGTGTGGGGGGTGGGGCTGAAGGCAGAGAAATACTGCTAAAAGGAGGTGAAGAGATAGAGAGAGAGCCAAAAGGGAAATGTTGGAGGGTAATTGGGCCAGCCCATGGAGGTTGTTGGAGCGGGCGGGGGAGTTTGGCGAGGGGAGGAAACGAGTCCGGAAGACATGTCAGGTTGCCCTCCACCAGGGCACTCGCTAATTGCCAGCACGTTCCTCCTTTTGCTCCTCGGTTTCCCCGGGTAGAGGTGGGGTGTTGGGTATCTCTGGCCTGCAGCCAACCCAGGCTCGTGGCGCCTCTCACCTCCCCATTCCCCCGTCACCCCCGCTGCTTACGACGTTGGAATTGTCCACTCTAGGGTCACTGACGTGTCCCTTGTCCAATCAGAATCTTCGCTTGGCATTGCTAGGTGGGCGGTTCCTTTCAGTTCTTTTCTCCCCGTAGTCCTGGGAGAAAATTGAACTCCCTCTGATCCAACTTCCGAGTTAAGCCTTTCAGTCCCTTGAAAAGCAACTCTGGCTTTGACACTATCGGTCTTTTGTGAGCCTGTATCTCTGAGCCTCAGTGCCTCCTGTGGTTCTTTTCCTGAGCAGTAATGTACTTGTTTTTGTTGACTTGAACCATTTCATGACTTTTGCCCTAACTCCACCCCACTCACCCCCCCACCCCCCCTTCCTTCCTGTATATGATGCTGGAAGACCCCTTTCTCTTCCAGAGAATGGGTCTGGATGGATTCGTGTTTGCTCCAGTGAGAAAATTCTGGGTGGAGGCGGTGGTCCTGTGCTGTTTCGAGCAACCCTGTCCATTGCGAGGCTGTTTCCCGCATTTCTCCGATCCACGGAGAAGCCAGTGATTTCTGTCCCTTTGCTGATCATGGAGGTGTGATTGCTGTTCCCCCCTGAGAGTGTCAATAAAATACCGGTTTCCCCCTTGGAATCTCCGGTCAAATGGGAAGTGGAAAAATAGGTTGAGAGGGGTGAATAGAAAAGACAGAGGAAGGAAGGTAAGGAGGGACGTGGGGGGGGGGGGGGAAGAGGTACACAGAGGGGAGAAAGCAAAGGAAGGAAAAGGCCGTGAGAGAGTATCATAAAAAAGTGCATTGAAAGAGGAGAACCATCAGGAAATGGGGGACGCTGTAGTGTGGAGTTGGGAAAGAGAGGTCAGGACACGGTAGGCGTAGGGGAAGGAGTGAGGAGGGTGACAAAGTGACGGATCAGGGGACAAGAGTGGAGAAAGAAGAGAGAATCAGAAGAGGGTGAAATGAAAGAATGGAAAGACAGTTGAAGAAAAGAGAGAAGGGGAGGAGAAGAGTAGAAGGATGAAGAGATCGAGACAGCACACAGAGTAGGAAAAGGATAGGAGTTGTAGTCAAAAGGGGAGAGGGGTAGGATGGATCAGAGAAAGGTTGGATGTAGAAGAAGAGGAGAGGGGATGAACCTTCAAAAGGACAGAGCAGGGAAAGGTAGAGGGGGAAAGAGGAATTGAAGATGGCTAGAGGGAAGAAAAGAGAGTGGAAGAGAAAAGGGCATAAAATATGTGGGATAGTGAACCAAATATGTTCTCTTACCAGTCACCAGAATGTTGAAAATATATAAGTACTCAAAGATCTTTTTGCCTCTGGTCTGAGCAATATAACAACTGAAATCTCTGCCACACTTTGACCTGGACTCTAAAACAGAAATAGCTTTGGAGAAGTACACAGAAAATTCTCTTTCAGAACTTTGAACACTGAGCATTCCACTTCATAATAGCTGCAATTGTTCAACAAAGTAGATTCTCTCTGTAGTCAGTAGTTACCCAAGAAGTACAGTTTTAATACAGGGCTAGAAATCGAGTAGAAATTGAATATAGAAGTCAGAGAAAATGTCCCCATAAAACTAAGGTAAATTCACCAATTTCTCCTGCGTTGTCAAATATAGTGGTTGTTGGCTCTCGGTAACCGAGGATGACGATTTTCTCTGTGTGTTTTCGTTTATGGTGTGAGATTTAAAATGGTTGAGGTCTTAAACTGTAGTGATTAAAATCATGGAAGATATAAATGATGATAGATATAAGAGAGGGTGAGTAAAATTTGACCTCAGAAATATGTTTCACTACAGTGTCTTGTGTTTAAAATCAAATATAAGGTGGTGGCCAGGGAAATATTCCCAATTATTCAAATACTCAAGTCAATTGGGTATTATAGAGATTTTAATTAACAATACAATGAGTAATCAAAGAAAGAGATAGAGAGTAAGAAAGGAATAAGTATGAAGGGCTTCAAAGCCAATATGGCCTAGACCTGAATCTTAAAAGAGAAATCAGACAGTTTTTTATAACT
The DNA here is from genome assembly GCF_027887165.1 of Monodelphis domestica. Classification (NCBI taxonomy): domain Eukaryota; kingdom Metazoa; phylum Chordata; class Mammalia; order Didelphimorphia; family Didelphidae; genus Monodelphis; species Monodelphis domestica. Next base: position 2,720,984 of record NC_077236.1, read on the forward strand.
CATCATATGATCCGTCTAAGTAAGGATTTTTTTTTAAACCCTTACCTTCTGTCTTGGAGTCAATAGTGTGTATTGGCTCCAAGACAGAAGAGTGGTAAGGGCTAGGCAATGGGGGTCAAGTGACTTGCCCAGGGTCACAAGGCTAGGAAGTGGCTGAGGCCAGATTTGAACCTAGGACCTCCCATCTCTAGGCCTGGCGCTCAATCCACTGAGCTACCCAGCTGCCCCCTAAGTAAGGATTCCTAATGACACCAGGCCAGCAGCATCTCAGCTACTTTCACCAGCTCCCTCCTCCATCTGAATGTTTCAGAAGCAGTCTCCTCAGAATGAGTCTCAGGCTTAGTTTAATTGGATTCTATCCTACCTCCTGCATGAGCAGCTTGGTGTCCTGGAGGGACTCTGTTAGTGCCCTACAGCATGAAGAAATGAATTAATCTCCTTTATGTACTTCCCCTTCCACTTTATTTACCCTTTTTTATTAGATCTAAAAATAGAACTAACTTAAGGGCTTTTGCCTCACTCGAAGTATGAGTTAAGTAATTTTTCATCGTTCAGTAAGGAGTTTTACAACTTTACCTTCCCCTAAAGTATGCCTAAGTATGGGTGAAGTAATTTTAAAGTTCCCAATATATTCCTGCTTAAGTACCTTCATTGTTTAAAATGGGGAATAGCCCTAACGAAATGTCCTAAGGTAGACTCTGAGAAATTTTAAGATTCACAGAGCATACTGGTTGATGAGTGTTTTTTCCTCATTATCGATCAAACCTTCCCTCAGGATGTATTTACCTTCCCTGTCCCTTTTAACCAGGTCTAGTTTGACTTTGTCAAATAAGGTGACTGCAACTCCTGCCTTCTTTCTATCAGTTGAGGCCCAATAGGTCTTACCCCAACCTTTAATTCTGACACTTGTGAGTCTCTATCCCCCTCAGGTGTGTTTCTCGTAGATAACATATGGTAGGATTCTGAATTCTAATCTACTTTCTTCTTCTTCTACGTTTTATGGGTGAGTTCATCCCATTCACGTTCAAAGTTATGATTGTCACTTTTGAATTTCCTAGCATTTCGAAATCCTTCCCTACTTCTGTCCTTTCTTCTTTTGATTTATCCTTTTAACCTCGTGATTTACTTTTAGTCAAGCCCCCTATTCCCCTCCCTTCATAGGCTTCCCTTTCTGGCCCTCTTTTTTTGTTCCCTTCTTGTTTCTTTAGGGTCTGCGAAGTTCCCTCCCCCTCTCCTTCCCTCCCTTTTTTCACTCCCTCCTCCCTACCCCCCTTAGTTTGCACTTCTTCCTTACCCTGTAGGGCAAGATAGACTTCAAGATCCCATTCTGGGCCCAGGGTCCTTAGGGAGAGCAAAAGAGACGGAGACAGAGACTAGAAGTAAGGCAGGGAGGGCATAGAGAGGAAGAGGAAGACAGCAAAAACAGGGAAAGAGCAATAAAGGGAGAGGAGAGAGGAGTAGATAGAAGGAAAAAGAACCAGAAAGAACAGAGGGTGAGATACAGAGAAAAGCACACAGAGACAGAGAGTGATTGGGAGAGACAGAAACAGAATGAGATGTATTAAAAATGGAGATAGAGGATAGACACAGAGATGATGAGGCAGAGAGGACAAGTGACAGTGAGAAAAAGACACAGATGGGAGGGAGGGAGAGAGAAATGGAGAGGGAGAGAGACACAGTAAACGAAGGGTGTAGGGTTCAGGAAAATCCGCCAAGAATGGAGACCCAGAGACAATGCAAGTAAGCAAAGGATCACCATTTACTGACTGCAGTGCTAGGCGCTAGGGCTGCCCCAAAGGAGGATTCCTGCTGGCTTAAGGACTGTAAAGTCCTTAAAAGTAGGAATTAAGATTTCAGAAGGTTAGCTCAAGGCCTTACTTAAAGTTATATTGAAATGTCGTCCTAACATTTCAGAACGAGGAGTATTTACTAAAGAAGAATGGCATTGCATAGGGCAAGCTATGAAACAAAGTAAAAAGGAAACAGAATATTACCAGCAATTCGGATCACATGGAATCTGGGCAGAATATTGCACAAAATGTGGAGAGTTGAGCTGTTTCTCAGGTTCTGACCCCACATTTCCCTACTTCTACTGACACTTGTATATTACGATTACTCTTTCAACTTTTGGGGCTTTAACTGATTCTATCAATTCTTTTCCTAACTTCTCACTGGAGAGTGCTACAGAAGCTGTGAGGAAGTCTGACCCTCCCTCACCTTAGAAGGATTCTCTCCATCCTCTCTTCCTCCAAATCCTCCTATATTACAACCTCCACCTCCATTAAAAACCTCATGCAGGATTGCAATCATCCTAAATCTAGAGAAGAAAGTAGGTACATCAGCTTCTCCAATAGAAATTAGGGATCAATCTGAGAATGCAGAAGAAATTTAGAACAGCACAATAATGTTGCCAGTGCCTAGTTCTGCAATTCATCAGTTCATGTCAGAGGATAGTCCTGGAGAAGACCATATTTCAGGATATAGCATCAATTTAAAAGACACCCATGATATCTATCCTCTTTAGATCCTGCTCTAATTCCTGTCATTCTGTTCCTCCTCACCTCTATTTCAAAAACTAGTGACCATTTTTTCCCTGAAAGAAGATACTCATTTTACTGGCTGCTGACTCTAGATTACAAACCAGTGCAAAAGAGCAGGAATACTCAGTGTAACCTTCTCAGATCACAATGCAATGAAAACAACAATGAGTAAGGTTACATGGAGAGGCCACTCCAAAATTTACTGGAAATTAAAGAATCTGATTCTCCAAAATTGGTTAAAGTACAAATCACAGAAACAATAATTTCTTTGAAGAAAATGACAATGATGAGACATCCTTTCAAAATCTATGGAATGCAGCCAAAGCAGTTCTCAGGGGGAAATTTATGTCCTTGAGTTCATATATTCACAACGTAAAGAGGGAAGAGGTCAAGGAATTGGGCTTGCAAGTTTAAAAAAAAAAACAATAGAAAATGAACAAATTAAAAATCCTCAGATGAAAAGTAAATTAGAGATCCTAAAAATCAAAGGAGAAATTAATAAAATTGAAAGTGAAAGTAATATTGATTTAAAAATAAGACAAAATACTGCTCAAACTCATTAATAAAAGGAAAGAAGGAATCCAATTTGACAATATCCAAGATGAAAAGTGAGACCTCCCCTCTAATGAAGAGGAAAGTAAGGCAATCATTAAAAACTATAATGCCCAATTATATACCAATAAATATGGCAGTCTAGGTGATATTGATGAATATTTATAAAAATAGAACTTGCCTTGAATAACAGAAGAAGAAATAGAATACCTAAACAATCCCATATTAGAAAAATAAATTGAACAAGCCATCAAAGAACTCCCTAAGAAAAAATCCCCGTGACTGGATGCATTGACAAATGAATTCTATGAAATACTCAAAGAACAACGAATCCCAATTTTATATAAACTATGTGACAGAATGAGCAAAGAAGGACTTCTACCAAATTCCTATTATGACACAAATATGGTACTGATTCCAAAGTCAGGCAGGAAAAAACTGAAAAAAAAACCCCAACAACTATAGATCAATCCCCTTAATGAACATAGATGCAAAAATTTTAACAAGAATACTAGCAAAAGGTGACCCTAGTTTATAAATCAAATCTTTTTCCTTCTTGAACAGCATATTCCAAGGCAGGTCAAAAACAGAGAAAGAAAACAATAGGCCAATCTCCCTGATGTATATAGATGCAAAAATCTTAAATAGGATACTAGCAAAAAGACTCCAGCAAGTGATCAGAAGGATCATTCACCATGATCAAATAGGATTCATACCAGGGATGCAGGGCTGGTTCAACATTAGGAAAACCATCCACATAATTGACCCCATCAACAAGCAAACTAGCAAGAACCCCATGATTATCTCAATAGATGCAGAAAAAGCATTTGATAAAATACAACACCGATTCCTATTAAAAACAATAGAAAGCATAGGAATAGAAGGGTCATTCCTAAAAATAATAAACAGTATATATCTAAAACCATCAGCTAATATCATCTGCAATGTGGATAAACTAGATGCATTCCCAATAAGATCAGGAGTGAAACAAGGATGCCCATTATCACCTCTACTATTTGACATTGTACTAGAAACACTAGCAGTAGCAATTAGAGAAGATAAAGGAATTGAAGGCATCAAAATAGGCAAGGAGGAGACCAAATTATCACTCTGCGGATGACATGATGGTCTACTTAAAGAATCCTAGAGATTTAACCAAAAAGCTAATTGAAATAATCAACAACTTTAGCAAAGTTGCAGGATACAAAATAAACCTACATAAATCATCAGCTTTTCTATATATCTCCAACACAGCTCAGCAGCAACAACTAGAAAGAGAAATCCCATTCAAAATCACCTTAGACAAAATAAAATACCTAGGAATCTACCTCCCAAGACAAACACAGGAACTATATGAACACAACTACAAAACACTCGCCACACAACTAAAACTAGACTTGAGCAAATGGAAAAACATTAACTGCTCATGGATAGGACGAGCCAATATAATAAAAATGACCATCCTACCCAAACTTATTTATCTATTTAGTGCCATACCCATTGAACTACCAAAATACTTCTTCACTGATTTAGAAAAAACCATAACAAAGTTCATTTGGAAGAACAAAAGATCAAGGATATCCAGGGAAATAATGAAAAAAAAACACATATAATGGGGGCCTTGCAGTCCCTGACCTTAAACTATATTACAAAGAAGCAGTCATCAAAACAATTTGGTACTGGCTAAGAAACAGAAGGGGGAAAGCGACCTCAGCAAGACAGTATACGATAAACCCAAAGATCCCAGCTTTTGGGACAAAAATCCACTATTCGACAAAAACTGCTGGGAAAATTGGAAGACAGTGGGGAGAGACTAGGAATAGATCAACACCTCACACCCTACACCAAGATAAATTCAAAATTGGTGAGTGACTTAAACATAAAAAAGGAAACCATAAGTAAATTGGGTAAACACAGAATAGTATACATGTCAAACCTTTGGGAGGGGAAAGGCTTTAAAACCAAGCAAGACATAGAAAGAATCATAAAATGAAAAATAAATAATTTTGACTCTATCAAACTAAAAAGCTTTTGTACAAACAAAACCAATGTAACTAAAATCAGAAGGGAAACAACAAATTGGGAAAATTCTTCATAGAAACCTCTGACAAAGGTTTAATTACTCATATTTATAAAGAGCTAAATCAATTGTAGAAAAAATCAAGCCATTCTCCAATTGATAAATGGGCAAGGGACATGGATAGGCAGTTTTCAGATAAAGAAATCAAAACTATTAACAAGCACATGAAGAAGTGTTCTAAATCTCTTATAATCAGAGAGATGCAAATAAAAACAACTCTGAGGGATCACTTCACACCTAGCATATTGGCTAACATAACAGCAAAGGAGAGTAATGATTGCTGGAGGGGATGTGGCAAAATTGGCATATTAATGTATTGCTAGTAGAGTTGTGAATTGATCCAACCATTCTGGAGGGCAATTTGGAACTATGCCCAAAGGGCGACAAAAGAATATCTACCCTTTGATCCAGCCATAGCACTGCTGGGTCTGTACCCCAAAGAGATAATGGACAAAAAGACTTGTACAAAAATATTCATAGCTGCGCTCTTTGTGGTGGCCAAAAACTGGAAAATAAGGGGATGCCCATCAATTGGGGAATGGCTGAGCAAGTTGTGGTATATGTTGGTGATGGAATACTATTGTGCTCAAAGGAATAATAAAGTGGAATAGTTCCATGGAGACTGGAACAACCTCCAGGAAGTGATGCAGAGCGAGAGGAGCAGAACCAGAAGAACATTGTACACAGAGACTAATACACTGTAGTATAATCGAACGTAATGGACATCTCCATTAATGGCGGTGTAATGTCCTTGAACAATTTACAGGGATCCAGGAGAAAAAAACACTATTCATAAGCAAAGGATAAACTATGGGTGTGGAAACACCGAGGAAAAGCAACTGCCTGAATACAGCGGTTGAGGGGACATGACAGAGGAGAGACTAAATGAATACTCTAATGCAAATATTATCAACAAAGCAATGGGTTCAAATTAAGAAAACATCTAATGCCCAGTGGATTTACGCATCGGCTATGGGGGGTGAGGCGGAGGAAAAGAAAATGATCTATGTCTTTAACGAATAATTCTTGGAAATGATCAAATAAAATATATTAAAAAGAAAACAACATAAATATGTTTCTGCCCCTAACTCTAAACATAAACCTAACTCTAAAACTAACCTTAACCCTAACCGTAACTCTAACCGTAAGTCTAACACTAAACCTAACCCTAACCCTAACTCTAACCCTAACCCTAACCTTAAACCTAACCCTAATTCTAACCATAACCCAAATTCTAAATAGCTTTTTAAAGCATAAATACATTTCTAATCCTAACCCAACCATAAAGCTAACACTAACCCTAACCCTAACCCTATCCCTAAATACTGTCAAAACTTAAACTTATCCCTAACCCTAAATACGTTTTTAAAACATAAATATGTTTCTAACCCTAACTCTAATCATAAACCTAACTCTAACACTAACCTTAACCCTATCCTTACTCTAACCTAACTCTAACCCTAACCCTAACCCTATCTCTAACCCTAAATATGTGCCGATTTCTGCCGATTTATGTCCTACCCTAACCCTAACCCTAAACCCTAATGATAACCCTAACACTAAACCTAACCCTAAATACTGTCAAACCCTAAACTTATCCCTAACCCTAAATACGTTTTTAAAACATAAATATGTTTCTAACCCTAACTCTAACCATAAACCTAACTCTAACACTAACCTTAACCCTAACCCTAACTCTAACCCAAACCCTAACCCTAAACCTAACCCTAACCCTTAATACCCTAACCCTAACCCTATCCATAAACCTAAACGTAACCCTAAATCTAACCCTAATCTTAATCCTAACCCTAACCCTAACCCTATCTCTAACCCTAAATATGTGCCGATTTCTGCCGATTTCTGTCCTAACCTTAACCCAAATCCTAACCCTACCCTAACTCTAACCCTAAATATGTGGGGATTTCTGACGGTTTCTAACTCTAACCCAAAATACAATTCAAACCCTAAAACCAACACTAACACTAACCCTAACTTTAAATAAGTCTCTAACCGTAAACCTAACCCTAATTGCGTTTCTATCCCTAACCCAAACACTAAATACGTTTCTAACCTTAACCCTAACCCTCTCTTTAACCCTTACCCTAACCCTAAACCTAACACTAAGCCTAAATATGTGCAGATTTTTGCCGATTTCTGTCCTGTACTGTCAAACCATAAACCTACCACTAAACCTAAATAGGTTTTTAAACCATAAATATGTTTCTAACCCTAAATCTAACCATAACCCTAACTCTAACGCTAACCCTAACACTAACCCTTGTGACATGGAAATCACTTTAAATGACTGATATATATTAATTTAAGGTCGCCAAGGAATTCAGCTATGTAATTCCTAAATGAAAACTCAAGTCAGCCGTCAACCTTTTATAGAGTTTAATTACAAGCAGGAGGAAGAAAGGAATTAGAGAGAGAGAAAGAGAGAGAGAGAGAGAGAGAGAGAGAGAGGAGAGAAGTGAATAGGGCTTAAATACCTCCTCTGTTTAGGCTGGGCCAAAAGGCCCAAGCCCTTATATAGCTTGGGCAAAGAAAGGAGATCAGTCCCTATTACTCACGTGACCAAAATGGAGAAACAGTCTCCCAGGCCTCCACCTCCAGCTTCCTTCAGAGCAAGCTTCTCAGAGCACCTCTCCAACCACTCAGAGCCAAAACTCTCCAACCAACCCCCTCAGTCCTCAGACCCCTCTATCTTTAAGGAAACTATCCAAGTTCCCTCCCCTCTGTTCTCACATCTACCAATCACTGTCCAGCATTTTCCCTGTGCCAATGGGTAGGTTAACCCAGGACCGCCCAGAGGTCTGTGGGTTTGTACATGTCTGTTGGAGTTCATATTCTCAAATAATTAAATTTTGATCTATGTTGCAGCCCTTCCTAAATCCTGTTAGGACTGAGTGGGGTGGAAATTCTATTTTCCAAGACCTGTTTCTGTCATTCCAAGTATCTCTATTGTATCAATTCTAAAATCAATCATGACTCAAAGAAATTTCTGTTATGTGCTTAAGCATAGGTCAAAGTCCTTTCCATTGTTCAGCAAAAGGTTTCTGTCCTAAAGTAATCTTAAGAAGGGAGGAGGAGGAACCTCCCATGCCAATGGGGTTCACGTTCCAATAGCCAAGACCCACTATCAATAGGAAATTTTTCAAGTATGAAATTTCCCAATGGTGAAATTTCCAACATTTATAAGTCTAAGAAATTTTATGGTTTACACCCTAACTCTAACATTAACCCAAACTATAAATACGTTTCTAACCCTTACCAGAATTGGGTTTCTATCCTTAACCCTAACATTAAATACTTTTCTAACCCTAACCCTAAGCCTAAATCTATCCCTAACACTAACCCTAACCGTAACCCAAATCCTACACCTAAAACTAAATATGGTTTTAACCCTAACCTTAACCCTAACCCTAAATATGTGCCGATTTATCCCGATTTCTATCCTACTTAACAATAACCATATGCCAAACTCTAACCCTAACTCTAAATATGTTTCTGAACCTAACTATAACCCTAACCATAACTATAACCCAATCCCTAAACCTTAAACCTAAGCCTAAATACATTTCTAACCCTACCTCTAACCCTCACCCTAACCCTAACCCTAACAGTAAATACTGTCAAACCCTAAAATTAGCCCTAACCCTAAATAGGTTTTTAAAATGTAAATATGTTTCTAACCCGAACTCTAAACATAAACCAAACTCTAACACTAACACTAACCATAACCCTAATCCTAACCCTAACAATACATACATTTCTAACCCTAACCCTAACCCTAAAACTAACCCTCACCCTAATCCTAAACCAAACCATAACCCTAAACCATAAATACATTTCTATAACTAACCTTAACACTAAATAGATTTCTAATCCTAACGCTAACTCTAACAATAAATACATTTCTAAAATTAACCCTAACCCTAACCCTAACCCTAACCCTAAACCCTAATTCTAACCGTAACCCAAATTCTAAATAGGTTTTTAAAGCATAAATACATTTCTAATCCTAACCCAACCATAAAGCTAACACTAACCCTAACCCTAACCCTATCCCGAAATACTGTCAAAACCTAAACTTATCCCTAACCCTAACTAGGCTTTTAAAACATAAATATGTTTCTAACCCTAACTCTAACCATAAACCTAACTCTAACACTAACCTTAACCCTAACCCAAACTTCTAACCCTAACTCTAACCCTAACCCTAACCCCAACCCAAAATCTAAACCCTAATGCTAACCCTAAGCCTAACCCTAACCCTAACCCTAAATACTCTCAAACCCAAACTTATCCCTAACCCTAAATAGGTTTTTAAAATATAAATATGTTTCTAACCCTAACTCTAAACATAAACCTAACTCTAACACTAACCTTAACCCTAACCCTAACTCAAACCCTAACTCGAACCCTAACACTAACCTTAACTCTAACCCTAACTCTAACTGTAACCCAAATGCTAAATAGGTTTTTAAACCACAAATGCATTTCTAATCCTAACTCAACCATAAAGCTAACTCTACCCCTAATCCTAACCCTAACCCTTAAATATGTGCCGAATTCTGTTCCTCACTTTAACACTAACCATAACCCTAACCAAAACCCTAACCCTAACCCTAACTGTAACCCTAACCCTAACTGTAACCCTAAACCTAACCCTAAATCTAACCCTAACCTTAACCCTAACCCTTCTCTAACCATAACCCAAATACTAAAAAGGATTTTAAACCATAAATGCATTTCTAATCCTAACCCAACCATAAAGCTAACACTAACCCTAACCCAAACCATAAAATAAGTGCCGATTTCGGTCCGTCACTTTAAAACTAACCCTAACCCTAACCATAACCTTAACCCTAACCCTAACCCTAAATACTGTAAAACCCTAAACTTATCCCTAACCTTAAATACGTTTTTAAAACATTAATATGTTTCTAAACCTAACTCTAACCATAAACCTAACTCTAACACTAACCCTAACCCTAACCCTAAATATCTGCCAATTTCTGTCCTACCCTAACCCTAACCCTAAACCCTAATGCTAACCCTAACATTAAACGTAACCCTAACCCTAACCGTAACCCTAAATACTCTCAAACCCTAAACTTATCCCTAAACTTAAATTGGTTTTTAAAATATAAATGTTTCTAACCCTAACTCTAACCATAAACCTAACCTTAACTCTAACCCTAACTCTAACCATGAACCTAATTCTAACCCTAAGCTTAACCCTAACCCTATATCTAACCCTAAATATGTGCCGATTTCTGCCGATTTCTGTCCTAACCTTAACCCTAATTTGAACCCTAACACCAACCCTAACCATCACCATAAACCTAAATCCATGCCAATTTCTGTCGATTTCTGTCCTAAGCTTAACACAAATCCTACCCCTAACCCTAACTCTAACCCTAAATATGTGCCGATTTCTGCCGATTTCTAACTCTAACCCAAAATATGATTCAAACCCAAAACTAAAACTAACACTAACCCTAACTTTAAATAAGTCTCTAACCCTAAACCTAAACCTAATTGCGTTTCTATCCCTAACCCAAACACTAAATAGGTTTCTAAACTTAACCCTAACCCTCACTTTAACCCTTACCCTAACACTATCCCTAACACAAAACCTAAATAAGTGCAGATTTCTGCCAATTTCTGTCCTACATATTCTTGCCGATTTTTCCTATTTCTGTCCTGTACTGAAATCGAGTCCAAGAGGCCTTTCAGCCTCTTGGAAAGCAACTCTGGCTTTGACACTATCGGTCTTTTGTGAGCACGTCTCTCTGAGACTCAAGTGCCTTCCGTGGTTCTTTTCCTGAGCAGTAATGTACTTGATTTTGTTGACTTGAACCCTTTCATGACTTTTGCCCTAATTCCACTCCCCTCCCACCGCGCTACCCCCATCCTTCCTTTAAATGAGGCTGGAAGACCCCTTTCTCTTCCGGAGAATGGGTCTGGATGGATTCGTGTTTGCTCTGGTGAGAAAATTCTGGGTGGAGGCTGTGGTCCTGTGCTGTTTCAAGCAACCCTGTCCATTGCTAGGCTGTTTCCCGCATTTCCCCTATCCACTGAGAAGCCAGTGATGTCTGTCCCTTTGCTGATCATGGAGGTGTGATTGCTGTTGCCCCCTGAGAGTGTCAATAAAATATCAGATTCCCCCTTGGAATCTCCGGTCAAATGGGAAGTGGAAAAATAGGTTGAGAGGGGTGAATAAAAAAGACAGAGGAAGGAAGGTAAGGAGGGGCGTGGGGGGGAGTGGTACACAGAGGGGAGAAAGCAAAGGAAGGAAAAGGCCATGAGAGAGTATCAAAAAAAAGGTGCATTGAAAGAGGAGAACCATCAGGAAATGGGGGGCGCTGTAGTGTGGAGTTGGGTAAGGGAGGTCAGGACATGGTAGGCTTAGGGGAAGGAGTGAGGAGGCTGACAAAGTGACGGATCAGGGGACAAGACTAGAAAAAGAATAGAGAATCAGGAGAGGGTGAAATGAAAGAATGGAAAGACAGTTGAAGAAAAGAGAGAAGGGGAGGAGAAGAGTAGAGGGATGAAGAGGTCGAGACAGCACACAGAGTAGGAAAAGGATAGGAGTTGTAGGGACTTCCAGTTAAGATGGCGGCTTAGAGATAGCTGAAGTTCAGATCTCCGGAAAACCCTTCCCGACCGATCTCAAACTAGAAGCTCCTAAGGCGCCGAAATTCAAAACGATCAACAGCACAGACCCTGGGAACCCTCCTCCTGGACCTGGACCCGGTTCAAAAGGTACGGCTCCCCTTAAAAGCCAGAACCCGAGATCCCTCGGACCTCAGGGGTAGGAGCGCAGAGTCCAAGGCTCCCGGAAGCGGCAGCCGCGCCGGGCTCAGAGAGCAGGGTCTGAGGAACAACAACCCTCAGGGTCTTCTACCCAAGTCCCAGTCCGGGTGAAAGTTACTGCCTGGGGCCTCCGCTGCAAAGAGCTGGTCGGTCTGGGTGAAAGTTACTGCCTGGGGCCTCCGCTGCAGAGAGCTGGTCAAAACAACAGCAACCCTCAGGGCGGGCAAGACAGCCTCACGGGCTGGATCCTGCTATCCAAGTCTCAGTGAAAGTCTGTGCTCTCGGAGCTTGGGGAAGCGGCAGCCCATCCCCCCCGCAGGCCGACGAAACAGCCTCACGGCCAGGGATTCTGAAGGCAACTTCCGGAAATCGAGCCAGGGGGAGAGTGTGGCCTCGTGGTCCGACCCTTCCATTCCAGTTCCAGTGAGGCATATTCAGTTTAACCCAGGGAACGCTCATAGAACCAACATCTGCCCAGGACTAAAGCCTCTGATCACCAGACAAAGACAAGAAAAGCCAATCCTCCACGTTCAGAGATGACAAACTCCACAGAAGCACAGAAGCCCCAAAATACCAAGAAAAATAAGAAGAAAGGGGCGACTCTGGACACATTCTATGGAGCCAAAATACAAAATACAGAGCAGATAGAAGAAGATATACAAGAAAATTCTCCAAAATCTTCCAAAGGAAATAGAAACTCTCCACAAACCCATGAAGAATTTGAATCAGAAAGGACCAAAAAGATGGAAGCCCTCTGGGAGGAAAAGTGGGAAATGATGCAAAAGAAATTCACGCATCTACAAAACCAGTTTGACCAAACTGTAAAAGAAAACCAGGCTTTAAAGCAAGAACTAATAAAGCAAAGCCAAAACACCAAGAAATTAGAAGAGAACATAAAATATCTCACCGACAAGGTGATAGATCTGGAAAACAGGGGGAGAAGAGAAAATTTAAGAATAATTGGACTCCCAGAAAAGCCAGAAATAAACACCAAACTGGACATGGTGATACAAGATATAATCAAAGAAAATTGCCCAGAGATTCTAGAACAAGGGGGCAATACATCCACTGACAGAGCTCACAGAACACCTTCTACACTAAACCCCCAAAAGACAACTCCCAGGAATGTAATTGCCAAATTCCAAAGCTATCAAACAAAAGAAAAAATCCTACAGGAAGCCAGAAAAAGACAATTTAGATATAAAGGAATGCCAATCAGCGTCACACAAGACCTTGCAAGTTCTACGCTGAATGATCGTAAGGCATGGAACATGATCTTCAGAAAGGCAAGAGAGCTGGGTCTCCAACCAAGAATCAGCTACCCAGCAAAACTGACTATATACTTCCAAGGGAAAGTATGGGCATTCAACAAAATAGAAGACTTCCAACTTTTTGCAAAGAAAAGACCAGAGCTCTGTGGAAAGTTTGATACCGAAAATCAAAGAGCAAGGAATACCTGAAAAGGTAAATATTAAGGAAAGGGGAAAAATGTTATCTTCTTTTACTCAAACTCTCTTCTATAAGGACTACATTTATATCAACCTATGTATACTAATATGTGGGGAAAATGTAATGTATAAATAGGGGGTAAAGAAAGACCAAATAGAATAATGGTTCTCACACAAAGATTCACAGGGGAAGGGGAGGGGAAGAAAACTCCTATAAGAAGGAGAGGAAGAGAGGGGGGGGGTTTACTTAAACCTCAATCTCAGGGAAATCAACTCTGAGAGGGAAAGACATCCAGATCCATTGGGATCTTGAATTCTATCTTACCCAACAAGGGTAAGGAGAAAGGAAAACCAAGGGGGGGACGGGGAGAGGGAGAACAAAAAGGGAGGGAAAGAGAGGGGGGAGGGGGAGGGAACAAAAAGGGAGGGACTAAAAAGGGAAACATCAAGGGAGGGGACAAGGGGGACTGATTCAAAGTAAATCACTGGACTAAAAGGTAGAGCCGAAGAAGAAAAGGTTAGAATTAGGGAAGGCAATCAAAATGCCAGGGAGTCCACAAATGACAATCATAACTTTGAACGTGAATGGGATGAACTCACCCATAAAACGTAGATGAATAGCAGAATGGATTAGAATCCAAAACCCTACCATATGTTGTCTTCAAGAAACACACATGAGGCGGGTTGACACCCACAAGGTCAGAATTAAAGGATGGAGTAAGACCTTCTGGGCCTCAACTGATAGAAAGAAGGCAGGAGTGGTAATCATGATATCTGATAAAGCCAATGCAAAAATAGACCTGATCAAAAGGGATAGGGAAGGTAATTATATTTTGTTAAAAGGGACTCTAGACAATGAGGAAATATCATTAATCAACATGTATGCACCAAATAATATAGCACCCAAATTTCTAATGGAGAAACTAGGAGAATTGAAGGAAGAAATAGACAATAAAACCATACTAGTGGGAGACTTAAACCAACCATTATCAAATTTAGATAAATCAAATCAAAAAATAAATAAGAAAGAGGTAAAAAAAGTGAATGAAATCTTAGAAAAATTAGAATTAATAGACATATGGAGAAAAATAAATAGGGATAAAAAGGAATACACCTTCTTCTCAGCACCACATGGCACATTCACAAAAATTGACCATACATTAGGTCACAGAAACATAGCACACAAATGCAAAAAAGCAGAAATAATGAATGCAGCCTTCTCAGATCACAAGGCAATAAAAATAATGATTAGTAATGGTACATGGAAAACCAAATCTAAAACCAATTGGAAATTAAACAATATGATACTCCAAAACCGTTTAGCTAAAGAAGAAATCATAGAAACAATTAATAATTTCATCAAGGAAAATGACAATGGCGAAACATCCGTTCAAACCTTTTGGGATGCAGCCAAAGCGGTAATCAGAGGCAAATTCATATCCCTGAAAGCTCATATTAACAAACAAGGGAGAGCAGAGATCAATCAATTGGAAATGCAATTGAAAAAACTCGAAAGCGATCAAATTAAAAACCCCCAGCAGAAAACCAAATTAGAAATCCTAAAAATTAAGGGAGAAATTAATAAAATCGAAAGTGATAGAACTATTGATTTAATAAATAAGACAAGAAGCTGGTACTTTGAAAAAACAAACAAAATAGACAAAGTACTGGTCAATCTAATTAAAAAAAGTAAGGAAGAAAAGCAAATTGACAGCATTAAAGATGAAAAGGGGGACAGCACCTCCAATGAGGAGGAAATTAAGGCAATCATTAGAAATTACTTTGCCCAATTATATGGCAATAAATACACCAATTTAGGAGAAATGGATGAATATATACAAAAATACAAACTGCCTAGACTAACAGAAGAGGAAATAGAATTCTTAAATAATCCCATATCAGAAATTGAAATCCATCAAGCCATCAAAGAACTTCCTAAGAAAAAATCCCCAGGGCCTGATGGATTCACCTGTGAATTCTATCAAACATTCAGAGAACAGTTAACCCCAATACTATACAAACTATTTGACATAATAAGCAAAGAGGGAGTTCTACCAAACTCCTTTTACGACACAAACATGGTACTGATTCCAAAACCAGGCAGGTCAAAAACAGAGAAAGAAAACTACAGACCAATCTCCCTAATGAATATAGATGCAAAAATTTTAAATAGGATACTAGCAAAAAGACTCCAGCAAGTGATCAGAAGGATCATTCACCATGATCAAGTAGGATTCATACCAGGGATGCAGGGCTGGTTCAACATTAGGAAAACCATCCACATAATTGACCACATCAACAAGCAAACTAGCAAGAACCACATGATTATCTCAATAGATGCAGAAAAAGCCTTTGATAAAATACAACACCCATTCCTATTAAAAACACTAGAAAGCATAGGAATAGAAGGGTCATTCCTAAAAATAATAAACAGTATATATCTAAAACCAACAGCTAATATCATCTGCAATGGGGATAAACTAGATACATTCCCAATAAGATCAGGAGTGAAACAAGGATGCCCATTATCACCTCTACTATTTGACATTGTACTAGAAACACTAGCAGTAGCAATTAGAGAATGTAAAGAAATTGAAGGCATCAGAATAGGCAAGGAGGAGACCAAGTTATCACTCTTTGCGGATGACATGATGGTCTACTTAAAGAATCCTAGAGATTCAACCAAAAAGCTAATTGAAATAATCAACAACTTTAGCAAAGTTGCAGGATACAAAATAAACCCACATAAATCATCAGCTTTTCTATATATCTCCAACACAGCTCAGCAGCAAGAACTAGAAAGAGAAATCCCATTCAAAATCACCTTAGACAAAATAAAATACCTAGGAATCTATCTCCCAAGACAAACACAGGAACTATATGAACACAACTACAAAACACTCGCCACACAACTAAAACTAGACTTGAACAATTGGAAAAACATTAACTGCTCATGGATAGGACGAGCCAATATAATAAAAATGACCATCCTACCCAAACTTATTTATCTATTTAGTGCCATACCCATTGAACTACCAAAATACTTCTTCACTGATTTAGAAAAAAACCATAACAAAGTTCATTTGGAAGAACAAAAGATCAAGGATATCCAGGGAAATAATGAAAAAAAACACATATGATGGGGGCCTTGCAGTCCCAGACCTCAAACTATATTACAAAGCAGCAGTCATCAAAACAATTTGGTACTGGCTAAGAAACAGAAAGGAAGATCAGTGGAATAGACTGGGGGAAAACGACCTCAGCAAGACAGTATACGATAAACCCAAAGATCCTAGCTTTTGGGACCAAAATCCACTATTCGATAAAAACTGCTGGGAAAATTGGAAGACAGTGTGGGAGAGACTAGGAATAGATCAACACCTCACACCCTACACCAAGATAAATTCAAAATGGGTGAGTGACTTAAACATAAAGAAGGAAACCATAAGTAAATTGGGTAAACACAGAATAGGATACATGTCAGACCTTTGGGAGGGGAAAGGCTTTAAAACCAAGCAAGATATAGAAAGAATCACAAAATGTAAAATAAATAATTTTGACTACATCAAACTAAAAAGCTTTTGTACAAACAAAACCAATATAACTAAAATCATAAGGGAAACAACAAATTGGGAAAAAATCTTCATAGAAACCTCTGACAAAGGTTTAATTACTCATATTTATAATGAGCTAAATCAATTGTACAAAAAATCAAGCCATTCTCCAATTGATAAATGGGCAAGGGAAATGGATAGGCAGTTCTCAGATAAAGAAATCAAAACTATTAACAAGCACATGAAGAAGTGTTCTACATCTCTTATAATCAGAGAGATGCAAATCAAAACAACTCCGAGGTATCACCTCACACCTAGCAGATTGGCTAACATAACAGCAAAGGAAAGTAATGAATGCTGGAGGGGATGTGGCAAAGTAGGGACATTAATTCATTGCTGGTGGAGTTGTGAACTGATCCAACCATTCTGGAGGGCAATTTGGAACTATGCCCAAAGGGCGACAAAAGAATATCTACCCTTTGACCCAGCCATAGCACTGCTGGGTCTGTACCCCAAAGAGATAATGGACACAAAGACTTGTACAAAAATATTCATAGCTGCGCTCTTTGTGGTGGCCCAAAACTGGAAAACGAGGAGATGCCCATCAATTGGGGAATGGCTGAACAAACTGTGGTATATGTTGGTGATGGAATACTATTGTGCTCAAAGGAATAATAAAGTGGAGAAGTTCCATGGAGACTGGAACAACCTCCAGGAAGTGATGCAGAGCGAGAGGAGCAGAACCAGGAGAACATTGTACACAGAGACTAATACACTGTGGTATCATCGAACGTAATGGACTTCTCCATTAGTGGTGGTGTAATGTCCCTGAACAACTTTCAGGGATCCAGGAGAAAAAAAACACCATTCATAAGCAAAGGATAAACTATGGGAGAGGAAACACCGAGAAAAAGCAACTGCCTGAATACAGAGGTTGAGGGGACATGACAGAGGATAGACTTTAAATGAACACTCTAATGCAAATACTATCAACAAAGCAATGGGTTCAAATCAAGAAAACATCTAATGCCCAGTGGACTTACGCGTCGGCTATGGGGGGTGGGGGGGAGGAAAAGAAAATGATCTATGTCTTTAACGAATAATGCTTGGAAATGATCAAATAAAATATATTAAAAAAAAAAAGGATAGGAGTTGTAGTCAAAAGGGGAGAGGGGTAGGATGGATCAGAGAAAGGTTGGATGTAGAAGAAAAAGAGAGGGCATGAACCTTCAAAAGGACAGAGCAGGGAAAGGTAGAGGGGGAAAGAGGAATTGAAGATGGCTAGAGGGAAGAAAAGAGAGTGGGAGAGAAAAGAGCATAAAATATGTGGGATAGTGAACCAAATATGTTCTCTTACCAGTCACCAGAATGTTGAAAATATATAAGTACTCAAAGATCTTTTTGCCTCTGGTCTGAGCAATATAACAACTGAAATCTCTGGCACACTTTGACCTGGACTCTAAAACAGAAATAGCTTTGGAGAAGTACACAGAAAATTCTCTTTCAGAACTTTGAACACTGAGCATTCCACTTCATAATAGCAGCAATTGTTCAACAAAGTAGATTCTCTCTGTAGTCAGTAGTTACCCAAGAAGTACAGTTTTAATACAGGGCTAGAAATTGACTAGAAATTAGAGAAAATGTCCCCATAAAACTAAGGGAAATTCACCAATTTCTCCTGCGTTGTCAAATATGGTAGTAGTCGTCTCTCGGTAACCGAGGATGAAGATTTTCTCTGTGCGTTTTAGTCTATGGTGTGAGATTTAAAATAGTTGAGGTCTTAAACTGTAGTAATTAAAATCGTGGAAGATATAAATGATGATAGATATAAGAGAGGGTGAGTAAAATTTGACCTCAGAAATATGTTTCACTACAGTATCTTGGGTTCAAAATCAAATATAAGGTGGTCGGCAGGGAAATATTCCCAATTATTCAAATACCCATGTCAATTGGGTTTTATAGAGATTTTAATTAACAATACAATGAGTAATCAAAGAAAGAGATAGAGAGTAAGAAAGGAATAAGTATGAAGGGCTTCAAAGCCAATATGGCCTAGACCTGAGTCTTAAAAGAGAAATCAGACAGTTTTTTATAACTCATCATAAGATCTGTCTAAGTAAGGATTTTTTTTAAACCCTTACCTTCTGTCTTGGAGTCAATACTGTGTATTGGCTCCAAGGCAGAAGAGTGATAAGGGCTAGGCAATGGGGGTCAAGTGACTTGCCCAGGGTCACAAGGCTAGGAAGTGGCTGAGGCCAGATTTGAACCTAGGACCTCCCATCTCTAGGCCTGGCTCTCAATCCACTGAGCTACCCAGCTGCCCCCTAAGTAAGGATTTCTAATGACACCAGGCCAGCAGCATCTCAGCTGCTTTCACCAGCTCCCTCATCCATCTGAATGTTTCAGAAGCAGCGTCCTCAGAATGAGTCTCTCCAATCTGAATGTTTCAGAATAACTTTCCAGCTCTTCCCTGAGCTCTTCTTTTAAAGGGCAAAATCTTCTCTGTCACCTCCCCTAAGTCCTTACATCTACCAATCACTATAGATGTTTTCTAAAGGACCGCCCATTTTGAATTCACAGCTGAGTAGTTTTAATCTCTTTAGTAAGTCAGGGAAAAAATGCTGCTGTGTCAACAAATTTCATTAGAAAAAACCTCTGAATAAGTTATCACCCTTTTAGGTTTAAGTAGTTTACAAGTTGCCCCACCTTTATAGGTACTCAGTATCTCATTGTATCAATTCTAAAACAGTCATGACCCAAAGAACTTCCTGTCCCTTCCATAAGCATGGATCAAAGTACTTTTCATTGTTCTCAAGGAGCTCTCTGTCCTAAAGCAGGCCTAAGTAGGGTGTTGTAGGGATATTCCCAAGGCAAGGAGCCCCCACACTCAAGTAGATTTCTCACCATCTGGTAGGGAATTTTTTTTATGTAGTACATTCCCCAATGGGGGAAACCCCTAACATTCATATGTCTGAGAAATTTTGAGGTTTACAATGGTGTTTAGATGAGTGTGCACAAAGACACTTGTGTGTGAAGGAGATTGAAGTGGAAAAGTCGATGCACAGAGACAGTCCCACTCTCTCGGCATTGGAAGCCTGGGTCAAATATATCATGTTGCTCTATCTACAAACAAAGCTTAATATTGCTTTACAAATTTTGTTTGATCTTCAAAACAGAAACTAAGGAATTAAATCTACTTTTACAATAAAAACAATTCCTATGATTTTGATCTTTAACATTTAGGATTCTTCCTATAAATTAAAATTTTATTTTTTCCTCAACTTAGTTCTTTCAATTCCACTATCAGCAAACAGAAAACTTTTTAATTCCTGCGATTACCCTTCATTTTAGACAAATTAGTTCAGTATATGTTAATGTTTTCATAGTAAAGACAATTGTTATGACACCCGTTGAGCATAAAATGATTTTTGTTCATTCTTCTGGTACGAGAAAGAACAGATGATGCATTCATTGATTTTCTTAGCATCAAACAAATGAAAAAATTTCATTGCTGAGAAAATAAAAAGAGAAACCACATAGATATAGTTATACAGGCAATTTTCCTACCAAAATATCTGAAATCAGTTCATAAGGAAAGGCAAGTTATCACAGATGAATGTAGACACAGGACAAGGTTGAAATAAATTGAAGCTAGGGATAAAAAGCTGAATGTGCATTTTTTGGGGTTTCTTGGTTTAATTTTTTTGTGGGAATAAAAGAGTTCAGATTTCAGAATATAATTACTCTTACTGATGATTAATTTTCTCTTCTCAGATTAGCTGACTTTATATAGCAATTGAACATGAGACTTCCAGAAAAATTGATGATCATCAGAGTGATGTGGGATACACCCTAAAGCTAAGTCAGACAACCAGAAATTCATTTCTTGTAATTGTTATTTATTGTTTGAGAAAGAATAAAATACCTAAAAACTGGAACAGTCTACCCTAGAGGAAATGGTATCCGACTGGCATTGCGAGACAGTTTATATAAGTTACAAGCATCCAGGCTATTTCCTTTCCCATACAGGTCCTTATTTTTCAACCAAGCAAGCTTATCATGAATACATGTCTGTGGTAAGTGATAAGTGGATAGCACATAGGTCATGCACAGTTGTGTGTGGTCAGGGATAAGTGGATAAAACTCAGGGGTTATTGACTTTCAGAGATACCTAATTAGTTATCCATAGTTAGCAATGTGTTACTTTGCATTCCATTGTGATCTCTTTGTTTGTCTTGATCTTCCTTTGTTTCCTGATCTTCCTTTCTCAGGCTTAGTTTAATTGGATTCTATCCTACCTCTTTCATGAGCAGCTTGGTGTCCTGGAGGGACTCTGTCAGTGCCCTAAAACATGAAGAAATGAATTAATCTCCTTTATGTACTTTCCGTTCCACTTTATTTACCCTTTTGTATTAGAAAATGTGTCCAAAGTCAACCCCTTCTTCTTGCTTTTCTTGGTGTTTAGATGTTGTTACTCCTGTGCACTGTTTGCCATCTCTATGTTTTTTTTTTCTCCCCTTTCCAGTCAGAAATCTGAGTAAGGAGGGCTGGCTTTCTGTGTATGGGTCTACTGATCCATAGCTTTATCCACAGGCAAATTCTCCATTCTCTGCAGCAGCGCTATCTTCCCCGGGATGCCCAGGGTCTGCCCTCCCCTTACTACTGGCATTTCGGTTGTTACAGCTCTCAGGTGTGGGCCTTTGTTGTTTTTAGTTAACTCCCAAGACCTGTGGGTGCCACTTGCTCACTTCAGGGGATCCCTTTGCGCACTCGTTGATGATAGCACACTAGTTCTGGGAGCCCGGGATCTGAGTTCCCCTTGCCGTCCTGCCGGTGTTTCGGGTTTTACTACTCATAGGAGGGGGGTTCTTGGTGATCTTATTCAGGTTCCCAGATGTGGGGCTGCCCGTTGTTCAGTCCTGGGGTGCCGCTCCCTCACTTATTGATTCTGGCCAGTGTAGACTTAAACTCTGACTCACTCGGAGTGGTGCGCTGGGGGATGGTGGGTCAGCTTTTCATTCCCTTATATTGTGGAAATGCCGAAGTCTCACCTACCTTCAGTGCTTCAACTTAGTATGGGGTCTCTCCACTCTTATGAAGATGGTTGTTTTTGTTTCTTGAGGGGTCTTTTGAGGTCATTTGTGTAGTTCGGATTGAGGAAAGGAAGCGAGCCTTGTCTACTGTGCAGCCATGCTTACCAGGAAATCGCTCTGGAGGCTTTTGATCGGATTAAATTCAACTGGGTTGGTCTGGATGTGCCCTGAGGAAAAAAGCTACTGTGAGACTGCAGCCAGAATGTATGATCCAGCCGTGGGGCTTCAGGCTCCCTGGTCTCTCCACGGCTTCCTACCCACTGCCCGCTCTGAACGCTCCACGCCCGGCACCCCAGTGCTCACAAGGTAGACCCTCCAAAACAGCACCTTTGCCCTCCCAGAAGTTCCTGTTGCCAATGGCGGCTCAGCATTCCGGGCTTGGGGGTGGTGGTAGGGGTCCTGGGACCTTCCTTCTGCCTTCCCCATAGACCCGAGTGTTCTCGGACTCCAACTTTCAGGGGGGCATACCTTTTTTTTTACTTATTTAAACATTATTTTATTTGGTCATTTTCATACATTATTTACTGGAAACAAAGATCATTTTCTTTTCCTCCCCCCCCCCACCCTTCATTCCCTCTTCCATAGCCGAATCATGATTCCACTGGTTATCACATGTGTTCTTGACTCGAACCCATTTCCCTGTTGTTGGAATTTGCATTATAGTGTTCATTTGGAGTCTCTCATCAGTCTTATCTCCTCCAACCCTGTAGTCAAGCAATTGCTTTTCATCGGTGTTTTTACTCCCACAATTTATCCTCTACTTGTGGGTAGTATTTTTTTTAGATCCCTGCAGATTGTTCAGGGAAATTGCATTGATACTAATGGAGAAGTCCATCACCTCCGATTGTACCACAATGTATCAGTCTCTGTGTATAATGTTTGCCTGGTTCTGCTCCTTTCGCTCTGCATCACTTCCTGGAGGTTGTTCCAGTCTCCATGGAATTCCTCCACTTTATTATTCCTTTTACCACAATAGTATTCCATCACCAACATATACCACAATTTGTTCAGCCATTCTCCAATTGAAGGGCATCCCCTCATTTTCCAATTTTTGGCCACCACAAAGAGCGCAGCTATGAATATTCTTGTACAAGTCTTTTTGTCCATTATCTCTTTGGGGTACAAGCCCAGCAGTGCTATGGCTGGATCAAAGGGCAGACAGTCTTTTATAGCCCTTTGGACATAGTTCCAAATTGCCCTCCAGAATGGTTGGATCACTTCACAACTCCACCAGCAAAGAATTAATGTCCCCTTTGCCACATCCCCTCCAGCATTCATTACTTTGCATAGCTGTCATGTTAGCCAATCTGCTAGATGTGAGGTGATACCTCAGAGTTGTTTTCATTTGCATCTCTCTGATTATAAGAGATATAGAGCACTTTTTCATGTGCTTATTAATAGTTTTGATTTCTTTGGCTGAGAACTGCCTGTTCATGTCCCTTGCCCATATGTCAATTGGAGAATGGCTTGATTTTTTGTACAATTGATTTAGTTCCTTATAAATTTGAGTAATTAAATCTTTGTCAGAGGTTTTTATGAAGATTGTTTCCCAATTTGTTGCTACCCTTCTGATTTTGGTTACATTAGTTTTGTTTGTACAAAAACCTTTTAATTTGATGTAATCCAGATTATTTATTTTGCATTTTGTAACTCTTTCTAATTCTTGCTTGGTTTTGAAGTATTTCCCTTCCCAAAGGTCTGATATGTATAGTATTCTGTGTTCGCCTAATTTTCTTATAGTTTCCTTCTTTATGTTCAAGTCATTCACCCATTTTGAATTTATCTTGGTGTAGGGTGTGAGGTGTTGATCTAAGCCTAATCTTTCCCACACTGTCCTCGAATTTTCCCAGCAGTTTTTATGAAATAGTGGATTTTTGTCCCAAAAGTTGGGATCTTTGGGTTTGTCATATACTGTCTTGCTGAGGTCGCTTGCCCCCAGTCTATTCCACTGATCCTCCTTTCTGTCTCTTAGCCAGTACCAAATTCTTTTGAGGACCGGTGCTTTGTAATATAGTCTGAGATCTGGGACTGCAAGACCCCCTTCCTTTGAATTTTTTTTTCATTATTTCCATGGATATCCTTGATCTTTTGTTATTCCAAATGAACTTTGTTATGGTTTTTTCTAAATCAGTAAAAAAAATTTTTTTGGAAGTTCCATGGGTATGGCACTAAATAGATAGATAACTTTGGGTAGGATAGTCATTTTGATTATATTGGCTCGTCCTACCCATGAGCAGTTAATGTTCTTCCAATTGTTCAAGTCTAGTTTTAGTTGTGTGGAAAGTGTTTTGTAGTTGTGTTCATGTAGATCCTGTGTTTGTCTCGGGAGATAGATTCCTAAGGCTTTTATTTTGTCTAGAGTAATTTTGAATGGGATTTCTCTTTCTAGTTCTTGCTGCTGAGCTGTGTTGGAATTATATAGAAATGCTGATGACTTATGCGGGTTTATTTTGTATCCTGCAACTTTGCTAAAGTTGTTGATTATTTCAATTAGCTTTTTGGTTGAATCTCTAGGATTCTTTAAGTAGACCATCATGTCATCTGCAAAGAGTGATAATTTGGTCTCCTCCTTGCCTATTTTGATGCCTTCAATTTCTTTTTCTTCTCTAATTGCTACTGCTAGTGTTTCTAATACAATGTTAAATAATAGAGGTGATAATGGGCATCCTTGTTTCACTCCTGATCTTATTGGGAATGCATCTAGTTTATCCCCATTGCAGATGATATTAGCTGATGGTTTTAGATATATACTGTTTATTATTTTTAGGAATGACCCTTCTATTCCTATGTTTTCTAGTGTTTTTAGTAGGAATGGGTGTTGTATTTTATCAAAGGCTTTTTCTGCATCTATTGAGATAATCATGTGGTTCTTGTTGGTTTGCTTGTTGATGTGGTCAATTATGTGGATAGTTTTCCTAATGTTGAACCAGCCCTGCATCCCTGGTATAAATCCTACTTGATCATGGTGGATGACCTTCTGATCACTTGCTGGAGTCTTTTTGCTAGTATCCTATTTAAGATTTTTGCATCTATATTCATTAGGGAGATTGGTGTATAATTTTCTTTCTCTGTTTTTGACCTGCCTGGTTTTGGAATCAGTACCATGTTTGTGTCGTAAAAGGAGTTTGGTGGAACTCCTTCTTTGCTTATTATGTCAAATAGTTTGTATAGTATTGGGGTTAACTGTTCTCTGAATGTTTGATCGAATTCGCTGGTGAATCCATCAGGCCCTGGGGATTTTTTCTTAGGAAGTTCTTTGATGGCCTGTTGGATTATTTTTTATGATATGGGATTATTTAAGAAAACTATTTCTTCTTCTGTTAGTTTAGGCAATTTATATTTTGTAAATGTGCATCCATATCACCTAGGTTGGTATATTTATTGCCATATAGTTGGGCAAAGTAGTTTTTAATGATTGCCTTAATTTCCTCTTCATTGGAGGTGAGATCCCCCTTTTCATCCTTGATGCTGTTAATTTGCCTTTCTTCTTTCCTTTTTTTAATTAAATTAACCAGTACTTTGTCTATTTTGTCTGTTTTTTCAAAGTACCCGTATCTAGTCTTGTTTATAAGCTTAATAGTTCTGTCACTTTATATTTTATTAATTTCTCCCTTAATTTTTAGGATCTCTAGTATGGTTTTCTTCTGGGGGTTTTTAATTTGTTCATTCTCAAGTTTTTTGATTTGCATTTCCAATTCCTTGGTCTCTGTCCTCCCTAATTTTAAGGGAGGAATTAATGAAATCGAAAGTGATAGAACCATTGAGCTAATAAACAAGACAAGAAGTTGGTACTTTGAAAAAAAAAAAAAACAAAATAGACAAAGTACCGGTCAGTCTAATTTTAAAAAGGAAGGAAGAAAAGCAAATTAACAGCATCAAAGATGAAAAGGGGGACATCACCCTCAGATGAAGGGGAAATTAAGGCAATCATTAAAAATTACTTTGCCCACTTACATGGCAAAGGTTTAATTACTCATATTTATAATGAGCTAAAACAATTGTACAAGAAATCAAGCCATTCTCCAATTGATAAATGGGCAAGGGAAATGGATAGGCAGTTCTCAGATAAAGAAATCAAAACTATTAACAAGCACATGAAGAAGTGTTCTACATCTCTTATAATCAGAGAGATGCAAATCAAAACAACTCTGAGGTATCACCTCACACCTAGCAGATTGGCTAACATAACAGCAAAGGAAAGTAATGAATGCTGGAGGGGATGTGACAAAGTAGGGACATTAATTCATTTCTGGTGGAGCTGTGAACTGATCCAACCATTCTGGAGGGCAATTTGGAACTATGCCCAAAGGGCGACAAAAGAATATCTACCCTTTGACCCAGCCATAGCACTGCTGGGTCTGTACCCCAAAGAGATAATGGACACAAAGACTTGTACAAAAATATTCATAGCTGCGCTCTTTTTGGTGGCCCAAAACTGGAAAACGAGGGGATGCCCATCAATTGGGGAATGGTTGAACAAACTGTGGTATATGTTGGTGATGGAATACTATTGTGCTAAAAGGAATAATAAAGTGGAGGAGTTCCATGGAGACTGGAAAAACCTCCAGGAAGTGATGCAGAGCAAGAGGACCAGAACCAGGAGAACATTGTACACAGAGACTAATACACTGTGGTATAATCGAACGTAATGGACTTCTCCATTAGTGACGGTGTAATGTCCCTGAACAAGTTGCAGGGATCCAGGAGAAAAAAACACCATTCATAAGCAAAGGATAAACTATGGGAGTGGAAACACCGAGAAAAAGCAACTGCCTGAATACAGAAGTTGAGGGGACATGACAGAGGATAGACTCTAAATGAACACTCTAATGCAAATACTATCAAAAAAGCAATGGGTTCAAATCAAGAAAACATCTAATGCCCAGTGGACTTACGTGTCGGCTATGGGGGGTGGGGGAGAGGAAAAGAAAATGATCTATGTCTTTAACGAATAATGCTTGGAAATGATCAAATAAAATATATTAAAAAACAAAACAAAACAAAACACTAGGAAGTATAGGAATAGAGCAATCATTCAGAAAAATAATGAATAGTATATATCTAAAACCATCAGCTAATATCATCTGCAATGGGGATGAACTAGATGCATGAGATAAGATCACAAGTGAAACAAGGATGCCCATTATCACTTCTACTATTTGACATTGTACTAGAAACACTAGCAGTAACAATTAGAGAAGAAAAAGAAATTGAAGGCATCAAAATAGGCAAGGAGAAGACCAAGTTATCACTCTTTGCAGATGACATGATGGTCTACTTAAAGAATCCTAGAGATTCAACCAAAAAGCTAATTGAAATAATCAACAACTTTAGCAAAGTTGCAGGATACAAAATAAACCCGCATAAGTCATCTGCATTTCTATATATCTCCAACACAGCTCAGCAGCAAAATCTAGAAAGAGAAATCCCATTCAAAATCACCATAGACAAAATAAAATACCTAGGAATCTATCTCTGGAGACAAACACAGAAACTATATGAACACAGCTACAAAACACTCTCCACACAATTAAAACTAAACTAGAGCAATTGGAAGAACATTAACTGCTCATGGATAGGACGAGCCAATATAATAAAAATGACCATCCCACGCAAACTTATTTATCTATTTAGTGCCATACTCATTGAACTCCCAAAAAATTTCTTTACTGATTTAGTAAAAAAAAAGTTCATTTGGAATAACAAAAGATCAAGGATATCCAGGGAATTAATGAAAATCAAAACCACAAATGATGGGGGCCTTGCAGTCATACATGTCAGACCTTTGGGAGGGGAAAGACTTTAAAACCAAGCAAGACATAGAAAGAATCACAAAACTTAAAATAAATAATGTTGACTACATCAAATTAAAAAGCTTTAAACAAACAAAACCAACGTAACTATAATCAGAATGGAAACAACAAATTGGGAAAAAAATCTTCATAGAAACCTCTGACAAAGGTATAATTACTCCAATTTATGAAGAGCTAAATCAATTGTACAAAAAAATCAAACCATTCTCCAATTGATAAATGGGCAAGGGACATGGATAGGCTGTTTTCAGATAAAGAAATCAAAACTATTAATAAGCACATGAAGAAGTGTTCTAAAACTTTTATAGTCAGTGAGATGCGAATCAAAACAACTCTGAGGTATCACCTCATGCCTAGCAGATTGGCTAACATGACAGCAAAGGAAAGTAATGAATGCTGGAGGGGAATGTGACAAAGTAGGGACATTAATTCATTTCTGGTGGAGTTGTGAACTGATCCAACCCTTCTGGAGGGCAATTTGGATGCCCAAATGCCCAAAGGACGACAAAAGAATGTCAACCCTTTAATCTAGTCATGACACGGCTGGGTCTGTACCCCAAAGAGATAATGGAGAAAAAGACGTGTACGAGAATATTCATAGCTGCGCTCTTTGTGGTGGCCAAAAATTAGAAAATGAGGGGATGGCCATCAATTGGGGAATGACTGAACAAATTGTGGTATATGTTGGTGATGGAATACTATTGTGCTAAAAGGAATAATTTTCTGGGAGAAAAAACACTATTCATAAGCAGAGGACAAGCTGTGGGAGTAGAAACACCGAGGAAAAGCAACTGCCTGACTATAGCAGTTGAGGGGACATGACAGAGAAGAGACTCTAAACGAACACTCTAATGCAAACATTAACAACATGACAATGGGTTCGAATCAAAAACACATGTGATACCCAGTGGAGTCACGGGTCGGCTAGGGGTGGTTGGCTGGGAGGAAAAAATGATCTTTGTCTTTAATGAATAATGCTTGGATATGATCAAATAAAATATTATAAAATTTTTAAAAAAGAAGGAAACTATAAGCAAATTAGGTGAACACAGAATAGTATACCTGTCACATCTTTGCGAAAGCCTTTAAAACTAAGCAAGAGGTAGAAAAAAAATCACAAAATGTATAATCAACAATTTTGATTACATAAAACTAAAAAGGTTTTGTACAAACAAAACTCATTCATCCAAAATTAGAAGGGAAGCAACAAATTGGGAAACAATCTTCATTACAAAAACCTCTGACAAAGGTCTAATTACTCCAATTTATTTTTTATTTATTTATTTATTTTTTTTAAAATATATTTTATTTGATCATTTCCAAGCATTA
Organism: Monodelphis domestica; assembly: GCF_027887165.1. NCBI lineage: Eukaryota > Metazoa > Chordata > Mammalia > Didelphimorphia > Didelphidae > Monodelphis > Monodelphis domestica. The sequence continues at coordinate 2,750,218 of NC_077236.1, forward strand.
TTCGTTAAAGACATAGATCATTTTCTTTTCCTCCCCCCCACCCCCCATAGCCGACGCGTAAGTCCACTGGGCATTAGATGTTTTCTTGATTTGAACCCATTGCTTTGTTGATAGTATTTGCATTAGAGTGTTCATTTAAAGTCTATCCTCTGTCATGTCCCCTCAACCTCTGTATTCAGGCAGTTGCTTTTTCTCGGTGTTTCCACTCCCATAGTTTATCCTTTGCTTATGAATGGTGTTTTTTTTCTCCTGGATCCCTGAAAGTTGTTCAGGGACATTACACCGCCCCTAATGGAAATTACTCCAATTTATAAAGAGCTACGATTGTACAAAAATTCAAGCCATTCTCCATTTGATAAATGGGCAAGGGATATGAACATTGTCCACAGAGACTGATACTCTGTGGTAAAATCGATCCTAATGGCCTGCTTCATTATTGGCAATGAAGGGATCCTGAAGAACATGGGGGAATCCACGAGAAAAACAACTCTCTGCATTCAGAGGAAACATTGTGGGAGTAATAACACTGAAGAAAACCAACTCCTTGATTGCATGCGTTGAAGGGATATGGTTGGTGATGTAGACTCTAAATGAACATCGTAGTGCAAACATAAACAGCAGAGAAATAGGTTCTGGTCAAGGACACAAGTAATACCCAATGAAATTGTGTGTTGGCTTCGTGATGGGTGGGTGGAGGCGAGGGCGGGAAATATTGTGATTATTGTAACCAGTGTAGTAGTAGTCTCTCGGTAAGCGAGGATGAGGAATGTCTTTGTGCCCTTTCATCTGTGTTGTAGAGGTGTGCACAAAAACACTTGTGCGTGAAGGAGATTTAAGAGGAAAAGTCGATGCAGAGAGACAGTCCCACTGTCTCAGTGTTGGAAGCCTGGGTCCATTGGCATGAAAAATCGTTACACCTGGAGACTTCCTCAGCGGGATTGAATGGCCGGGTTGTCTTTTGTGCTCCAACATGCCCTAAACACTCTACAGTGCTTTGCTGCGTCGCCCTCTCAGCCACTGAACCTTCTTATTGGTTTCTTCCGTCTGTTTGGCCAAAGCAGTCTTCACATGCTGGGGGAGCAAACCCTTAGTTCACCAGGGGTCTAAGACCCGATGGCTACCCTCACGAGGTTTAGCCGGCCTGTCGAAGCCTTTGCCCGGGGTGTGGCTGCTGCTGCATGCTAGCAGCTACTAGGAGCTACAAGTGAGAGCTGGGTGTCAGGTGAGGGTCAGAGGTTGTATAGCTGCCCTAAGAGGGCACGACAAGCCCTCCATACCAGAGATACTACTCCTCCCTGAGCACCCCACACACCCCTGTAATCAAGGAATAATGTTCTAAATTGGCTAAATAAATTAATTTTAAAAATAAGATATTTGATGTTTTTCATTATCATTCCTTTGAATTTCCTTCATTTTTTCTTGACTTCTCAAGATGATATTAGTTTCTTGATAGTCAGTTCTCATTTTAAGGCCTTATTTCCTTCTGTCAGTTTTTGATTCCCCTTTCCCAATTGGCCCATTTCTTCTTGCATTCTTTTCTTTTTTTGTTCCTAACTTTTCCACTACCTCTCTCAATTTGTTTTTGAAGTCATTTTTCAGCTGTTCTGGACTCTGTGTCCATTGCATACTTTTCTTTCGGAATTTGTATGTTTTTTCTGTACATTCCCTGTCCCCTTCTGTATCTACACCTTGCTCTTATTCTATAAAAAATTCTTATTGGAAGGGGGTGGAGTCAAGATGGGGGCTTAGAAGCAGCCGAAGTTCAGACCTCTGAAAACCCTTCCTTACTGATCACAAACTGAATGCTGCTAGGGGACTGGAATTCAGACTTAACAACAGGACACAGGTGGGGAACCCTCCTTCTGGACTCAAATCAAAAGGTATGCCCCCGGACTTCCGGGTAATCATGGCTGCAATCTAGACCCCACACGCTTCCTCTCCCTGGCACCGAACGAAATAGACTACATCAAAGGAGCATAAAATCACCTTTGGAGGAACAGTAGGACTCCCCAATACCCCACAGAGGCAAAGGTATTTGGGGCTTGAACATTTCCACACTAAAATAAGAAGGAAAAGCTTGCACAGAAAAGTGAACTGAGCCGCCCTTCCCCCACCACACCTCCCCCACTAAACCAGAGTGAGCTACCTGAGTGCTCACCGGGACAGCGAGTGAGTGGGGAACGTCTCTGTCTGGGGGGGGCACTCTAGGGTCCTTGGGATCTGGGGACTGCCAGGAAAAAACGTCTCAGAGTCGTTTCATTGGAGAATCCAGCGCTTCAGCGGAGCTGTACTTGGGGCGGCTGCGCTTAACATCTCCCTGGAGCTAAACAACAGGGGGGGACCACGCGTTGATTATCTGAGCGGAGCTGAACACCTGGGCAGTATGGCTGTGATCAGGGACCCAGCACTCTAAGAAACCTCAGAGGCTGGGAAGAACTAGTCTGAAGCAACCTAAATTCACAGAAAAACCACCCATATAACCCAGATCCCAGACCAAAAAGGAAAGGGGAATATAACCACCAAAGGGATGGCTCACATGGCCCAAAATCAAGCCTCCAGGAAGAAAGGGAAAAAGTGACTATTGAAAACTTTTATGGGGGAAGTACCCAAGGAAAAGAGGAGAATGAGGAAGAAATCCAAAAAAATTCAGAACACGCCTCCCAAAATGGAAATTATCAACAAGCTCTGAAAGATCTCAAACTGGAACTTATCCAAAAGTTGGAAACCTGGAAAGAAAAATGGGAGAAAGAGATCACCTGTCTGACAGATAAGAATGCTCAATTGGAAAAAGAACTTGAAGCATCCAATAGAAGGGCAGACAAGGCTGAAAAGCAAAACCAGTCCCTAACGACCAGAATTAAGCACCTCGAAGAAAGCGAGATGATAAAACAGCAAGAATCAATAAAGCAAACCCCCAAAAATAATGATTTAGAAGAAAACATAAAATATCTCACTGAGAAGGTCACAGATCTGGAAAACAGAGGGAGATGAGAAAATCTCCGAATTATCGGTCTCCTAGAAAAACCAGAGGTAAACAATAAACTCCATATCATTCTACAGGAGATTATAAAAGAAAATTGCCCTCATGTTCTGGAGCAAGGGGGCAAAATAGAAATAGAAAGGATTCATAGAACACTTTCTATACTCAATCCCCAAAAGACAACCCCCAGGAATGTAATTGCCAAATTCAAGAGCTTCCAAGTAAAGGAGAAAATCCTACAAGAAGCCAAGAAGAAGAGCTTCAGATATAAGGGGGCTACCATAAGGATCACACACGACTTAGCCGCTAACACACTAAGAGACCGCAAAGCATGGAACACGATATTTACAAAGGCAACAGAGCTGGGTCTCCAACCAAGAATCAACTACCCAGCAAAATTGACTATATACTTCCAGGGGAAAGTGTGGGACTTCAACAAAATAGAAGATTTCCAAGCATTTGCTAAGAAAAGGCCAGAGCTCTGTGGAAAGTTCGATATCCAAGCACAGAAAGCAAGAGAAACATGAAAAGGTAAATATTCAAGAAAGGGAAAAGGAGATAAATCTTATCTTTTTCTTTAAGTCAAACTCTCTTCTATAAGGACTACATTTACATCAAATTATATATATATTAATATGTGGGGAAAATGCTTTGTGTAACTCATAAATTGTATCATCATAAGAGTAGTTAGAAGAAACATGCATAGGGAAAGATTGGGGCATTAAAAAGATTTGGGGAAAGTTGGGGCAAAGAAAAGAAAAGGGTGGGGGGTGTCAGAGACCATGTGTGGGGCAAAAACTTATGACCAAGAATAAGATAATTGTCAGAGACTATGTGTGGGGACAAACTTATGACCAGGAACGAGATAAGGGGTTCTGAGAATATGAACAAATAGGTCACCTCCTGGAAACTGGCGTCGTTAAGACCAATGGCCCCAAACCATAAAAATTCTTCACATTCCCTTTCTATTACAACCTGTCCTTTTTCACCCCCCCCCCCCCGCTACTTCAAGTGTATATATTCTCGCGCTGTGCCTGCAATAAACGAGCCTTGCCACTATCAGACAGACTCTTTGTCTTTCTTGCGTGCTCGGTCTCCTCTCTCTCCCCCTATGGTCTTTTAGGTGGCTGGGTCACAGACCCCACAATTGTATCTGGGCGGGACCCAGATATCTGGCGCCCAACGTGTGCGGGTTTGAGTAAGACAGCTTACCAGACGACTGAGAAACAAATTCCGCGTTCAAATTAACGGTAGAGGCTGAACTGACAGCCTTGAAATAAGGGTAAGTCGTCCCATCCCCCATAGGCATAAAAAATTGAGAGTGATTACCCCAGAGTGTCTGTAAGTGTGACTGTGTGTGTGATTGCAGAGAGGAGAGGAAAACTCAGTCCACGATTCACATAGGAGTAACAGGGCGATCTCCTGATGGGGGTTTATACCATCCGCCTAAGCTCAAGCGACGTGGTCCATCCCGTTCTGGGGTGCGTGAAAGGCCTTGGCCGGACCGACTTTGACTGAGCCCTCGAATCGCTCACGAGTGTTGACCCATTAGTATCCGTTTCAATACCCTCGAGAGAGGATTGGCGAGAAAGTGGGGAAGCGTATGTGATAACTGTGTGAATGAGATGGGGAAGACACTCTCAAAAGAAGCTCTATTTGTTAAAGAGTTAAAAAATAGTCTCAGGGAGAGAGATATTAGGGTAAAAAAGAAAATTTTATTTAAGTTCTTCTGCTTTATAGAGGAACGTTGCCCCTGGCTTATTCTATATGGCCCAGGAATTCACCCCCTTACTTGGAACAAAGTGGGCAAAGAACTGAACGGCCTAATAAAATCAGGCCAAGAGATCCCCGATGAATATTTTTCTTACTATGGACTAATCCGTGATATTCTTAAAGAAGCTGACACTAATAAACAGGTCTCCCACCTCCTTAGCTTAGCTGAAGATGCTATCTTAGACCATAAAACAAAAATTGAGGAAGAGGAAATACCACCAGAAAAAGACAAACGCCCTCCTTCTCTCTTAGATGAACCAATTGAAAATCCCTCCCTTAGGGAACCTCTTGTCCCTTCCAAACCCAAACCCCACCTGTACCCCGTTCTATATACAAACCCTGATTCAGAAGACACACTTAATCCCACTTATCAGACAGAACTAGAAGAAGAGGCCGCCTGCTATCAGGACAGTAATCGCCTGGAAAACAGACCTCCCCCGCAGTATAAAAATAAGTCTCCCCCATACAATCTCTGTGGCAGCCTCACTCTTCCTGTTTTCCCCGTACTCCCTGGCTCTGAGAATCTTAAAGAGGCCACAAAACAACTCAGCTGGCAAATTGCTGACCTTAAATATTTCTTAGGACTTCAAAAGGAGGTGCATACATTAACAAACCAATTACATGATCTGCAAATAGATATTTTCCGGCCTCTGATTCCTAAGTCCAAGCCACCTCAATTAAAAGATAAGACTGCTCTCGCCTTCCCGATTGTTACTAGGCAGCAACAGGCTGCTCAGATTCCACCTGAGGACATTTCCCTCCCCCCTTCTGCCGAATCCTCTGACTCCGAAGGAGCAGAGGGAAATGAGACCAATGGTGAAAACCCTAGGGGGGCTGATACTTCTGGCTCCCCACAGTCCCGTACTCCGATCTATAAAAAATTAAAATTCAAAAACATTAAAGACCTCCATTCAGCTGTTAAAAATTATACCTTAACGCCCCATTTAAGCTCTCCATTCTGGAGGGGCTTGGAGGAGAAGGACACATGCTCCCCTCCGAATGGTCCAAGGTAGTACAATCTGTCCTCTCCAGGGGACAATTCTTAATTTGGAAGGCAGAGTTCCTTGAAAGGGCAGAAAATCAGGCTAAACTTAACTCAAAAAATGCCCAGACAGCCGCTTGGACGATTGATAAAATCGTCGGTCGTGACCGCTTTGCATTAGAAAACCTGCAAATGAGACTACCCCCTGGCTTGCTCATGCAAACAGCGCATGCTGCTATGGCTGCTTGGCGGGCAGTTCCTGCCGCTGGGTCAGTCACAGCACCCCTCTCAAAAATTCTCCAGGGACCCAATGAACCATAAGCTCAATTTGTTGCAAAACTTTTAGAAACTGCCGAAAGGGTCTTGGGCCAGGATGGAGCAGATAACCCGATGGTGAGACATTTGGCAATCGAAAATGCTAATTCTGCCTGTAAGGCTGCCCTAAGAGGAAAGGCAAGAGAACTTGATCTAGATGGGATGATCCGTCTATGCAATGATATTGACGCTTATGATCATAAAATTAACAAGTCCATCTCCTTAGCCATAGGGGCTGCCATTCAGGCTTCTCGCCCCAACACCCCTCAAAATTGTTTTAAATGCAGGCAACCTGGCCATTTTGCACGTCAATGCCCATTCGGACAAAATCCTAGGCAGACCCCCGCACCAATAGTAGCCCCCCCTAAACCACCACCTAGCATTTGCCCGAAGTGTAGGAAGGGCCGGCACTGGGCCCGAGATTGCCGATCCAGAACCACCTTTGATGGGCAGATACTTCCCCCAGTACAGGGAAATGGGATGCGGGGCTCCCTCGGGAGCCCCTGTCCAGCTCCCTTACTCGGGCCACAGCAGGTAGCGCAGGCCTGGACCTCTGTGCCTCCACCACCAGAATATTGACACCTGAGGAAGTCCCAATAGTTCTCCCTACTGGCAAATTCGGACCACCACCCCCTGGCATGTTTTTCTTGGTCATCAGCAGAGCGCTCACCACCCTGCAAGGTGTGGTGGTGCATCCCACCCTTGTCAATAATGATTATAAAGGGGAAATAAAAATTATCATAGAATCCCCACATGGCCCTGTCACCATCCCTGCAGGCAGACGCTTAACTCAAGCCCTCCCCCTCCCTATGATTGGCAATTTCCCTGTGGTAGCCCACACACGGGACCCTTCCTCTCCAGGCTCCTCCAATATTTACTGGGTGCAGCAACTTACTGAGTCCCAGCCCACTCTCCAGTTGAAAATCGAAGGGAAAACCTTCATTGGATTACTAGATACAGGAGCGGATTCCACTGTTATCTCTCAGGCTCATTGGCCCCGCTCCTGGCCCCTTTCATCTACCCATCTATCAGGAATAGGCCAAGTCCAAGACACCCTGCAGAGTTCTAAGGTCCTTACTTGGCAAGATACTGAGGTCAATAGAGGCATCACACGCCCATATGTAGTTGCAGGGCTTCCTGTCAATCTCTGGGCAGAGACATCCTAACCCAAATGCGACTTCTCATGGTTAGCCCTAGTGACCCTGTCACCACCATGATGTTAAAATCTGGATACCTTCCAGGAAAGGGCCTTGGAAAAAGGGAACAAGGCCTCCCCTACCCCATTTCCTTTCGACCTCATAAGGAAAGGGAAGGTCTGGGGTTGCAAAGTTTTTCACAAAATTTTTCATAAGGGTCACTGATCCCCCTGCACTCCAGGCTGATAAAATCACGTGGAAATCTGACTCCCCTGTCTGGATTGATCAGTGGCCTTTAACATCTGAGAAGGTTCAGGCTGCCATAACGTTGGTGCAGGAGCAACTTTCCTTGGGCCACCTCGAACCTTCTACCTCCCCTTGGAACACACCCATTTTTGTTATCAAAAAGAAATCTGGGGGATGGAGGCTCTTGCAGGACCTAAGAGAGGTCAATAAAACTATGCTTCCCATGGGGGCTTTACAACCAGGCCTTCCATCTGCAACTGCTATCCCAAAAGGTTTTAGTAAAATAGTCATCGACATCAAGGATTGTTTCTTTTCCATTCCCCTTGACCCAGCCGACAGTCCCCGCTTCGCATTTTCTATCCCCGTAGTTAATCACATTGGGCCCAACCCTCGGTTCCAATGGCGTGTCCTCCCCCAGGGAATGGCTAACTCCCCCACCTTATGTCAAAAATTTGTAGCTCAGTCCATTGACCCTGTAAGAACACAACACCCTTCAGCTTACATCATTCATTATATGGATGACCTCTTTATAGCAGCTTCATCCTCCCCCTTAACACAAACTATAGCTCAGACCATCATATGCGCACTTCAGGCCTGAGGCTTCAGAATAGCCCCTGACAAGGTCCAGACCCAGTATCCCTTCATCTTCCTGGGATTTCGTCTTGAGCTTGACTCCTTATTTTCACATAAGGTTTCACTTACACACTCCACTCTCAAAACCCTTAATGATTTCCAGAAACTTCTAGGGGACATTAATTGGCTCCGCCCCTAATTGCAACTTTCCAAAGCGGACCTTCGCCCTCTGGAGGACATCCTTCGAGGAGATGCTGACCCCTCCTCTCCTCGTTCCCTAACCCCAGCAGGCGAAGCTTCCCTTAAGAAAGTAGAGCAAGCTATAGCTACACAGAACATTGGATATTTTTCTCCCCACCTTCCTCTTTACCTCCTCATCTTTCCCACTGAATTCTCCCCCACGGGACTTCTATGGCAAGATCCCTCTCCCCTCATTTGGATCCACCTCCCTATGTATAACCGAAAAATTCTAGCCCCTTATCCTGACCTGATCGCCCGAATAGCAATGGTGGGTATCCGTCTCTCCACCCGGCATTTCGGCTGCTCCCCTGACCATGTGGTTTCCCCTATAACAAGGAGCAACTTGACTGGCTCAAATCTCAAAATGATAATTGGGCTATACTCATCTCTACCTACCAGGGCAGCTTGGACAACCACATGCCCAGTAATAAATTATTGCAGTTTTTCTCTCTTACCCCCTTCATACTTACACGCCAAACCCGATCCTCGCCTATCCCGGGGGCACCCACGGTCTTTGTGGACGGCTCTAAAACTGGTCTTGCCGCCATAGTTATGAATAACCACCCCCGCTCTATTAAAACCCCTTATGAGTCTGCACAGTTAGTAGAGCTTTATGCTGCTCTAACTGTCTTCCATTTCCTGCCTGTTACCCCATTTAACCTCTACTCAGATAGCAGATACGTTGTTCAATCCCTACTCCGACTCGAGATTGTTCCCTCTGTTCAGCCAACAACCGCCACCTTTTCCCTTTTTTCCCAACTTCAACAAGCCATTAGACGGCGGTCCTGTCCCTTTTTCGCGGGTCACATACGTGCCCACTCCGGCCTCCCAGGCCCTTTGTCTTTCGGGAACGATCTTGCGGATCAACACACTCGCTTAGCTGCCGTGGTTACTGCGACTACCCCTTCTTCCCATCCCTCAACTGACCCTGTCTCCCTTGCAACAGAGGCACATAGACTGCACCACCTCAACTCTCAAACCCTTCGCCTGGCCTACAAAATTACCAGGGAACAGGCCAGGTCAATTGTTAAAGGTTGCAAGAATTGTGTTACTCTTTTGCCTGAGCCCCATCTAGGAATCAACCCCCGAGGTCTTCTCCCTGGCCATCTATGGCAAATGGACGTTACTCACGTCCCCTCTTTTGCTAGACTTAAGTATGTCCATGTCTCCATTGATACGTTTAGCGGCTTTCTTTTTGCATCTGCGCAATCCGGCGAAGCCACAAAGCACGTTATCAAACATATGTTCCTTGCTATGTCCATGATGGGGAAACCCTTCTCCATCAAAACAGATAATGGCCCTGGCTACACCAGCCAGGCCTTTAAACAATTCTGTCCCCAGTTAGGCATAAAACATGTTACAGGTATCCCTTATAACCCACAAGGACAAGGTATTGTCGAACAAGCACATCAAACGCTCAAGAATACCCTCTTCAAACTTAAGTCCCAAGAGACCCTTTACCCATTATGTGGCAATCAGACCCTGCTTCTTGCGCATGCACTTTTGTTCTTAACTTCCTCACTCTGGACGAGGAGGGGCGCTCCGCTGCTGATCACCACTGGCATCCACATACCACATCTGATCTGGCAAAAGTCCTTTGGCGAGACCCCCTCACAGGCCTTTGGCAAGGCCCTGACCCTGTCCTCACTTGGGGAAAAGGCTCAGCTTGTATCTTTGATGCCAAGGCGAACAACGCCCGCTGGGTCCCCTCCCGTCTGATAAAGACCTTTGACTCCCCTGCCCCTTCCCCTAACACAAACTCTTCAGGGGCCTGCCCCTGAGATTTCTTTTGTTTGTTTTTCAGGAAAATACAAAATGATCCCGATTTGTTTGATCCTGTTCCTGAGCATCTACCCCTCGTCAACGAGCCCTGAGAGTCCTCATCTTCTCGTACACCAAACATGGGAACTCATTAACCCTATTAATTAACTCACCATCACCTCCATCTCTTCTTCAAATTGGCCGCGTGGACGCTGGTTCCCTGATATCACAGTTGATCTTTGTACCCTTGGCATTCCCTACATCTCGTCACTTCATTATTGTTCTCCCCTTGTGCCTGGCACCCAGATTCAAGATCAATGGGTCCAGCATACCCAATTCCCATTATACGGGTGCCCTGGCTTTGGACAGCCCGCTCACTGTGGGGGTCACTCAGATGGATTCTGTGCCACTTGGGGATGCGAGACAATTGGCACAGCCCATTGGATTCCCCAAGATAAAGACCTTATCACACTTGCCCGCAAAGGCTCCAAGCCCAAACACTGTTCTTTCAACCAGCCCAATTGCAACCCTCTTATTATTAAATTCACCAACAAGGGTAAAACGGATCCCCATTGGACGGATGGACTCACCTGGGGACTGCGTCTTTATAAAATTGGCCCTGATGATGTCTTTCTCTTTACACTCAGATTGCGTGTGACCCCTGTTACCACTCCCATGGATCCTACAGACCAGCGCCACCCCTCATATCGATACCCCCAGCCCTCCCGACCCCTCTCCCCCACCCGAATCCCCCCCTCTACTCTCTCACCTGCCCCTACTCCCAAAGTACCTCCTGGTACCGCTGATAGACTCCTCAACCTCATTAATAGCACCTATTTGGCTTTGAATGCTACCGCCCCGAACCTTACGATCAGCTGTTGGCTATGCCTCCGTCCGCAACCCCCATATTATGAAGGAATCGCTTTTACTGATTACCCTCATCGTACTTCTACCCCTTCCCCTCGCTGCGCCCTGTCCCCCCACCGCCTCACCCTTGCCGAAATCTCCGGAAAAGGCCTTTGCCTAGGTCACCCCCCTCCCTCTCACTCCCATCTTTGTAATGTTACCCTTTCCATCTCCCATTCCCCTCATTATTTAGAAGCCCCCAATAACACCTTTTGGGCCTGCAATACTGGCCTCACCCCCTGTATCGCCCTTCAGGTTTTTAATACCGCCTCCGAATTCTGTGTGCTTCTACAATTATGGCCCAGAATTACCTATCACACAAACACCGCCTTGGATAAACTTTTGTCTTCATCCCCTCGGGTTGAACGGGAACCCCTCTCTACTATTGCCATTATTCTAGGTATTGGTGGTCTTGCTGCCGGCATTGGCACCAGCACTACTGCTCTCCTGCAGACTCAACACATCACAGCTCTACATTCTGCTATGACATCTGACCTTGTAGCCCTAGAAAAATCTGTTTCTGCTTTAGAGAAATCCCTATCCTCCCTCTCAGAAGTTGTACTACAGAATAGACGAGGCCTCGACCTGCTTAATTTAAAAGAAGGGGGTTTGTGTGCAGCCCTTAAAGAAGAATGTTGCTTTTATGCTGACCACACGGGCGTAGTCAGAGAGTCAATGGCAAAATTAAGAGAACGCCTAGCCCTTAGAAAAAAGGAGGCCGAGGCCAAAGAAGGATGGTACAATAATCTTCTGAGAAGCTCCCCTTGGCTTTCAACCCTAATTCCCACCATAATAGTTCCCTTTATTATCATCCTCCTAATCCTCACATTTGGCCCTTGGGCTTTCCAACGCCTCACTGGATTTATCAAAGGATTTATCAAATGAAATATTGACTCAGCCCTTGTCAAGTACCCTACGGTCCAATATCATCGTATCGAAATAGCAGATACTGACCAACCAAACACCCCGTTTGATACCGATCGTCTCCAATTTAATAGCAGGGCAGACGGGAATAGCACAGGTCCACAACCCTACCCAACAAGGGAAGGGAGAAGGGAAAACCAATGGGGTAGGGGGAAGGGAACACGAAACAGGGAGGGAAGAAGAAGGGGGAAGGGGAGGGAACAAAAAGGGAGGGACTAGATAGGGAAACATATCAAGGGAGGGGACAAGGGGGACTGATTTAAAGTAAATCACTGGACTAAAAGGTAGAGCTGAAGAAGAAAGGTTAGAATTAGGGAAGGATATCAATGTGGGGTTTTCCTTAATGGACCTCCCTGACCAGCAGGGTCCCACAAGGGAAGGGGCTCACCTTTGTGATGGGACCCGAGGAGAGGTAGGAACCGAGAACCTGGGTGGAAATGAAAGACAGGGACAAGTCAGTGGTTGGATAGGGCAGGAAATCCCTATGATACTCCCTTTGATAAGAGAGTATGAGTACAAAGGAACTGGGGCGGAGGAGATTAAGGTAGGAAATGCAGGCCGAGATGGTTACAGCCTCGGGGAAGGAGAAGGTCAAGAGGAGAGAGAGACATAGTCATTGAGGAGCCCAGTGGAGCTCCATGGAAGGGAGAAAGGCCAAGAGACAAGAGGAAGTTCATGGGATTGCCTCTGGATTTTATTCCTGTCCTGCTTGGATGGTACTCGCAAGCACGTAGCAATCACATCACAAAGCATAGACAATCATGATTGGGAGGCAATGTAGAGGGAACACCTTTGGGCGTGTAGATTGCAAACCGAGCTTTCCTGGGGAATTGAGTCCGAGCATGTTAATGAGTTTGTCTTAGCCAAGGGCCGCATGGCCAGTTCAAGGTTACCTTCACAAGCCTCATTGGGATAACCTTATGCTTGGAGACAGTCGCCATACAGTCATTTATATTTCATAGATGTGAATATGCTTGGGATGCTACAATCAAAATGCCAGGGAGTCCACAAGTGACAGTCATAACTTTGAACGTGAATGGGATGAACTCACCCATAAAATGTAGACGAATAGCAGAATGGATTACAATGCAAAACCCTACCATATGTTGTCTTCAAGAAACACACATGAGGCGGGTAGACACCCACAAGGTCAGAATTAAAGGATGGAGCAATAATTTGGTCTCCTCCTTGCCTATTTTGATGCCTTCAATTTCTTTTTCTTCTCTAATTGTTACTGCTAGTGTTTCTAGTACAATGTCAAATACTTGAGGTGATAAAGGGCATCCTTGTTTCACTCGTGATCTTATCTTATGCATCTAGTTTATCCCCATTGCAGATGATATTAGCTGTTGGTTTTAGATATATGCTGTTCATTATTTTTCGGAAGGACAGCTCTATTCCTATACTTCCTAGTGTTTTTAAGAGGAATGGGTGTTGTATTTTATCAAAGGCTTTTTCTGCGTCTATTGAGATAATCATGTGGTTCTTGTTGGTTTGCTTGTTGATGTGGTCAATGATGTGGATGGTTTTCCTAATATTGAACCAGCCCTGCATCCCTGGTATAAATCATACTTGTTCATGGTGGATGACCCTTCTGATCACTTGCTGGAGTCTTTTTGCTAGTATCCTATTTAAGGTTTTTGCATCTATATTCATTAGGGAGATTGGTCTATAATTTTCTTTCTCTGTTTTTGACCTGCCTGGTTTTGGAATCAGTACCATGCTTGTGTCATAAAAGGAGTTTGGTAGAACTCCCCCTTTGCTTATTATGTCAAATAGTTTGTATAGTATTGGGATTAACTGTTCTCTGAATGTTTGATAGAATTCGCTGGTGAATCCATCAGGCCCTGGGGATTTTTTCTTAGGAAGTTCTTTGATGGCATGTTGGATTTCTTTTTCTGATATGGGATTATTTAAGAAAACTATTTCTTCTTCTGTTAGTCTAGGCAATTTATATTTTTGTAAATATTCATGAATATCACCTAGATTGGTATATTTATTGCCATATAGTTGGGCAAAGTAGTTTTTAATGATTGACTTAATTTCCTCTTCATTAGAGGTGAGATCCCCCTTTTCATCCTTGATGCTGTTAATTTGCCTTTCTTCTTTCCTTTTTTTAATTAAATTAACAAGTACTTTGTCTATTTTGTCTGTTTTTTCAAAGTACCCGTATCTAGTCTTGTTTATAAGCTTAATAGTTCTGTCACTTTCTATTTTATTAATTTCTCCCTTAATTTTTAGGATCTCTAGTATGGTTTTCTTCTGGAGGTTTTTAATTTGTTCATTCTCAAGTTTTTTGATTTGCATTTCCAATTCCTTGGTCTCTGTCCTCCCTAATTTGTTAATATATGCACTCAGGGATATGAATTTTCCTCTAAGTACTGCCTTGGCTGCATCCCATAAGGTTTGAAAGGATGTTTCGCCGTTGTCATTTTCTTCAACGAAATTGTTAATTGTTTCTATTATTTCTTCTCTAACTATCCAATTTTGGAGTATCATGTTATTTAATTTCCAATTAATTTTTGATTTGGGTCTCCATGTACCCTTGCCAATCAATATTTTAATTGCCTTGTGATCTGAAAAGGCTGCAGTTAATATTTCTGCTTTTCTGCATTTGAGTGCCATGTTTCTAAGACCTAGTGTATGATCTATTTTTGTGAATGTGCCATGTGGCGCTGAAAAGGTGTATTCTTTTTTGTCCCTATTTATTTTTCTCCATATGTCTATTTACTCTAATTTTTCTAAGATTTCATTCACCTCTTTTACCTCTTTCTTGTTTATTTTTTGGTTTGAGTTATCTAAATTTGATACTGGTTGGTTCAAGTCTCCCACTAATATGGGTTTCCTGTCTATTTCCTCCTTCAATTCTCCTAGTTTCTCCATTAAAAATTTGGATGCTATACCATTTGGTGCATACATGTTGATTAGTGATATTTCCTCATTGTCTATACTCGCTTTTAGCAGAATATATTTACCTTCCCTATTCCTTTTGATCAGGTCTATTGTGCTTTGGCTTTGTCAGATATCATGATTGCAACTCCTGCCTTCTTTCTATCAGTTGAGGCCCAAAAGTTCATACTCCAACCTTTAATTCAAACCTTGTGAGTGTCAACCCGTCTCATATGTGTTTCTTGAAGACAACATATGGTAGCGTTTTGGGTTCTAATCCAATCTCCTATTTGTCTACATTTTATGGGTGAGTTCATCCCATTCACGTTCAAAGTTATGATTGTTATTTGTGGATTTGCTGGCATTTTGATATCTTCCCCTAGTTCTGACCTTTCTTCTTTAGCTTTCTCTTTTAAACCAGTGATTTACTTTAGGTCAGTCCCCCTAGTCCCCTCCCTTGAGATGCTTCCCTTTCTAGCCCCTCCCTTTTTATGCTCCCTTCCCCCCCCTCTCCTTCCCTCCCTTTTTGTACTCCCTCCTCCCTCCCCCTCCTTGATTTTCCTTTCTTTCTTGCCCTAATGGATAAGATAGAATTCAGGATCTCACAAGATCTAGATGTTCTTCCCTCTCAGATTTGATTTCACTGAGAGTAAGGTTTAAGTAATTCCACTTCACGCTCTCTTCCTCTCCTTCTCATATGAGAGATCTTCCCCTCCCCTTCCCATGTGTATCTTTATATGGGAAAGATTATTCTATTGATTCCCCCCCTATTTCTTGAAGTTAATCTTAATATTATCGTGGTTCCCCCCTCCCATTTCCTTTCTTTGCCCCAACTTTCCCCAAATCTTCTTAATGCCCCAATCTTTCCCTATGCATATTTCTTCTAACTACTCTTATGATGATACAATTTATGAGAGTTACACAAAACATTTTCCCCACATATTAATATATATAATTTGATGTAAATGTAGTCCTTATAGAAGAGAGTTTGACTTAAAGAAAAAGATAAGATTTATCTCCTTTTCCCTTTCTTGAATATTTACCTTTTCATGTTTCTCTTGCTTTCTGTGCTTGGATATCGAAGTTTCCACAGAGCTCTGATCTTTTCTTAGCATATGGTTGGAAATCTTCTATTTTGTTGAATGCCCATACTTTCCCCTGGAAGTATATAGTCAGTTTTGCTGGGTAGTTGATTCTTGGTTGGAGACCCAGCTCTCTTGCCTTTCTAAATATCGTGTTCCATGCTTTGCGGTCTCTTAGTGTGTTAGCCGCTAAGTCGTGTGTGATCCTTATGGGAGCCCCCTTATAGCTGAAGCTCTTCTTCTTGGCTTCTTGTAGGATTTTCTCCTTTACTTGGAAGCTCATGAATTTGGCAATTACATTCCTAGGGGTTGTGTTTTGGGGATTTAGTATAGAAGTTGTTCTATGAATTCTTTCTATTTCTATTTTGCCCCCTTGCTCCAGAACGTGAGGGCAATTTTCTTTTATAATCGCCTGTAGAATAATATGGAGTTTATTGTTTACCTCTGGTTTTTCTGGGAGACCGATAATTCGGAGATTTTCTCGTCTCCCTCTGTTTTCCAGATCTGTGACCTTCTCAGTGAGATATTTTATGTTTTCTTCTCATTCATTATTTTTTTTTGGGATTGCTTTATTGATTCTTGCTGTTTTATCACCTCGCTTTCTTCGAGGTGCTTAATTCTGGTCGTTAGGGACTGGTTTTGCTTTTCAGCCTTGTCTGCCCTTCTATTGGATGCTTCCAGTTCTTATTCTGAGCATTTTTATCTCTCAGACAGCTGATCTCTTTCTCCCATTTTTCTTTCCAGGTTTCCATCTTTTGGATAAGTTCCAGTTTGAGATCTTTCAGAGCTTGTTGATAGTTTCCATTTTGGGAGGCGTGTTCTGAATTTTTTTGGATTTCCTCCTCATTCTCCTCTTTTCCTTGGGTACTTCCACCATAAAAGTTTTCAATAGTCACTTTTTTCCCTTTCTTCGTGGAGGCTTGATTTTGGGCCATGTGAGCCATCCCTTTGGTGGTTATATTCCCCTTTCCTTTTTGGTCTGGGATCTGGGTTACATGGGTGGTTTTTCTGTGAATTTAGGTTGCTTCAGACTAGCTCTTCCCAGCCTCCAAGGTTTCTTAGAGTGCTGGGTCCCTGATCACAGCCACACTGCACAGGTGTTCAGCTCCTCCCAGATAATCAAGGCGTGGTTCACCCCTGTTGTTTAGCTCCATGGAGATGTTCAGCGCAGCCGCCCCAAGTACAGCTCTGCTGAAGATCTGGATTCTCCAGTGAAACCGCCCTGAGATGTTTTTTCCTGGCAGTCCCCAGATCCCAAGGACCCTGGAGTGCACCCCCCCAGACAGAGACGTTCCCCACTCACTCGCTGTCCCGGTGAGCACTCAGGTAGCTCACACTGGTTTAGTGGGGGAGTTGTGGTGGGGGAAGGGCGGCTCAGTTCACTTTTCTGTGCAAGCTTTTCCTTCTTATTTTAGTGTGGAAATGTTCAAGCCCCACGTACCTTTGCCTCCGTGGGGTACTGGGGAGTCCTTCTGTTCCTCCAAAGGTGATTTTATGCTCCTTTGATGTAGTCTATTTCATTTGGGGCCGGGGAGAGGAAGCGTGTGGCGTCTAGATTGTAACCATGATTACCCAGAAGTCCAGGGGCATAACTTTTGATTTGAGTCCAGAAGGAGGGTTCCCCACCAGTGTCCTATTGTGAAGTGTGAATTCCAGTCCCCTAGCAGCATTCAGTTTGTGATCAGTAAGGAAGGGTTTTCAGAGGTCTGAACTTCGGCTGCTTCTAAACCCCCATCTTGACTCCAACTCCTTCCAATAAGAATTTTTCATAGAATAAGAGCAAGGTGTAGATACAGAAGGGGAGAGGGAATGTACAGAAAAAACATACAAATTCCAAAAGAAAAATATGCAATGGACACAGTGTCCAGAACAGCTGAAAATAACTTCAAAAACAAATTGAGAGAGGTAGTGGAAAAGTTAGGAACAAAAAAAGAAAAGAATGCAAGAAGAAATGGGCCAATTGGGAAAGGGGAATCAAAAACTGACAGAAGGAAATAAGGCCTTAAAATGAGAACTGACAATCGAGAAACTAGTATCATCTTGAGAAGTCAAGAAAAAATGAAGGAAATTCAAAGGAATGATAATGAAAAACTTCAAATATCTTATTTTTAAAATTAATTTATTTAGCCAATTTAGAACATTATTCCTTGATTACGGGGGTTTGTGGGGTGCTCAGGGAGGAGTAGTATCTCTGGTATAGAGGGCTTGTCGTGCCCTCTTAGGGCAGCTATCCAACCTCTGACCCTCACCTGACACCCAGCTCTCACTTGTAGCTCCTAGTAGTTGCTAGCATGCGGCAGCAGCCACACCCTGGCCAAAGGCTTCGACAGGCCGGCTAAACCTTGTGAGGGTAGCCATCGGGTCGTAGACCCCTGGTGAACAAAGGGTTTGCTCCCCCAGCATGTGAAGACTGCTTTGTCCAAACAGACGGAAGAAACCAATAAGAAGGTTCAGTGGCTGAGAGGGCGACGCAGCAAAGCACTGTGGAGTGTTTAGGGCATGTTGGAGCACAAAAGACAACCAGACCATTCAATCCCGCTGAGGAAGTCTCCAGGTGTACCGATTTTTCATGCCAATGGACCCAGGCTTCCAACACTGAGACAGCGGGACTGTCTCTCTGCATCGACTTTTCCTCTTAAATCTCCTTCACGCACAAGTGTTTTTGTGCACACCTCTACAACACAGATGAAAGGGCACAAAGACATTCCTCATTCTCGCTTACCGAGAGACTACTACTACACTGGTTACAATAATCACAATATTTCCTGCCCTCGCCTCCACCCACCCTTCACGAAGCCAACACAAAATTTCATTGGGTATTACTTGTGTCCTTGACCAGAACCTATTTCTATGCTATTTATGTTTGCACTACGATGTTCATTTAGAGTCTACATCACCAACCATATCCCTTCAACGCATGCAATCAAGGAGTTGGTTTTCTTCAGTGTTATTACTCCCACAATGTTTCCTCTGAATGCAGAGAGTTGTTTTTCTCGTGGATTCCCCCATGTTCTTCAGGATCCCTTCATTGCCAATAGTGAAGCAGGCCATTATGATCGATTTTACCACAGAGTATCAGTCTCTATGGACAATGTTCATATTCCTTCCCCATTTATCAAGTGGAGAATGGCTTGAATTTTTGTACAATCGTAGCTCTTTATTAATTGGAGTAATTAGACCTTTGTCAAAGGTTTTTGTAATGAAGATTGTTTCCCAAGTTGTTGCTTCCCTTCTAATTTTGGATGAATGAGTTTTGTTTGTACAAAACCTTTTTAATTTTATGTAATCAAAATTGTTGATTATACATTTTGTGATTTTTTTCTACCTCTTGCTTTGTTTTAAAGTCTTTCGCAAAGATCTGACAGGTATACTATTCTGTGTTCACCTAATTTGCTTATAGTTTCCTTCTTTTTAAAAAAATTTTATAATATTTTATTTGATCATATCCAAGCATTATTCATTAAAGACAAAGACCATTTTTTCCTCCCCTCCAACCCCCCCTAGCCGACGCGTGACTCCATTGGGTATCACATGTGTTCTTGACTCGAACCCATTGTCATGTTGTTAATGTTTCCTTTAGAGTGTTTGTTTAGAGTCTCTTCTCTGTCATGTCCCCTCAACCGCTATAGTCAGGCAGTTGCTTTTCCTCGGTGTTTCTACTCCCACAGCTTGTCCTCTGCTTATGAATAGTGTTTTTTCTCCCAGAAAATTATTCCTTTTAGCACAATAGTATTCCATCACCAACATATACCACAATTTGTTCAGCCATTCCCCAATTGATGGGCATCCACTCGTTTTCTAATTTTTGGCCACCACAAAGATTCAACTAGAGATTCAACCAAAAACTAATCTAAAAAATTAACAACTTTAGCTAAGTTTCAGGATACAAAATAATACCTCATAAGTAATCAGCATTTCTCTATATTTCTAACAAAGCTCAGCAGCAAGAACTACAAAGAGAAATCCCATTCAAAATTACCTTAGACAAAATAAAATACTTAGGAATCTATCTCGCGAGACAAACACAGGAACTATATGAACACAGCTACAAAACACTCTCCACACAACTAAAACTAAACTTGAGCAATTGGAAAAACATTAACTGCTCATGGATAGGACGAGCCAATATAATAAAAATGACCATCCCACCCAAACTTATTTGTCTATTTAGTGCCATACTCATTGAACTCCCAAAAAATTTCTTTACTGATTTAGTAAAAACCATAAGAAAGTTCATTTGGAATAATAAAAGATCAAGGATATCCAGGGAAATAATGAAAAAAAACCCACAAATAATGGTGGCCTTGCAGTCCCAGACCTTAAACTATATTACAAAGCAGCTGTCATCGAAACAATTTGCTACTGGCTAAGAGACAGAAAGGAGGATCAATGGAATACACTGGGGGCAAGCGACCTCAGCAAGACAGTATTCTATAAACCCAAAAATCCCAGCTTTTGGGACAGAAATCCACTATTCGATAAAAACTACTGGGAAATTTGGAAGACAGTGTGGGAGAGATTAGGAATTGATCAACACCTCACACCCTATACCAAGATAAATTCAAAATGGGTGAATGACTTAAACATAAAGAAGGAAACCATAAGTAAATTGGGTAAACACAGAATAGTATACATGTCAGACCTTTGGGAGGGGAAAGACTTTAAAACCAAGCAAGACATAGAAAGAATCACAAAACTTAAAATAAATAATGTTGACTACATCAAATTAAAAAGCTTTTAACAAACAAAACCAATGTAACTAAAATCAGAAGGGAAACAACAAATTGGGAAATAAATCTTCATAGAAACCTCTGACAAATGTATAATTACTCCAATTTATAAAGAACTAAATCAATTGTACAGAAAAATCAAGCCATTCTCTAATTGATAAATGGGCAAGGGACATGGATAGGCAGTTTTCAGATAATGAAATCAAAACTATTAATAAGCACAGGAAGAAGTGTTCTAAAACTCTTATAGTCAGTGAGATGCAAATCAAAATAACTCTGAGGGATCACCTCATGCCAAGCAGATTGGCTAACATGACAGCAAAGGAAAGTAATGAATGCTGGAGGGGAATGTGACAAAGTAGGGACATTAATTCATTGCTGGTGGAGTTGTGAACTGATTCAACCATTCTGGAGGGCAATTTGGATGCCCAAATGCCCAAAAGGCGACAAAAGAATGTCTACCCTTTAATCCAGTCATAGCATGGCTGGGTCTGTACCCCAAAGAGATAATGGAGATAAAGACTTGTTCGAGAATATTCATAGCTGCGCTCTTTGTGGTGGCCAAAAATTAGAAAATGAGGGGATGCCCATCAATTGGGGTTAGCTCAAGAAATTGTGGTATATGTTGGTAATGGAATACTATTGTGCTATTGTACTATTGGCTCCCTCTCTTTCTCTTCAGCTCCTTTTAGAGGTATTTCTCAGCCTTCTGCCCACCCCACCCCAACACACCCCTCTTTCTATTCTGTCCTTCCCAACTTTCATCTCCTCTCTCTTCTCCTTTCCTATCCACCCTCTTTCTCTGCTCCTCCCTTCCTGCTCCCTTACCTCAGCCTCCTATAGTTTTTCGACTCTGTATCCAGTGTGGGTCTCTTCATCCCACTGCTCTCATCCTCTCCCCTCTCCGTCTCTTCCTTTAACTCTCTTTGCATTATTTTTTCCCCTCTCCCTTCTCTATCCCTTTTTCTCATTTCCTCTTTTCCCTCTTGCCTGCCTCTTTGGCGGACTCCCAACTTTCTCCCTGGTCTCACCTGCTTCTGCTGCTCTCTCCTTCTTCTGCCTCCAGCCCCTGCCCTCCCATTTCTCTCCCTCTCTCTCTCTTCTTTCAATTTTCGACCCCTCATGTCCCCTCCCCCCTTCCTCTAGCCATACTCCTCTCCTCTTTCCCCCTCTCTACCTTTTCCTGCTCTGTCTTTCTCAACGTCCATCCCCTCGGCTCTTCTTTCCATCCAACCTTTCTCTGATCCACACTCCCCCTTCCCCCTTCTTACCTCCACAATAATCCTCATCATCTTTCTACTCGGTATGCTGTCCAGATCTCCTCAGTCCTCTAGTCTTCTCCTCCCGTTTTTTCTTTTCCTTTTCTGTTTTCTCCTCTCTCTTACCTTCCTCTTTCATTGCCAAACCCACCCCGCACCGTTTCCCTTCTTTCCATCTGCATGCGCCTGTTCTCCCCTGCCCTCCTTAGCTTCTTTCCTCTGCCTGTCTCTTTTTTATTCACCCCTCTCAACCTCGTTTTCCAAAAGTCATGAGAGGATTCAAGTCAAATAAATCAAGTACATTACTGCTCAGGAAAAGAAACACAAGAGGCACTGAGGCTCAGAGATACAGCCTTCCACTAAGGAAGGCCCTCCCAGCTGGTAGATAATTCATTCTTTCTTATATAATAAATAATGGTTCCAGAATTGAATGTCTGGGTTTCTATACTAGCTTTATGAACTATTTTACATCACTGTTGATCATCCATTTTTCTGGAAGTCTCTTGACCAATTCCTATATAAAGTTGGTTCTTCTGAGAAGAGAAAAATGTAATTAAATAAGAGTAATTATATTCTGAAATCTGAACTCTTCTATTAGTTATTTTTCCCCCACCAAAAAAAGATCAAACCAAGAATCAAAAAATATAGATTCAGTTTTTTATCTCCATCTTCAACTTATTTCAACCATGTACTGTGCCTATATTTATCCGTGATAACTTATCCTTGCTTGATGAACACATTTTAGATATTTTGGTAGGAAAATTCCCTGTATCACTATAGTATTATATCTATGTATTTTATCTTATTTTGTCATCAATGGAACTTTTCCCACTTTTGTCGATTCTAAGCAAATAAATGAATGTATAATCTGTTCTTTCTAATACGAGAAGGGTGCACAGAACTTCATTTTATGTTCAAAAGGTGTCATAACAATTGTCTTTCCGCTGCAAATCTTAACACATACCAAACTAATTTATCTAAAATGAGAGGTAATAGCAGGATTTGCTAAAAGGTTTGCTGATAGTGGAATTCAAAGAACTAAGTGGAGGAAAAATTAGAGTTTTAATTCATAGAAAGACTCCTAAATGTATTAGGAATGATCAAAATCATAAAAATTATTTTTAATTGCAAAATTAGATTTAGTACCTTAGTTTCTGTTTTGAAAATGATACATTTTTTAAAACCAATATTAAGCTTTGTTTGTAGACATAGCAACATGATTTATTTGACAACTCAGGAGAAACTGTTCAATTTACCTTAGTTATATGTGGACATTTTCTCTGTCTCCTATAATTATAGTCAATTTCCAGCCCATTATTAAAATTCTACTTCTTGTGTAATTTCTGACTGCATACAGAATCTTCGTTGCTTGAAAATTGCAGGTATTATAGAGTGGAATGCTCCGAGTTCAAAGTTCAGAAACAGAATTTTCTGGAAGCTTCCCCAAAGCTACTTCTGTTTCTGAGTCCAGATCCAAGTGTGGCAGATATTTCAGTTATGGTTTTTCTCAGAGCATACGCAAAAGTGAACACATTTGATTTACTATCCCATATGTTTTATTTTTGATGGAGATATTATATCTAAATAGATTATATAGATTTTATTCATTGAATATTACATATGTAATATAGAAATTGTATTATGATGAAATTATGTTTCCTAGATTACATAGAAATATTACGAAGAAGTCATATGATTCTGTAGAAAGTAAATTAATCTTTTAGGGTTATTACAGATTTAAGTCACTTAAATAGATTTTCATTTTCCAAAGTTTCGTCAAGTAATTTGCTTCCTGTTTATCTTCACTTCAGTCATCCAGCAGTCACTTTATCTTTAATAAATGTCTTAGGCGGTTTTCAAAGTTCTAATTAAGTTAAAAGTGCTTTGTAGTTTGCTTTTCCCTCTGGTGTTTGGAAAAAGGAAATCTGGGGATGACAAGTCTTTCCAATTGAAGCATACTTCCTGATACTGTATTTAATAATTCTTAGTTTAAACTACTTAAAGATGGCAGGATAGATAAAATCTTGATGAAATATCTGGGTCAGAATGTGACTGAAGAAATTACAGGTTTTCCGACTGACTCGAGGCACGATACTTAAACTCTGCCTTAATGTTCTCCTCCATAAGATGGACCTGAGGCTATAGAGCATGTCATGTAATTTCTAACCCTAGGAACACAAAACATAAACACAGATGTAAGCTTGGAAGAATGATAGTTATATTGTATATTGGATGGGAGGCCAGTCCAACAACAAAACCCTTCTCCTGTTCAAGACCAAGAGACCCTGAAAAGTATGAGAGACCTTATTTTCTACCCCTCAAATTAGAATTTTTAAAAATAATTCTTTCAACATCATTTTATTTTGTCATTTTCACACATTAGTCATTGGAAACAAAGATACTTTTCTATTCCTCCCCGCTGACGCAAGATTCCACTGGATATCACGTGTCCTTGATTCGAACCTATTTTCATGTGGTTGGTATTTGCATTAGGTTGTTCATTTAGAGTCTCTCCTCATTCATGTCCCCTCAACCCCTGTAGTCAAGCAGTTGTTTTTCTCAATTTGTCCTCTGCTTGTGGCTACTGTTTTTTCTTCTAGTTCCCTCCAGAAAGTTCAGGGACTATGTATTGACACTAATTGAGAAGTCCATTTCGCTCGGTTGTACCACAGTGTTTCAGTCTCTGTGTACAATGTTTCCCTAGTTCTAATTCCTTTCACTCTGCATCACTTCCTGGAGGTTGTTCCAGAGTCCCATGGAATTCCTCCGCTTTATTATTCCTTTTAGTACAGTAGTATTCCATCACCAACATATACCAGAATTTGTTCAGCCATTCCCCAATTGAAGGGCATCCCCTCATTTTCCAATTTTTGGCCACCACAAAGAGTGCAGCTATAAACATTCTTGTACAAGTCTTTTTACTCATTATCTCTTTGGGGGTACAGACCCAGCAGTGCTATGGCTAGATCAAAGAACACACTGTCTTGCCCTCCAGAATGGTTGGATCAATTTACAACTCCACCAGCAATGAATTAATGTCCCTACTTTGCCACATCCCCTCTAGCATTCATTACTTTCCTTTGCTGTTATCTTAGCCAATCTGCTAGGTGTGAGGTGATACCTCAGAGTTGTTGTATTTGCATCTCTCTGATTATTTTCCCCTTGAAACATTTTATTTGGTCATTTCCAAACATTATTCATTGGAAACAAAGATCGTGTTCTTTTCCGCCCCCCAAACCCCACCACCTCTCCCATAGCCGACGCACGATTCCACTGGGTATCACATGTGTTTTGGGTTTGAACCCATTTCCATGTTGTTGGTATTTGCATTAGAGTGTTCATATAGAGTCTCTCCTCAGACGTATCCCCTGCCCCCCCCTCCCCCCCCCCCCCCCCCCGGAGTCAAGCAGTTGCTTTTCCTCGGTGTTTCTCCTCCCATAATTTATCCTCTGCTCGTAGATAGTGTTTCTTAGATCCCTGCAGATTGTTCAGGGACATTGCATTGATACTAAAGGAGAAGTCCATGGCCTTCGATTATACCACAAGGTATTAGTCTCTGTGTACAATGTTCTCCTGGTTCTGCTCCTCTCGTTCTGCATCGCTTCCTGGAGGTCTTTCCAGTCTCCATGGCAGTGCTATAGCTGGAGCAAAGGGCAGACAGTCTTTCATCACCCTTTGGGCATAGTTACAAATTGCCCTCCAGAATGGTTGGATCAATTCACAACTCCACCAGCAATGAATTAATGTCCCTACATTGCCACATCCCCTCCAGCATTCATTACTTTCCTTTGCTGTCATGTTAGTCGATCTGCTAGGTGTGAGGTGATCCCTCAGGGTTGTTTTGATTTGCAGCTCTCTGATCATAAGAGATGTAGAGCACTTTTTCATGTGCTTATTAAGAATTTTGATTTCTTTGGCTGAGAACTGCCTGTTCCTGTCCCTTGCCCATTTACCAATTGGAGAATGGCTTGATTTTTGGTACAATTGATTTAGCTCTTTGTAAATTTGAGTAATTAAACCTTTGCCAGAGGTTTTTATGAAGACTGTTTCCCAATGTGTTGCTTCCCCTCTGATACTAGTTACATTGGTTTTGTTGGTACAAAAACTTTTTAATTTGCTGTAGTCCAGATTATTTATTTTGCATTTTGTGACTCTTTCTAATTCTTGCTTGGTTTTAAAGCCTCTCCCTTCCCAAAGGTCTGACGTGTATACTATTCTGTGTTTGCCTCATTTTCTTATAGTTTCCTTCTTTATGTTCAAGTCATTCACCCATTTTGAATTTATCTTGATGTAGGGTCTGAGGTGTTGATCTAAATCCACTCTTTCCCACACTGTCCTCCAACTTTCCCAGCAGTATTTATGAAATAGTGGATTTTTGTCCCCAAAGCTGGGGTCTTTGGGTTTGTCATATACTGTCTTGCTGAGGTCACTTACCCCGAGTCTATTCCACTGATCCTCCTTTCTGTCTCTTAGCCAGTACCAAATTATTTTGATGACCACATATCATTTATTAGCTCAATGGTTCTATCACTTTCGATTTTATTAATTTCTCCCTTAATTTTTAGGATCTCTAGATTGGTTTTCTTCTGACAAGTGTCAGTAGAAGTAGGGAAATGTGGGGTCTGAACCTGAGAAATAGCTCAACTCTCCACATTTTGTACAGTATTCTGCCCAGATTCCATGTGATCTGAATTGCTGGTAATATTCTGTTTTCTTTTTTACTTTGTTTCATAGCTTGCCCTACGCAATGCCATTCTTCTTTAGTAAATACTCCTCGTTCTGAAATGTTAGGACGACATTTCAATATAACTTTAAGTAAGGCCTTGAGCTAACCTTCTGAAATCTTAATTCCTACTTTTAAGGACTTAACAGTCCTTAAGCCAGCAGGAATCCTCCTTTGGGGCAGCCCTAGCACCTAGCACTGTAGTCAGTAAATGGGGATCCTTTGCTTGCTTGCATTGTCTCGGGGTCTCCATTCTTGGCGGATTTTCCTGAACCCCACACCCTTCGTTTATTGTGTCTCTCTCCCTCTCCATTTCTCTCTCCCTCCCTCCCATCTGTGTCTTTTTCTCACTGTCACTTGTCCTCTCTGCCTCATCATCTCTGTGTCTATCCTCTATATCCATTTTTAATACATCTCATTCTGTTTCTGTCTCTCCCAATCACTGTCTGTCTCTGTGTGCTTTTCTCTGTATCTCACCCTCTGTTTTTTCTGATTCTTTTCCCTTCTATCCACTCCTCTCTCCTCTCCCTTTATTGCTCTTTCCTTGCTTTTGGTATCTTCCTCTTCCTCTCTAAGCCCTCCCTGCCTTACTTCTAATCTCTGTCTCCGTCTCTTTTGCTCTCCCTAAGGACCCTGGGCCCAGAATGGGATCTTGAAGTCTATCTTGTCCTACAGGGTAAGGAAGAAGTGCAAACTAAGGGGGGTAGGGAGGAGGGAGTGAAAAAAGGGAGGGAAGGAGAGGGGGGCGGGAACTTAGCAGACCCTAAAGAAACAAGAAGTGAACAAAAAAAGAGGGCCAGAAAGGGAAGCATGTGAAGGGAGGGGAATAGGGGGCTTGACTAAAAGTAAATGACGAGGTTAAAAGGATAAAGCAAAAGATAAAGGACAGAAGTAGGGAAGGATTTCGAAATGCTAGGAAATTCAAAAGTGACAATCATAACTTTGAACGAGAATGGGATGAACTCAACCATAAAATGTAGAAGAAGAAGAGAGTGGATTAGAATTCAGAATCCTACCATATGTTATCTACGAGAAACACACCTGAGGGGGATATAGACTCACAAGTGTCAGAATTAATGGTTGGGGTAAGACCTATTGGGCCTCACCTGATAGAAAGAAGGCAGGAGTTGCAGTCACGGTATTTGACAAAGGCAAAATAGACCTGGTTAAAAGGGACAGGGAAGGTAAATACATCCTGAGGAAAGGGATGATCGATAATGAGGAAAAAACACTCATCAACCAGTATGCTCTGTGAATCTTAAAATTTCTCAGAGTCTACCTTAGAACATTTGCTTAGGGCTATTCCCCATTTTAAACAATGAAGGTACTTAAGCAGGAATGTATTGGGAACTTTCAAATTACTTCACCCATAATTAGGCATACTTTAGTGGAAGGTAAAGTTGTAAAACTCCTTACTGAACACTGAAAAATTACTTAACTCATACTTCGAGTGAGGCAAAAGCCCTTAAGTTAGCTATATTTTTAGATCTAATACAAAAGGGTAAATAAAGTGGAACAGGAAGTACATAAAGGAGATTAATTCATTTCTTCATGCTTTAGGGCACTGACAGAGTCCCTCCAGGACCCCAAGCTGCTCATGCAGGTGGTAGGATAGAATCCAATTAAACTAAGCCTGAGAAAGGAAGATCAGGGAACAAAGGAAGATCAGGACAAACAAAGAGATCACAATGGAATGCAAAGTAACACATTGCTAACTATGGATAACTAATTAGGTATCTCTGAAAGTCAATAACCGCTGAGTTTTATCCACTTATCCCTGACCACACACAACTGTGCATGACCTATGTGTTATCCACTTATCACTTACCACAGACATGTATTCATGATAAGCTTGCTTGGTTGAAAAATAAGGACCTGTATGGGAAAGGAAATAGCCTGGATGCTCGTAACTTATATAAACTATCTCGTAATGCCAGCCTGATACCATTTCCTCTAGGGTAGACTGTTCCGGTTTGTAGGTATTTTATTCTCTCTCAAACAATAAATAACAATTACAAGAAATGAATTTCTGGTTGTCTGACTTAGCTTTAGGGTGTATCCCACATCACTCTGATGATCAGCAATTTTTCTGGAAGTCTCATGATCAATTGCTATATAAAGTCAGCTAATCTGAGAAGAGAAAATTAATCATCAGTAAGAGTAATTATATTCTGAAATCTGAACACTTTTATTCCCACAAAAAATTAAACCAAGAAACCCCCCAAAATGCACATTCAGCTTTTTATCCCTAGCTTCAATTTATATCAACCTTGTCCTGTGTCTACATTCATCTGTGATAACTTGCCTTTCCTTATGAACTGATTTCAGATATTTTGGTAGGAAAATTGCCTGTATAACTATAGCTATGTGGTTTCTCTGGCTGGCAATTAGGGAGTGCCCTGGTGGAGGGCAACCTGACATGCCTTCAGGACTCCTTTTCTCCCCTGGCCAAACTCCCCCGCCAGCTCCAACAATCTCAGTGGGCTGGCCCAATTACCCTCCAACATTTCCCTTTTGGCTCCCTCTCACTCTCTTCACCTCCTTTTAGTGGTATTCTCTGCCTTCCGCCCACCCCACCCCCACACACCCCTCTTTCTATTCTGTCCTTCGCAACTTTCATCTCCTCTCTCTTCTCCTTTTCTATCCACCCTCTTTCTCTGCTCCTCCCTTCCTGCTCTTTTCCTTCAGCCTCCTATACTTGTTCGACTCTGTATCCAGTGTGGGTCTCTTCATCCCACTGCTCTCATCCTCTCCCCTCTCCCGGTCTCTTCCTTTAACTCTCTTTGCATTATTTTTTCCCCTCTCCCTTCTCTATCCCTTTTTCTCATTTCCTCTTTTCCCTCTCGCCTGCTTCTTTGGCGGACTCCCAATTTTCTCCCTGGTCTCGCCCGCTTCTGCTGCTCGCTCATTCTTCTGCCTCAAGCCCCCGCCCTCCCATTTCTCTCCCTCTCTCTCTCTTCTTTCCATTTTCGACCCCTCATGTCCCCTCCCCCCTTTCTCTAGCCATACTCCTCTCCTCTTTCCCCCTCTCTACCTTTTACTGCTCTGTCTTTCCCAACGTCCATCCACTCGGCTCTTCTTTTCCATCCAACTTTTCTCTGATCCACACTCCCCCTTCCCTATTCTTACCTCCACAATAATCCTCATCGTCTTTCTACTCCGTATGCTGTATAGATCTCCTCAGTCCTCTATTCTTCTCCTCCTGTTTTTTCTTTTCTTTTTCTGTTTTCTCCTCTCTCTTACCTTCCTCTTTTACTGCCAAACCCACTCCACACCCGTTCCCTTCTTTCCCTCTGCATGCGCCTGTTCCCCCTGCCCTCCTTAGCTTCTTTCCTCTGGTTCTCTCTTTTTTATTCACCCCTCTCAACCTAAGAAAGAGGGGGGTGGGGGTTGGGGGTGGGGGTGGGGCTGAAGGCAGAGAAATCCGGCTAGAAGGAGGTGAAGAGAATGAGAAGGAGCGAAAAGGAATTGTTGGAGGGTAATTGGGCCAGCCCACGGAGGTTGTTGGAGCGGGCTGGGGAGGTTGGCGAGGGGGAAAACGAGTCTGGAAGTCATGTCAGGTTGCCCGCCACCAGGGCACTCGCTAATTGCCAGCACGTTTCTCCTGTTAATCCTCGGTTTCCCGGGGTGGAGGTGTAACGTTTTACATCTGGGGCCTGCAGCCACCTTCTCCACCTCCGCCCCTTTGTCGCCCCTCCAAGGAACTCCCCCTTCCCTGCCCCCCACGGCTTTCGCCTTTGGAACAGTCCACTGTGCAGTTCATGGGCGTGTCCGTTGTCCAATCGGAATCTTTGTTTGGCGTTGCTACGGGGGCGGTTCCTTTTAGAGTCTCTGGGTTTTCGGAGGAGGAAATGTAACTCCCTTTGATCCAACTTCTGAGGTAAGTCCATCAGCCCCTTAGAAAATGATTCCGTCTTCTTCACTATGGGTCTTTTTTGAGCCTGTATCTCTGAGCCTCAGTGCCTCCTGTGGTTCTTTTCCTGAGCAGTAATGTACTTGATTTTGTTGACTTGAACCATTTCATGACTTTGCCCTAACTCCACCTCACTCACCCCCCCATCCCCCCGTCCTTCCTGTAAATGAGGCTGGAAGACCCCTTTCTCTTCCGGAGAATGGGTCTGGATGGATTCGTGTTTGCTCCAGTGAGAAAATTCTGGGTGGAGGCGGTCGTCCTGTGCTGTTTCGAGCAACCCTGTCCATTGCGAGGCTGTTTCCCGCATTTCTCCCATCCACGGAGAAGCCAGTGATTGCTGTCCCTTTGCTGATCATGGAGGTGTGATTGCTGTTCCCCCCTGAGAGTGTCAATAAAATACCGGATTCCCCCTTGGAATCTCCGGTCAAATGGGAAGTGGAAAAATAGGTTGAGAGGGGTGAATAGAAAAGACAGAGGAAGGAAGGTAAGGAGGGGGGTGAGGGGGAAGCGGTACACAGAGGGGAGAAAGCAAAGGAAGGAAAAGGCCGTGAGAGAGTATCAAAAAAAAGTGCATTGAAAGAGGAGAACCATCAGGAAATGGGGGGCGCTGTAGTGTGGAGTTGGGAAAGAGAGGTCAGGACACAGTAGGCTTAGGGGAGGGAGTGAGGAGGGTGACAAAGTGATGGATCAGGGGACAAGAGTGGAGAAAGAAGAGAGAATCAGAAGAGGGTGAAATGAAAGAATGGAAAGACAGTTGAAGAAAAGAGAGACGGGGAGGAGAAGAGTAGAGGGATGAAGAGGTCGAGACAGCACACAGAGTAGGAAAAGGATAGGAGTTGTAGTCAAAAGGGGAGAGGGGTAGGATGGATCAGAGAAAGGTTGGATGTAGAAGAAGAGGAGGGGGGATAAACCTTGGAAAGGACAGAGCAGGGAAAGGTAGAGGGGGAAAGAGGAATTGAAGATGGCTAAAGGGAAGAAAAGAGAGTGGGAGAGAAAACGGCATAAAATATGTGGGATAGTGAACCAAATATGTTCTCTTACCAGTCACCAGAATGTTGAAAATATATAAGTACTCAAAGATCTTTTTGCCTCTGGTCTGAGCAATATAACAACTGAAATCTCTGCCACACTTTGACCTGGACTCTAAAACAGAAATAGCTTTGGAGAAGTACACAGAAAATTCTCTTTCAGAACTTTGAACACTGAGCATTCCACTTCATAATAGCTGCAATTGTTCAACAAAGTAGATTCTCTCTGTAGTCAGTAGTTACCCAAGAAGTACAGTTTTAATACAGGGCTAGAAATCGACTAGAAATTGAATATAGAAGTCAGAGAAAATGTCCCCATAAAACTAAGGTAAATTCACCAATTTCTCCTGCGTTGTCAAATATAGTAGTTGTTGGCTCTGGGTAACCGAGGATGACGATTTTCTCTGTGCGTTTTCGTTTATGGTGTGAGATTTAAAATGGTTGAGGTCTTAAACTGTAGTGATTAAAATCGTGGAAGATATAAATGATGATAGATATAAGAGAGGGTGAGTAAAATTTGACCTCAGAAATATGTTTCACTACAGTATCTTGGGTACAAAATCAAATATAAGGTGGTCCGCAGGGAAATATTCCCAATTATTCAAATACCCATGTCAATTGGGTTTTATAGAGATTTTAATTAACAATACAATGAGTCATCAAAGAAAGAGATAGAGAGTAAGAAAGGAATAAGTATGAATGGCTTCAAGCCAATATGGCCTAGACCTGAGTCTTAAAAGAGAAATCAGACAGTTTTTTATAACTCATCATAATATCTAAGTAAGGATTTTTTTTAAACCCTTACCTTCTGTCTTGGAGTCAATAGTGTGTATTGGCTCCAAGGCAGAAGAGTGGTAAGGGCTAGGCAATGGGGGTCAAGTGACTTGCCCAGGGTCACAAGGCTAGGAAGTGGCTGAGGCCAGATTTGAACCTCGGACCTCCCATCTCTAGGCCTGGCTCTCAATCCACTGAGCTACCCAGCTGCCCCCTAAGTAAGGATTTCTAATGACACCAGGCCAGCAGCATCTCAGCTGCTTTCACCAGCTCCCTCCTCCATCTGAATGTTTCAGAAGCAGCCTCCTCAGAATGAGTCTCTCCAATCTGAATGTTTCAGAATGACTTTCCAGCTCTTCCCTGAGCTCTTCTTTTTAAGGGCAAAATCTTCTCTGTCACCTCCCCTAAGTCCTTACATCTACCAATCACTATAGATGTTTTCTAAAGGACCGTCCATTTTGAATTCACAGCTGAGTAGTTTTAATCTCTTTAGTAATTCAGGGAAAAAATGCTGCTGTGTCGACAAATTTCATTAGAAAAAACCTCTGAATAAGTTATCAGCCTTTTAGGTTTAAGTAGTTTACACGTTGCCCCACCTTTATAGGTACTCAGAATCTCATTGTATCAATTCTAAAACAGTCATGACTCAAAGAACTTCCTGTCCCTTCCATAAGCATGGATCAAAGTACTTTTCATTGTTCTCAAGGAGCTCTCTGTCCTAAAGCAGGCCTAAGTAGGGTGTTTTAGGGATATTCCCAAGGCAAGGAGCCCCCACACTCAAGTAGAGTTCTCACCATCTGCTAGGGAATTTTTTTTAAGTAGAAGATTCCCCAATGGGGGAAACCCCTAACATTCATAAGTCTGAGAAATTTTGAGGTTTACAATGGTGTTTAGATGAGTGTGCACAAAGACACTTGTGTGTGAAGGAGATTGAAGTGGAAAAGTCGATGCACAGAGACAGTCCCACTCTCTCGGCATTGGAACCGTGGGTCAAATATACCATGTTGCTGTATCTACAAACAAAGCTTAATATTGTTTTCCAAATTTTGTGTGATCTTCAAAACAGAAACTAAGGAATTAAATCTACTTTTACAATAAAAACAATTCCTATGATTTTGATCTTTAACATTTAGGATTCTTCCTATAAATTAAAATTTTATTTTTTCCTCCACTTAGTTCTTTCAATTCCACTATCAGCAAACAGAAAACTTTTTCATTCCTGCGATTACCCCTCATTTTAGACAAATTAGTTCAGTATATGTTAATGTTTTCATAGTAAAGACAATTGTTATGACACCCGTTGAGCATAAAATGATTTTTGTTCATTCTTCTGGTACGAGAAAGAACAGATGATGCATTCATTGATTTTCTTAGCATCAAACAAATGAAAACATTTCATTGCTGAGAAAATAAAAAGAGAAACCACATAGCTATAGTTATACAGGCAATTTTCCTACCAAAATATCTGAAATCAGTTCATAAGGAAAGGCAAGTTATCACAGATAAATGTAGACACAGGACAAGGTTGAAATAAATTGAAGCTAGGGATAAAAAGCTGAATGTGCATTTTTTTGGGTTTCTTGGTGTAATTTTTTACCTAATTAGTTATCCATAGTTAGCAATGTGTTACTTTTTTTTTTTAATATATTTTATTTGATCATTTCCAAGCATTATTCGTTAAAGACATAGATAATTTTCTTTTCCTCCCTCCCCCACCCCCCATAGCCAACGCGTAAGTCCACTGGGCATTAGATGTTTTCTTGATTTGAACCCATTGCTTTGTTGATAGTATTTGCATTAGAGTGTTCATTTAGAGTCCATCCTCTGTCATGTCCCCTCAACCTCTGTATTCAGGCAGTTGCTTTTTCTCGGCGTTTCCACTCCCATAGTTTATCCTTTCCTTATGAATGGTGTTTTCTTCTCCTGGATCCCTGCAAGTTGTTCAGGGACCTTACACCGCCACTAATGGAGAAGTCCATTACGTTCGATTATACCACAGTGTATTAGTCTCTGTGTACAATGTTCTCCTGGTTCTGCTCCTCTCGCTCTGCATCACTTCCTGGAGGTTGTTCCAGTCTCCATGGAACTTCTCCACTTTATTATTCCTTTGAGCACAATAGTATTCCATCACCAACATATACCACAGTTTGTTCAGCCATTCCCCAATTGATGGGCATCCCCTCAACTGATAGAAAGAAGGCAGGAGTTTCAATCATGATATCTGACAAAGCCAAAGCACAAATAGACCTGATCAAAAGGGATAGGGAAGGTAAATATATTCCGCTAAAAGGGAGTATAGACAATGAGGAAATATCACTAATCAACATGTATGCACCAAATGGTATAGCATCCAAATTTTTCATGGAGAAACTAGGAGAATTGAAGGAGGAAATAGACAGTAAAACCATATTAGTGGGAGACTTGAACCAACCACTATCAAATTTAGATAAATCAAACCAAAAAATAAACAAGAAAGAGGTAAAAGAGGTGAATGAAATCTTAGAAAAATTAGAGTAAATAGACATATGGAGAAAAATAAATAGGGACAAAAAAGAATACACCTTCTTTTCAGCGTCACATGGCACATTCACAAAAATAGATCATACACTAGGTCATAGAAACATGGCACTCAAATTCAGAAAAGCAGAAATATGAACTGCAGTCTTTTCAGATCACAAGGCAATTAAAATATTGATTGGCAAGGGTACATGGAGACCCAAATTAAAAATTAATTGGAAATTAAATAACATGATACTCCAAAATCGGATAGTTAGAGAAGAAATCATAGAAACAATTAACAATTTCGTTGAAGACAATGACAATGGCGAAACATCCTTTCAAACCTTATGGGATGCAGCCAAGGCAGTACTTAGAGGAAAATTCATATCCCTGAGTGCATATATTAACAAATTAGGGAGGACAGAGACCAAGGAATTGGAAATGTAAATCAAAAAACTTGAGAATGAACAAATTAAAAACCCCCAGAAGAAAACCATACTAGAGATCCTAAAAATTAAGGGAGAAATTAATAAAACGGAAAGTGACAGAACTATTAAGCTAATAAACAAGATTAGAAGCTGGTACTTTGAAAAAACAGACAAAATAGACAAAGTACTGGTTAATTTAATTAAAAAAAGGAGAGAAGAAAGGCAAATTAACAACATCAAGGATGAAAAGGGGGATCTCACCTCCACTGAAGAGGAAATTAAGGCAATCATTAAAAACTACTTTGCCCAACTATATGGAAATAAATATACCAACCTAGGTGATATGGATGAATATTCACAAAAATATGAATTGCCTAGACTAACAGAAGAAGAAATAGTTTTCTTAAATCATCCCATATCAGAAAAAGAAATCCAACAGGCCATCAAAGAACTTCCTAAGAAAAAATCCCCAGGGCCTGATGGATTCACCAGCGAATTCTATCAAACATTCAGAGAACAGTTCATCCCAATACTATACAAACTATGTGACATAATAAGCAAAGAGGGAGTTCTACCAAACTCCTTTTATGACACAAGCATGGTACTGATTCCAAAACCAGGCAGGCCAAAAACAGAGAAAGAAAATTCTACACCAATCTCCCTAATGAATATAGATGCAAAAATCTTAAATAGGATACTAGCAAAAAGACTCCAGCAAGTGATTAGAAGGGTCATCCACCATGATCAAGTAGGATTTATACCAGGGATGCAGGGCTGGTACAACATTAGGAAAACTATCCACATAATTGACCACGTCAACAAGCAAACCAACAAGAACCACATGATTATCTCAATAGATACATAAAAAGCCTTTGATAAAATACAACACCCATTCCTACTAAAAACACTAGAAAGCATAGGAACAGAAGGGTCATTCCTAAAAATAATAAACAGTATATATCTAAAACCATCAGCTAATATCATCTGCAATGGGGATAGACTAAATCCATTCCCATTAAGATCAGGAGTGAAACAAGGATGCCCATTATCACCTCTATTATTTGACATTGTATTAGAAACACTAGCAGTAGCAATTAGAGAAGAAAAAGAAATTGAAGGCATCAAAATAGGCAAGGAGGAGACCAAATTATCACTCTTTGCAGATGACATGATGGTCTACTTAAATCAACAACTTTAGCAAAGTTGCCGGATACAGAATAAACCGGCATAAGTCATCAGCATTTCTATATATTCCAAACACAGCGCAGCAGCAAGAACTAGAAAGAGAAATCCCATTCAAAATAACCTTAGACAAAATAAAATACTTAGGAATCTATCTCCGGAGACAAACACAGGAACTTTAAGAACACGACTACAAAGCACTCTCCACACAACTAAAACTAGACTCGAACACTTTGAAAAAACATTAACTGCTCATGGGTAGGACGAGCCAATATAATAAAAATGACCATCCTACCCAAACTTTCATCTAACTATTTAGTGACATACCCATGGAACTTCCAAAAAATTTTTGTTACTGATCTAGAAAAAACCATCACAAATTTCTTTTGGAAGAACAAAGGATCAAGGATATCCAGGGAAATAATGAAAAAAAAAATACAAAGGAAGGGAGCCTGGCAGTCCCAGATCTCAGACTATATTATAAAGCAGTGGTCCAGAGGAGATGAAAGTTGCGAAGTACAGAATAGAAAGAGGGGTGTGGGGGGGTGGGGCTGAAGGCAGAGAAATACGGCTAAAAGGAGGTGAAGAGATAGAGAGAGAGCCAAAAAGGAAATGTTGGAGGGTAAATGGGCCAGCCCATGGAGGTTGTTGGAGCGGGCGGGGGAGTTTGGCGAGGGGAGGAAACGAGTCCGGAAGACATGTCAGGTTGCCCTCCACCAGGGCACTCGCTAATTGCCAGCACGTTCCTCCTTTTGCTCCTCCGTTTCCCCGGGTAGAGGTGGGGTGTTGGGTATCTCTGGCCTGCAGCCAACCCAGGCTGGTGGCGCCTCTCACCTCCCCATTCCCCCGCCACCCCTGCTGCTTACGACGTTGGAATTGTCCACTCTAGGGTCACTGACTTGTCCCTTTTCCAATCTCCCCGTAGTCCTGGGAGAAAATTGAACTCCCTCTGATCCAACTTCCGAGGTAAGCCTTTCAGCCCCTTGGAAAGCAACTCTGGCTTTGAAACTATCGGTCTTTTGTGAGCTCGTCTCTCTGAGCCTCAACTGCCTTCCGTGCTTCTTTTCCTGAGCACCACGTACTTGATTTTGCGGACCCGAACGCTTTCATGACTTTTGCGCTCATTAGCCCCGAATCCCTTTTGCAGAAGAGGCTTGAAGACCCTTTTCCCTTCTGGAGAATGTCTCTGGATGAAGTCGTGTTTGCTTCGGTGAGCAAAATCCTGGGTGAAGGCGGAGGTACTCAGCCGGGGTCCCACGGTGGTAGACTCGAGCGATGAAGAGACCTAGACTGGATGAAGAGTATAAAATGTATAAGAGTGAGGTCAGGGAGGAGCAGAGAAAGAGGGTGGTTAGAAAAGGATAGAAAATTGGGAGGGACAGAATAGAAAGGGGAGGGGGGCGAAGGGCCGAGAAATCCGGCTAGAAGGAGGTGAAGAGAATGAGATGGAGCGAAAAGGAATTGTTGGAGGGTAATTGGGCCAGCCCACCGAGGTTATTGGAGCGGGCTGGGGAGGTTGGCGAGGGGGAAAACGAGTCTGGAAGTCATGTCAGGTTGCCCGCCACCAGGGCACTCGCTAATTGCCAGCACGTTTCTCCTGTTAATCCTCGGTTTCCCGGGGTGGAGGTGTAACGTTTTACATATGGGGCCAGCAGCCACCGTCTCCACCCCCGCCCCTTTGTGACCCCTCCCAGGAACTCCCCCTTCCCTGCCCCCCAGGGCTTTCGCCTTTTGAACAGTCCACTGTGCAGTTCATGGGCGTGTCCGTTGTCCAATCGGAATCTTTGTTTGGCGTTGCTAAGGAGGCGGTTCCTTTTAGGTTCTGTGGGTTTTCGGAGGAGGAAATGTAACTCCCTTTGATCCAACTTCTGAGGTAAGTCCTTCAGCCCCTTAGAAAATGATTCCGTCTTCTTCACTATGGGTCTTTTGTGAGCCTGTATCTCTGAGCCTCAGTGCCTCCTGTGGTTCTTTTCCTGAGCAGTAATGTACTTGATTTTGTTGACTTGAACCATTTCATGACTTTTGCCCTAACTCCCCCCTTGATCCTTACTGTAAATGAGGCTGGAAGACCCCTTTCTCTTCCGGAGAATGGGTCTGGATGGATTCGTGATTGCTCAGGTGAGAAAATTCTGGGTGGAGGCGGTCGTCCTGTGCTGTTTCGAGCAACCCTGTCCATTGTGAGGCTGTTTCCCGCATTTCCCCTATCCACATAGAAGCCAGTGATGTCTGTCCCTTTGCTGATCATGGAGGTGTGATTGCTGTTCCCCCCTGAGAGTGTCAATAAAATACCGGTTTCCCCCTTGGAATCTCCGGTCAAATGGGAAGTGGAAAAATAGGTTGAGAGGGGTGAATAGAAAAGACAGAGGAAGGAAGGTAAGGAGGGACGTGGGGGGGGGGGGGAAGAGGTACACAGAGGGGAGAAAGCAAAGGAAGGAAAAGGCCGTGAGAGAGTATCAAAAAAAAGTGCATTGAAAGAGGAGAACCATCAGGAAATGGGGGGCACTGTAGTGTGGAGTTGGGAAAGAGAGGTCAGGACACGGTAGGCTTAGGGGAAGGAGTGAGGAGGGTGACAAAGTGATGGATCAGGGGACAAGAGTGGAGAAAGAAGAGAGAATCAGAAGAGGGTGAAATGAAAGAATGGAAAGACAGTTGAAGAAAAGAGAGAAG
Organism: Monodelphis domestica; assembly: GCF_027887165.1. Lineage (NCBI taxonomy): Eukaryota > Metazoa > Chordata > Mammalia > Didelphimorphia > Didelphidae > Monodelphis > Monodelphis domestica. Next base: position 2,789,228 of record NC_077236.1, read on the forward strand.
GGGAGGAGAAGAGTAGAGGGATGAAGAGGTCGAGACAGCACACAGAGTAGGAAAAGGATAGGAGTAGTCAAAAGGGGAGAGGGGTAGGATGGATCAGAGAAAGGTTGGATGTAGAAGAAGAGGAGAGGGGATAAACCTTGGAAAGGACAGAGCAGGGAAAGGTAGAGGGGGAAAGAGGAATTGAAGATGGCTAGAGGGAAGAAAAGAGAGTGGGAGAGAAAAGGGCATAAAATATGTGGGATAGTGAACCAAATATGTTCTCTTACCAGTCACCAGAATGTTGAAAATATATAAGTACTCAAAGATCTTTTTGCCTCTGGTCTGAGCAATATAACAACTGAAATCTCTGCCACACTTTGACCTGGCTCTGAAACAGAAATAGCTTTGGAGAAGTACACAGAAAATTCTCTTTCAGAACTTTGAATACTGAGCATTCCACTTCATAATAGCTGCAATTGTTCAACAAAGTAGATTCTCTCTGTAGTCAGTAGTTACCCAAGAAGTACAGTTTTAATACAGGGCTAGAAATGGACTAGAAATTGAATATAGAAGTCAGAGAAAATGTCGCCATAAAACTAAGGTAAATTCACCAATTTCTCATGCGTTGTCAAATATAGTAGTAGTCGTCTCTCGGTAACCGAGGATGACGATTTTCTCAGTGCGTTTTCGTTCATGGTGTGAGATTTAAAATGGTTGAGGTCTTAAACTGTAGTGATTAAAATCGTGGAAGATATAAATGATGATAGATATAAGAGAGGGTGAGTAAAATTTTGACCTCAGAAATATGTTTCACTACAGTGTCTTGGGTTTAAAATCAAATATAAGGTGGTCGGCAGGGAAATATTCCCAATTATTCAAATACCCATGTCAATTGGGTTTTATAGAGATTTTAATTAACAATACAATGAGTCATCAAAGAAAGAGATAGAGAGTAAGAAAGGAATAAGTATGAATGGCTTCAAGCCAATATGGTCTAGACCTGAGTCTTAAAAGAGAAATCAGACAGTTTTTTATAACTCATCATAAGATCTGTCTAAGTAAGGATTTTTTTTTTTAATCCCTTACCTTCTGTCTTGGAGTCAATACTGTGTATTGGCTCCAAGGCAGAAGAGTGGTAAGGGCTAGGCAATGGGGGTCAGTGACTTGCCCAGGGTCACAAGGCTAGGAAGTGGCTGAGGCCAGATTTGAACCTAGGACCTCCCATCTCTAGGCCTGGCTCTCAATCCACTGAGCTACCCAGCTGCCCCCTAAGTAAGGATTCCTAATGACACCAGGCCAGCAGCATCTCAGCTGCTTTCACCAGCTCCCTCCTCCATATGAATATTTCAGAAGCAGTCTCCTCAGAATGAGTCTCAGGCTTAGTTTAATTAGATTCTATCCTACCTCCTGCATGAGCAGCTTGGTGTCCTGGAGGGACTCTGTCAGTGTCCTAAAGCATGAAGAAATGAATTAATCTCCTTTATGTACTTCCCCTTCCACTTTATTTACCCTTTTGTAATAGATCTAAAAATAGAGCTAACTTAAGGGCTTTTGCCTTACTCGAATTATGAGTTAAGTAATTTTTCATCGTTCATTGGGTAGCACCCAAATTTCTAATGGAAAAATTAGGAGAATTGAAGGAAGAAATAGACAATAAAACCGTATTAGTTCGAGACTTAAACTAACCATTATCAAATTTAGATATATCAAAAAATAAATAAGAAAGAGGTAAAAGAAGTGAATGAAATCTTAGAAAAATTACAATTAAGGACATGTGGAGAAAAATAAATAGGGATAAAAAGGAATACACCTTTTCTCAGCACCACATGTCACATTCACAAAGATTGACCATACATTAGGTCACAGAAACATGGCATACAAATGCAGAAAAGCAGAAATAATAAATGCAGCCTTTTCAGATCACAAGGCAATAAAAATAATGATCAGTAATGGTACATGGAAAACCAAATCAGAAACTAATTGGAAATTAAACAACATGATACTGCAAAATCGTTTAGTTAGAGAAGTCATAGAAACAATTAATAATTTCATCGGGGAAAATGACAATGGCGAGACATCCTTTCAAACCTTTTGGGAGGCAGCCAAAGCAGTAATCAGAGGTAAATTCATTTCCCTGAGTGCATATATATACTAACAAATTAGGGAGAGCAGAGATCAATCAATTGGAAATGGAAATAAAAAAAACTTGAAAGCGATCAAATTAAAAACCCCCAGCAGAAAACCAAACTAGAAAACCTAAAAATTAAGGGAGAAATCAATAAAATCGAAAGTGATAGAACCATTGAGCTAATAAACAAGACAAGAAGCTGGTACTTTGAAAAAAAACCAAACAAACAAAATAGACAAAGTACTGGTCAGTCTAATTTTAAAAAGGAAGGAAGAAAAGCAAATTAACAGCCTCAAAGATGAAAGGGGGGACATCACCTCGGATGAAGAGGAAATTAAGGCATTCATTAAAAATTACTTTGCCCACTTACATGGCAATAAATACACCAATTTAGGTGATAGGGATAAATATATACAAAAACACAAACTGCCCAGACTAACAGAAGAAGAAATAGAATTCTTAAATAATCCCATATCAGAAAATGAAATCCAACAAGCCATCAAAGAACTTCCTAAGAAAAAATCCCCAGGGCCTCGTGGATTCACCAGTGAATTCTATCAAACATTCAGAGAACAGTGAATCCCAATACAAGACAAACTATTTGACATAATGAGCAAAGAGGGAGTTCTACCAAACTCCTTTCATGACACAAACATGGTACTGATTCCAAAACCAGGCAGGTCAAAAACGGAGAAAGAACACTATACACCAATCTCCCTAATGAATATAGATGCAAAAATCTTAAATAGGATACTAGCAAAAAGACTCCGGCAAATGATCAGAAGGGTCATACACCATGAACAAGTATGATTTATACCAGGGATGCAGGGCTGGTTCAGTATTAGGAAAACCATCCACATCATTGACCACATCAACAAGCAGACCAACAAGAACCACATGATTATCTCAATAGACGCAGAAAAAGCCTTTGATAAAATACAACACCCATTCCTCTTAAAAACACTAGGAAGTATAGGAATAGAGCTGTCGTTCCGAAAAATAATAAACAGTATATATCTAAAACCATCAGCTAATATCATCTGCAATCGGGATCAACTAGATGCATAAGATAAGATCACGAGTGAAACAAGGATGCCCATTATCACCTCTACTATTTGACATTGTACTAGAAACACTAGCAGTAACAATTAGAGAAGAAAAAGAAATTGAAGGCATCAAAATAGGCAAGGAGGAGATCAAGTTATCACTCTTTGCAGATGGCATGATGGTCTACTTAAAGTATCCTAGAGATTCAACCAAAAAGCTAATGGAAATAATCAACAAATTTAGGAAAGTTGCAGGATACAAAATAAACCCGCATAAGTCATCAGCATTTCTATATATCTCCAACACAGCTCAGCAGCTAAAACTAGAAAGGGAAATCCCATTCAAAATCACCTGAGACAAAATAAAATACCTAGGAATCTATCTCCAGAGCCAAACACAGGAACTATATGAACACAGCTACAAAACACTCTCCACACAACTAAACTAAACTTGAACAATTGGGAAAACATTAACTGCTCGTGGATAGGACGAGCCAATATAATAAAAATGACCATCCCACCCAAACTTATTTATCTATTTAGTGCCATACTCATTGAACTCCCAAAAAATTTCTTTACTGATTTAGTAAAAACCATAACAAAGTTCATTTTGAATAACAAAAGATCAAGGATATCCAGGGAAATAATGAAAAAAAACCCCACAAATGATGGGGGCCTTGCAGTCCAGATCTTAAACTATATTACAAAGCAGCTGTCATCAAAACAATTTGGTACTGGCTAAACTAGACTGACTAGACAGAAAGGATGATCAGTGGAATACATTCGGGGTAAGTGACCTCAGCAAGACAGTATATGACAAACCCAAAGACCCCAGCTTTGGGGACAAAAATCCACTATTTCATAAAAACTGCTGGGAAAGTTAGAGGACAGTGTGGGAAAAATTGGATTTAGATTAACACCTCACACCCTACACGAAGATGAATTCAAAATGTGTTAATGACTTGAACATAAAGAAGGAAACTATAAGAAAATGAGGCAAACACAAAATAGTATACACGTCAGACCTTTGGGAAGGGAGGGGCTTTAAAACCAAGCAAGACTTAGAAAGAGTCACAAAATGCAAAATAAATAATCTGGACTACAGCAAATTAAAAAGTTTTTGTACCAACAAAACCAATGTAACTAATATCAGAGGGGAAGCAACACATTGGGAAACAGTCTTCATAAAAACCTCTGACAAATGTTTAATTACTCAAATTTACAAAGAGCTAAATCAATTGTACCAAAAATCAAGCCATTCTCCAGTTGGTAAATGGGCAATGGACAGGAACAGGCAGTTCTCAGCCAAAGAAATCAAAATTCTTAATAAGCACATGAAAAAGTGTTCTACATGTCTTATGATCAGAGAGCTGCAAATCAAAACAACCCTGAGGTATCACCTCACACCTAGCAGATGGGCTAACATGACAGCAAAGGAAAGTAATGAATGCTGGAAGGGATGTGGCAAAGTAGGGACATTAATTCATTGCTGGTGGAGTTGTGAATTGATCCAACCATTCTGGAGGGCAATTTGTAACTATGCCCAAACGTTGATAAAAGACTGTCTGCCCTTTGATCCAGCTATAGCAGTGCCATGGAGACTGGAACGACCTCCAGGAAGCGATGCTGAAGGAGAGGAGCAGAACCAGGAGAACATTGTACACAGAGACTAATACCTTGTGGTATAATCGAAGGCCATGGACTTCTCCATTAGTATCAATGCAATGTCCCTGAACAATCTGCAGGGATCTAAAAAACATTATCTGCGAGCAGAGGATAAACTATGGGAGGAGAAACACCGAGGAAAAGCAACTGCTTGACTACAGGGGGACAGGGGATAGGACTGAGGAGAGACTCTAAATGAACACTCTAATGCAAATACCAACAACATGGAAATGGATTCAAACCCAAAACACATGTGATACCCAGTGGAATCGTGCTTCGGTATACTATTCTGTGTTTACCCAATTTACTTATGGTTTCCTTCTTTATGTTTAAGTCACTCACCCATTTTGAATTTATCTTGGTGTAGGGTGTGAGGTGTTGATCAATTCCTAATCTCTCCCACACTGTCTTCCAAATTTCGCAGTAATTTTTATCGAATAGTGGATTTCTGTCCCAAAAGCTGGGATCTTTGGGTTTATCGAATACTGTCTTGCTGAGTTGGTTGGGTTAGGATTAGAAATGTATTTATGCTTTAAAAACCTATTTAGAATTTGGGTTACGGTTAGAGTTAGGGTTAGGTTTAAGGTTAGGGTTAGGGTTAGAGTTAGGGTTAGGGTTAAGGTTAGTGTTAGAGTTAGGTTTATGGTTAGAGTTAGGGTTAGAAACATATTTATGTTTTAAAAACCGAGTTAGGGTTAGGGATAATTTTAGGTTTTGACAGTATTTAGGGATAGGGTTAGGGTTAGGGTTATGGTTAGCATTATGGTTTAGGGTTAGGGTTAGGGTTAATTTTAGAAATGTATTTATTGTTAGAGTTAGCGTTAGGATTAGAAATCTATTTATTGTTAAGGTTAGTTATAGAAACGTATTTATGGTTTAGGGTTACCGTTTGATTTAGGATTAGAGTGAGGGTTAGTTTTAGGGTTAGGGTTAGGGTTAGAAATGTATGTATTGTTAGGGTTAGGTTTAGGATTAGGGTTAGGGTTAAGGTTAGTGTTAGAGTTTGGTTTATGGTTAGAGTTAGGGTTAGAAACATATTTACATTTTAAAAACCTATTTAGGGTTAGGGATAAGTTTAGGGTTTGACAGTATTTACTGTTAGGATCAGGGTGAGGGTTAGGGCAGAAATCGGCAGAAATCGGCAGGACAGAAATCGGCACAGAACAGAAATCGGCAGAAATTGGCACGTATTTAGGTTTAGGGTTAGGGTTAGGGTTAGGTTTTGGGTTAGGGTTGTGTTAGGGATAGGGTTAGGGTTAGGTTTAGGATTAGGGTTAGGGTTAGGGTTCTGGTTAAGGTTAGGGTTAGGGTTATGTTTAGGGGTAGGGCAGAAATCGGCACGTATTTATGGTTAGGGTTAGGGTTAGGGTTAGGTTTAGGCTTAGGTTTAAGGTTAGAAATGTATTTATTGTTAGGGTTAGCATTAGTATTTAGGTTTAGGGTTAGGGTTAGTGTTAGGGTTCTGGTTAAGGTTAGGGTTAGGGTTACGTTTAGGGTTAGGGCAGAAATCGGCACGTATTTAGGGTTAGTGTTAGGGTTAGGTTTAGGCTTAGGTTTAGGGTTAGAAATGTATTGTTAGGGTTAGCGTTAGTATTAGAAATGTATTTAGTGTTAAGGTTAGTTATAGAAACGTATTCATGGTTTAGTGTTAGGTTTAGGGTTAGGGTTTAGTTTTAGGGTTAGGGTTAGGGTTAGAAATATATTTATGGTTTAAAAACCTATTTAGCTCTAGGTATAGGTTTAGGGTTGGACAGTACAGGATAGAAATCGGCAGGAATCGGTAAGACAGAAATTGGCAGAAATCAGTACTTTTTTAGGGTTAGGGTTTGGGTTAGGATTAGGGTTAGGTTTGGGGATAGGGATTAGGGTTATGGTTATGGTTAAGGGTTAGGGTTAGGGTTAAAGTTAATGTTAGAGTTTGGTTTACGGTGAGAGTTAGGGTTAGAAACATATTTATGTTTTAATAACGAATTTAGGGTTAGGGATAAGTTTAGGGTTCGACAGTATTTAGGGTTAGGATTAGGGTTAGGTTTAGTGTTAGCTTTAGTGTTAGGTTAGGGTTAGGGTATTTAGGGTTAGGGTAAGGGTTAGATTTAAGGCTAGGGTTTTGGTTATTGTTAGGTTTAGAGTTAGGGTTAGGGTTAAGGTTAGTGTTAGAGATAGGTTTATGGTTAGTGTTAGGGTTAGAAACATATTTATGTTTTAAAATCGTATTTAGGGTTAGGGATAAGTTCAGAGTTTGACAGTATTTAGGGTTAGCATTAGGGTTAGGGTTAGGGTTAGGTCTAGTGTTAGGGTTAGCATTAAGGTTTAGGGTTACGGTTAGCATTAGGTTTAGGGTTAGTGTTAGGGTTAGGGTTAGTGTTAGGGTTAAGGTTACGGTTAGAAATGTATTTATTGTTAGGGTTAGTGTTTGGATTAGAAATGTATTTAGTGTTAGGGTTAGATATAGAAACGTATTTATGGTTTAGGGTTAGAATTAGGTTTAGTGTTACAGTTAGGGTTAGTTTTAGGGTTAGGTTAGGGTTAGAAATGTATTTATTGTTAGGGTTAGGGTTAGGTTTAAGGTTAGGGTTAGAGTTAGGGTTAGGTTTAGAGTTACCGTTAGGATTAGTGTTAGGTTTAGGGTTAGGGTTAGTTTTAGGGTTAGGGTTAGTGTTAGAAATGTATTTATTGTTAGGGTTAGTATTTGGATTAGAAATTTATTTAGTGTTAGGGTTAGATATAGAAACGTATTTATGGTTTAGGTTTAGGGTTAGGTTTAGTGTGACGTTTAGGGTTAGTTTTAGGGTTAGGGTTAGGGTTAGAAATGTATTTATTGTTAGGGTTAGGGTTAGGGTTAGGGTTAGGTTTAAGGTTTTGGAATAACAAAAGATCAAGGATATCCAGGGAAATAATGAAAAAAAAACCACAAATGATGGGGGCCTTGCAGTCCCAGACTTTAAACTATATTACAAAGCAGCTGTCATCGAAACAATTTGCTGCTGGCTAAGAGACAGAAAGGAGGATCAATGGAATAGACTGGGGGCAAGCGACCTCAGCAAGACAGTATTCGATAAACCCAAAAATCCCAGCTTTTGGGACAGAAATCCACTATTCGATAAAAACTACTGGGAAATTTGGAAGATAGTGTGGGAGAGATTAGGAATTGATCAACACCTCACACCCTACACCAAGATAAATTCAAAATGGGTATATGACTTAAACATAAAGAAGGAAACCATAAGTAAATTGTGTAAACACAGAATAGTATACATGTCAGACCTTTGGGAGGGGAAAGACTTTAAAACCAAGCAAGACATAGAAAGAATCACAAAACTTAAAATAAATAATGTTGACTAGATCAAATTAAAAAGCTTTTAACAAACAAAACCAATGTACCTAAAATCAGAAGGGAAACAACAAATTGGGAAAAAAATCTTCATAGAAACCTCTGACAAAGGTATAATTGCTCCAATTTATAAAGAGCTAAATCAATTGTACAAAAAAATCAAGCCATTCTCCAATTGATAAATGGGCAAGGGACATGGATAGGCAGTTTTCAGATAAAGAAATCAAAACCATTAATAAGCACACGAAGAAGTGTTCTTAAACTCTTATAGTCAGTGAGATGCAAATCAAAACAACTCTGAGGTATCACCTCATGCCTAGCACATTGGCTAACATGACAGCAAAGGAAAGTAATGAATGCTGGAGGGGAATGTGGCAAAGTACGGATATTAATTCATTGCTGGTGGAGTTGTGGACGGATCCAACCATTCTGGAGGGCAATTTGGATGCCCAAATGCCCAAAAGTCGACAAAAGAATGTCTACCCTTTAATCCAATCATAGCACTGCTGGGTCTGTACCCCAAAGAGATAATGGAGAAAAAGACATGTACGAGAATATTCATAGCTGCGCTGTTTGTGGTGGCCAAAAATTAGAAAACGAGTGGATCCCATCAATTGGGGAATGGCTGTACAAATTGTGGTATATGTTGGTGATGGAATACTATTGTGCTAAAAGGAATAATTTTCTGGGAGAAAAAACACTATTCATAAGCAAATGACAAGCTGTGGGAGTAGAAACACCAAGGGAAAGCAACTGCCTGACTATAGCGGTTGAGGGGACATGACAGAGAAGAGACTCTACACGAACACTGTAATGCAAACATTAACAACATGACAATGGGTTCGAATCAAAAACACATGTGATACCAACTGGAGTCACACGTCGGCTAAGGGTGGTTGGCTGGGAGGAAAAAATGATCTTTGTCTTTAATGAATAATGCTTGGATATGATCAAATAAAATATTATAAAATTTTTAAAAAAGAAGGAAACTATAAGCAAATTAGGTGAACACAGAATAGTATACCTGTCAGATCTTAGATTAATTAGAGAAGAAAAAGAAATTGAAGGCATCAAAATAGGCAAGGAGGAGACCAAATTATTGCTCTTTGCAGATGACATGATGGTCTACTTAAAGAATCCTAGAGAATCAACCAAAAAGCTAATTGAAATAATCAACAACTTTAGCAAAGTTGCAGGATACAAAATAAACCCACATAAGTCATCAGCATTTCTATATAATTCCAACACAGCTCAGCAGCAAGAACTAGAAAGAGAAATCCCATTCAAAATTACCCTAGACAAAATAAAATACTTAGGAATCTATCTCCCGAGACAAACACAGGATCTATATGAACACAACTACAAAACACTTTTCACACAACTAAAACTAGACTTGAACAATTGGAAGAACATTAACTGCTCATGGGTAGGACGAGCCAATATAATAAAAATGACCATCCTACCCAAACTCATCTATCTATTTAGTGCATGGAACTTCCAAAAAATTTTTTTTACTGATTTAGATAAAACCATAACAAAGTTCATTTGGAAGAACAAAAGATCAAGGATATCCAGGGAAATAATGAAAAAAAAAAGAAAGGAAGGGGGTCTTGCAGTCCCAGATCTCAGACTATAGTACAAAGCAGCGGTCATCAAAACAATTTGGTACTGGCTAAGAGACAGAAAGGAGGATCAGTGAAATAGACTCGGGGCAAGTGACCTCAGCAAGACAGTATATGACAAACCCAAAGACCCTAGCTTTGCGGACAAAAATCCACTATTTCATAAAAACTGCTGGGAAAGTTGGAGGACAATGTGGGAAAGATTGGATTTAGATCAACACCTCACACCCTACACCAAGATAAATTCAAAATGGGTGAATGACTTGAACATAAAGAAGGAAACTATAAGAAAATGAGGCAAACACAGAATAGTATACACTTCAGACCTTTGGGCAGGGAGAGGCTTTAAAACCAAGCAAGACTTAGAAAGAGTCACAAAATGCAAATTAAATAATCTGGACTACAACAAATTAAAAAGTTTTTGTACCAACAAAACTAATGTAACTAAAATCAGAGGGGAAGCAACACATTGGGAAACAGTTTTCATAAAAACCTCTGACAAAGGTTTAATTACTCAAATTTACAAAGAGCTAAATCAATTGTACCAAAAATCAAGCCATTCTCCAATTGGTAAATGGGCAATGGACAGGAACAGGCAGTTCTCAGCCAAAGAAATCAAAATTCTTAATAAGCACATGAAAAAGTGTTCTACATGTCTTATGATCAGAGAGCTGCAAATCAAAACAACCCTGAGGTATCACCTCACACCTAGCAGATGGGCTAACATGACAGCAAAGGAAAGTAATGAATGCTGGAGGGGATGTGGCAAAGTAGGGACATTAATTCATTGCTGGTGGAGTTGTGAATTGATCCAACCATTCTGGAGGGCAATTTGTAACTATGCCCAAAGGGTGATGAAAGACTGTCTGCCCTTTGCTCCAGCTATAGCACTGCCATGGAGACTGGAAAGACCTCCAGGAAGCGATGCAGAGCAAGAGGAGCAGAACCAGGAGAACATTGTACACAGAGACTAATACCTTGTGGTATAATCGAAGGCCATGGCCTTCTCCATTAGTATCAATGCAATGTCCCTGAACAATCTGCAGGGATCTAAAAAACACTATCTACGAGCAGAGGATAAATTATGGGAGGAAAAACACCGAGGAAAAGCAACTGCTTGACTACAGGGGGGGAGGGGATAGGACTGAGGAGAGACTCTAAATGAACACTCTAATGCAAATACCAACAACATGAAATAATCACAAAAAGCAAACTACAAAGCACTTTCAACTTAGTTAGATCTTTGAAAACTGCCTAAGACATTTATTAAAGATAAAGTGACTGCTGGATGACTGAAGTGAAGATAAACAAGAAGGAAATTACTTGACAAAACTGTGGAAAATGAAAATCTATTTAAGTGACTTACATCTGTAATAACACTAAGAGATTAATTGACATTCTTCAGAATCATATGACTTCTTTGTAATATTTCTATGTAATCTACGAAACATAATTTCATCATAATATAATTTCTATATTGCATATGTAATATTCAATGAATAAAATCTATATAATCTATTTAGATATAATATCTCCATCGAAAATAAAATATGTGGGATAGTAAATCAAATGTGTTCACTTTTGCGTATGCTCTGAGAAAAACCATAACTGAAATATCTGCCACACTTGGATCTGGACTCAGAAACAGAAGTAGCTTTGGGGAAGCTTATAGAAAATTCTGTTTCTGAACTTTGAACTCGGAGCATTCCATTCTATAATACCTGCAATTTTCAAGCAACGAAGATTCTGTATGTAGTCAGAAGTTAGACCAGAAGTAGAATTTTAATAATGGGCTGGAAATTGGACTATAATTATAGGAGACAGAGAAAATGTCCACATATAACTAAGGTAAATTGAACAGTTTCTCCTGAGTTGTCAAATAAATCATGTTGCTATGTCTACAAACAAAGCTTAATATTGCTTTTAAAAAATTGTATCATTTTCAAAACAGAAACTAAGGTACTAAATCTAATTTTGCAATAAAAAATAATTTTTATGATTTTGATCGTTCCTAATACATTTAGGAGTCTTTCTATGAATTAAAACTCTAATTTTTCCTCTACTTGGTTCTTTGAATTCCTCTATCAGCAAACCTTTTAGCAAATCCTGCTATTACCTCTCATTTTAGATAAATTAGTTTGGTATGTGTTAAGATTTGCAGCGGAAAGACAATTATTATGACACCTTTTGAACATAAAATGACCTTCTGTGAAACCTGCATGTACTAGAAAGAACAGATTATACATTCATTTATTTGCTTAAAATCGACAAAAGTGGGAAAAGTTCCATTGATTACAATATAAGATAAAATACGTAGATATAATACTATAGTGATACAGGGAATTGTCCTACCAAAATATCTAAAATGTGTTCATCAAGCAAGGATAAGCTATCATGGATAAATATAGGCACAGTACGCGGTTGAAATACGTTGAAGATAGGGATAAAAAACTGAATCTATATTTTTTGATTCTTGGTTTGATCTTTTTTTGGTGGGGGAAAAATAACTAAAAGAAGAGTTCAGATTTCAGAATATAATTACTCTTATTTAATTACATTGTTCTCTTCTCAGAAGAACCAACTTTATATAGGAATTGGTCATGAGACTTCCAGAAAAATGGATGATCAACAGTGATGTCAAATAGTTCATAAAGCTAGAATAGAAACCCAGACATTCAATTCTGGAACCATTATTTATTATTTAAGAAAGAATGAATTATCTACGAGCTGGGAGGGCCTTCCTTAGTGGAAGCCTGTATCTCTGAGCCTCAGTGCCTCCTGTGGTTCTTTTCCTGAGCAGTAATGTACTTGATTTATTTGACTTGAATCCTCTTATGACTTTTGGAAACTAGGTTGAGAGGGGTGAATAAAAAAGAAACAGGCAGAGGAAAGAAGCTAAGGAGGGCAGGGGAGAACAGGCTCATGTAGACGGAAAGAAGGGAAAGAAAGGGTGCGGGGTGGGTTTGGCAATGAAAGAGGAAGGTACGAGAGAGGAGAAAACAGAAAAGGAAAAGAAAAAACGGGAGGAGAAGACTAGAGGACTAAGGAGATCTAGACAGCATACCGAGTAGAAAGACGATGAGGATTATTGTGGAGGTAAGAAGGCGGAAGGGTGAGTGTGGATCAGAGAAAGGTTGGATGGAAAAGAAGAGCCGAGGGGATGGACGCTGGGAAAGACAGAGCAGGAAAAGGTAGAGAGGGGGAAAGAGGAGAGGAGTATGGCTAGAGGAAGGGGGGAGGGTACATGAAGGGTCGAAAATGGAAAGAAGAGAGAGAGAGGGAGAGAGGGGATCTCTGGCCTGCAGCCACCCCAGGCTCCTGGCGCCTCTCACCTCCCCATTCCCCCACCACACCCACTGCTTAAGGCATTGGAATTCTCCACTCTAGGGTCACTGACTTGTCCCTTGTCCAATCAGAATCTTCGCTTGGCATTGCTAGGTGGGCGGTTCCTTTCAGTTCTTTTCTCCCGCTAGTCCTGGGAGAAAATTGAACTGCCTCTGATCCAACTTCCAATGTAAGCCTTTCAGCCCCTTGGAAAGCAACTCTGGCTTTGACACTATCGGTCTTTTGTGAGCTCGTCTCTCTGAGCCTCAACTGCCTTCCGTGGTTCTTTTCCTGAGCATCACGTACATGATTTTGCGGACCCGAACGCTTTCATGACTTTTGCGCTCATTTGCCCCGAATCCCTTTTGCAGAAGAGGCTTGAAGACCATTTTCCCTTCTGGAGAATGTCTCTGGATGAAGTCGTGTTTGCTTCGGTGAGCAAAATCCTCGGTGAAGGCGGAGGTACTCAGCAGGGGGCCCACGGTGGTAGACTCGAGCGATGAAGAGAGCTAGACTGGATGGAGAGTATAAAAAGTATAAGAGTGAGGTCAGGGAGGAGCAGAGAAAGAGGGTGGTTAGAAAAGGAGAGAAAGTTGGGAGGGACAGAATGGAAAGGGGCGGGGGGGGGCGAATGGTAGAGAAATCCGGCTAGAAGGAGGTGAAGAGAATGAGACGGAGCAAAAAGGAAACATTGGAGGGTAATTGGGCCAGCCCACGGAGGTTGTTGGAGAGGGCTGGGGAGGTTGGCGAGGGGGAAAACGAGTCTGGAAGGCATAGCAGGTTGCCCGCCACCAGGGCACTCGCTAATTGCCAGCACGTTTCTCCTGTTAATCCTCGGTTTCCCGGGGTGGAGGTGTAACGTTTTACATCTGGGGCCTGCTGCCAAGGTCTCCACCCCCGCCCCTATGTGGACCCTCCCAGGAACTCCCCCTTCCCTGCCCCCCGCAGCTTTCGCCTTTGGAACAGTCCACTGTGCAGTTCATGGGCGTGTCCGTTGTCCAATGGGAATCTTTGTTTGGCGTTGCTAAGGAGGCGGTTCCTTTTAGGTTCTCTGGGTTTTCCAAGGAGGAAATGTAACTCCCTTTGATCCAACTTCTGAGGTAAGTCCTTCAGCCCCTTAGAAAATGACTCCATCTTCTTCACTATCGGTCTTTTGTGCGCCTGTATCTCTGAGCCTCAGTGCCTCTTGTGGTTCTTTTCCTGAGCAGTAATGTACTTGATTTTGTTGACTTGAACCCTTTCATGACTTTTGCCCTAATTCCCCTCCCTCCCAGCCCCCCCATCCTTCCTTTAAATGAGGCTGGAAGACCCCTTTCTCTTCCGGAGAATGGGTCTGGATGGATTGGTGGTTGCTCCAGTGAGAAAATTCTGGGTGTAGGCGGTGGTCCTGTGCTCTTTCAAGCAACCCTGTCCATTGCGGAGCTGTTTCCCGCATTTCTCCTATCCACAGAGAAGCCAGTGATTTCTGTCCCTTTGCTGATCATGGAGGTGTGATTGCTGTTCCCCCCTGAGAGTGTCAATAAAATACCGGACTCCCTCTTGGAATCTCCGTTCAAGTGGGAAGTGTAAAAATAGGTTGAGAGGGGTGAGTAGAAGAAACAGAGGAAGGAAGGTAAGGAGGGACGTGGGGGGGAAGCTACACAGAGATGAGAAAGCAAAGGGAGGAAAAGGCCGTGAGAGAATATAAAAAAAAATGCATTGAAATAGGAGAACCATGAGGAAATGGGGGGTGCTCTAGTGTGGAGTTGGGAAAGAGAGGTCAAGACACGGTAGGCTTAGGTGAAGGAGTGAGGAGGGTGACAAAGTGACGGATCAGGGGACAAGACGGGAGAAAGAAGAGAGAATCAGAAGAGGGTGAAATGAAAGAATGGAAAGACAGTTGAAGAAAAGAGAGAAAGGGAGTAGTAGAGTAGAGGGATGAAGAGATTGAGACAGCACACAGAGTAGGAAAAGGATAGGAGTTGTAGTCAAAAGGGGAGAGGGGTAGGATGGATCAGAGAAAGGTTGGATGTAGAAGAAGAGGAGAGGGGATGAACCTTCAAAAGGACAGAGCAGGGAAAGGTAGAGGGGGAAAGAGGAATTGAAGATGGCTAGAGGGAAGAAAAGAGAGTGGGAGAGAAAAGGGCATAAAATATGTGGGATAGTGAACCAAATATGTTCTCTTACCAGTCACCAGAATGTTGAAAATATATAAGTCCTCAAAGATCTTTTTGCCTCTGGTCTGAGCAATATAACAACTGAAATCTCTGGCACACTTTGACCTGGACTCTGAAACAGAAATAGCTTTGGAGAAGTACACAGAAAATTCTCTTTTTGAACTTTGAACACTGAGTATTCCACTACATAATAGCAGCAATTGTTCAACAAAGTAGATTCTCTCTGTAGTTACCCACGAAGTACAGTTTTAATATAGGGCTAGAAATCCACTAGAAATTGAATATAGAAGTCAGAGAAAATGTCCCCATAAAACTAAGGTAAATTCACCAATTTCTCCTGCGTTGTCAAATATAGTAGTAGTCGTCTCCCAATAACCGAGGATGACGATTTTCTCAGTGCGTTTTCGTTTATGGTGTGAGATTTAAAATGGTTTAGGTCTTAAACTGTAGTGATTAAAATCGTGGAAGATATAAATGATGATAGATATAAGAGAGGGTGAGTAAAATTTGACCTCAGAAATATGTTTCACTACAGTGTCTTGGGTTTAAAATCAAATATAAGGTGGTTGGCAGGGAAATATTCCCAATTTTTCAAATACCCAAGTCAATTGGGTTTTATAGAGATTTTAATTAACAATACAATGAATAATCAAAGAAAGAGATAGAGAGTAAGAAAGGAATAAGTATGAAGGGCTTCAAAGCCAATATGGCCTAGACCTGAGTCTTAAAAGAGAAATCAGACAGTTTTTTATAACTCATCATAAGATCTGTCTAAGTAAGGATTTTTTTTTTAAACCCTTACCTTCTGTCTTGGAGTCAATAGTGTATATTGGCTCCAAGGCAGAAGAGTGGTAAGGGCTAGGCAATGGGGGTCAAGTGACTTGCCCAGGGTCACAAGGCTAGGAAGTGGCTGAGGCCAGATTTGAACCTAGGACCTCCCATCTCTAGGCCTGGCTCTCAATCCACCGAGCTACCCAGCTGCCCCCTAAGTAAGGATTCCTAATGACACCAGGCCAGCAGCATCTCAGCTGCTTTCACCAGCTCCCTCCTCCATATGAATATTTCAGAAGCAGTCTCTTCAGAATGAGTCTCAGGCTTAGTTTAATTAGATTCTATCCTGCCTCCTGCATGAGTAGCTTGGTGTCCTGGAGGGACTCTGTCAGTGCCCTACAGCCTGAAGAAATGAATTAATCTCCTTTATGTACTTCCCCTTCCACTTTATTTACCCTTTTGTAATAGATCTAAAAATAGAGCTAACTTAAGGGCTTTTTCCTTATTCGAAGTATGAGTTAAGTAATTTTTCATCGTTCAGTAAGGATGTTTTACAACTTTACCTTCCCCTAAAGTATGCCTAAGTTTGGGTGAAGTAATTTTAAAGTTCCCAATACATTCCTGCTTAAGTACCTTCATTGTTTAAAATGGGGAATAGCCCTAACCAAATGTCCTAAGGGAGATTCTGAGAAATTTTAATATTCACAGTGCATACTGGTTGATCAGTGTTTTTTCCTCATTATCGATCATCCCTTTCCTCAGGATGTATTTACCTTCCCTGTCCCTTTTAACCAGGTCTAGTTTGACTTTGTCAAATACCGTGACTGCAACTCCTGCCTTCTTTCTATCAGTTGAGGCCCAATAGGTCTTACCCCAACCATTAATTCTGACACTTGTGAGTCTATATCCCCCTCAGGTGTGTTTCTCATAGATAACATATGGTAGGATTCTGAATTCTAATCCACTCTCTTCTTCTTCTATGTTTTATGGGTGAGTTCATCCCATTCATGTTCAAAGTTATGATTGTCACTTTTGAATTTCCTAGCATTTTGAAATCCTTCCCTACTTCTGTCCTTTCTTCTTTTGCTTTCTCCTTTTAACCTCGTGATTTACTTTTAGTAAAGCCCCCTATTCCCCTCTGTTCATATGCTTCCCTTTCTGGCCCTCTTTTTTTTGTTCCCTTCTTGTTTCATTAGGGTCTGTTAAGTTCCCTCCCCCCTCTTTTTCCCTCCCTTTTTTCACTCCCTCCTCCCTACCCCCCTTAGTTTGCACTTCTTCCTTACCCTGTAGGATAAGATAGACTTCAAGATCGCATTCTGGGCCCAGGGTCCTTAGGGAGAGCAAAAGAGACGGAGACAGAGACTAGAAGTAAGGCAGGGAGGGCACAGAGAGGAAGAGGAAGACACCAAAAGCAGGGAAAGAGCAATAAAGGGAGAGGAGAGAGGAGTGGATAGAAGGAAAAAGAATCAGAATGAACAGAGGGTGAGATCACAGAGAAAAGCACACAGAGACAGAGAGTGATTGGGAGAGACAGAAACAGAATGAGATGTATTAAAAATGTAGAGAGAGGATAGACACAGAGATGATAAGGCAGAGAGGACAAGTGACAGTGAGAAAAAGACACAGATGGGAGGGAGGGACAGAGAAATGGAGAGGGAGAGAGACACAGTAAACGAAGGGTGTAGGGTTCAGGAAAATCCGCCAAGAATGGAGACCCAGAGACAATGGAAGTAAGCAAAGGATCACCATTTACTGACTGCAGTGCTAGGCGCTAGGACTGCCCCAAAGGAGGATTCCTGCTGGCTTAAGAACTGTAAAGTCCTTAAAAGTAGGAATTAAGATTTCAGAAGGTTAGCTCAAGGCCTTACTTAAAGTTATATTGAAATGTCGTCCTAACATTTCAGAACGAGGAGTATTTACTAAAGAAGAATGGCATTGCATAGGGCAAGCTATGAAACAAAGTAAAAAGAAAACAGAATATTACCAGCAATCGGATCACATGGAATCTTGGCAGAATACTGCACAAAATGTGGAGAGTTGAGCTGTTTCTCAGGTTCTGGCCCCACATTTCCCTACTTCTACTGACACTTGTATATTATGATTACTCTTTCAACTTTTATGGCTTTAACTGATTCTATCAATTCTTTTCCTAACTTCTCACTGGAGAGTGCTACAGAAGCTGTGAGGAAGTCTGACCCTCCCTCACCTTAGAAGGATTCTCTCCATCCTCTCTTCCTCCCACTCCTCCTAAATTACAACCTCCACCTCCACTAAAAACCTTATGCAGGATTGCAGTCATCCTAAATCTAGAGAAGAACGTAGGTACATCAGCTTCTCCAATAGAAATTAGGGATCAATCTGAGAATGCAGAAGAAATTTAGAACAGCACAATAATGTTGCCAGTGCCTAGTTCTGCAATTCATCAATTCATGTCAGAGGATAGTGCTGGAGAAGACCATATTTCAGGATATAGCATCAATTTAAAAGACACCCATGATATCTATCCTCTTTAGATCCTGCTCTAATTCCTGTCATTCTGTTCCTCCTCACCACTATTTCCAAAACTAGTGACCATTTTTTCCCTGAAAGAAGATACTCATTTTACTGGCTGCTGACTCTAGATTACAAACCAGTGCAAAAGAGCAGGAATACTCAGTGTAACCTTCTCAGATCACAATGCAATGAAAACAACAATGAGTAAGGTTACATGTAGAGGCCGCTCAAAAATTTACTGGAAATTAAACAATCTGATTCTCCAAAATTGGTTAAAGTACAAATCACAGAAACAATAATTTCTTTGAAGAAAATGACAATGATGAGACATCCTTTCAAAATCTATGGAATGCAGCCAAAGCAGTTCTCAGGGGGAAATTTATGTCCTTGAGTTCATATATTCACAACGTAAAGAGGGAAGAGGTCAAGGAATTGGGCTTGCTAATTAAAAAAAAATAGAAAATGAACAAATTAAAAATCCTCAGATGAAAAGTAAATTAGAGATCCTAAATATCAAAGGAGAAATTAATAAAATTGAAAGTGAAAGTAATATTGATTTAAGAAATAAGACAAAATACTGCTCAACCTCATTAATGAAAGGAAAGAAGGAATCCAATTTGACAATATCCAAGATGAAAAGTGAGACCTCCCCACTAATGAAGAGGAAAGTAAGGCAATCATTAAAAACTATAATGCCCAATTATATACCAATAAATATGGCAGTCTAGGTGATATCGATGAATATTTATAAAAATAGAACTTGCCTTGAATAACAGAAGAAGAAATAGAATACCTAAACAATCCCATATCAGAAAAATAAATTGAACAGGCCATCAAAGAACTCCCTAAGAAAAAATCCCCGTGACCGGATGCATTGACAAATGAATTCTATGAAATACTCAAAGAACAATGAATCCCAATTTTATATAAACTATGTGACAGAATGAGCAAAGAAGGACTTCTACCAAATTCCTATTATGACACAAATATGGTACTGATTCCAAAGTCAGGCAGGAAAAAACTGAAAAAAAACCCCCAACAATTATAGATCAATCTCCTTAATGAACATAGATGCAAAAATCTTAACAAGAATACTAGCAAAAGGTGACCCTAGTTTATAAATCAAATCTTTTTCCTTCTTGAATAGCATATTCCAAGTCTTTGAATCCTTTAATGTAGAAGCTATTAGGTCCTGAGTGAACCTGATTGTAACTCCAGGGTCCTTGAGTGGTTTCCTTCTGGTCCTTGAAGTACTTTTCCTTGACTGGGTATCAATGTGATGAGGAATTACTTCCTAGTAGTTATCAGTTGGGAATTTAATTCTGAAGGCAATCTCTGAATGCTTTTCATTTCAATTTTGTTTTCTTGTTGAAGGATCTATTGGCAGGTATTTAAAATTTTTTCATAATGAAATTAAAATACTAAATTTAAAAAATAATCTTTATTATGGCCTTCAGGTAATAAAATAATTCTGAGATTTTTTTTCTCATAGATCTATTTTCCAGGTCAGTTGATTTTTTTAATATGATATTTGATTGGCCAGAGTCAAGATGGCACCATCCAGGCAGTAAAAGATAAAAGGTAAGACCTCTGAAAACCCTTCCATACCAATAACAAACAAATGCTCCTAGGGGATTGAAAATCAAACTGAACAACAAGACAGAGCCAAGGAAACCCCCTGCTGGTCTCAATTCAAAAGGTACGTCCCCCAAAAGCTGGAATTCGAGGACATTTGGGTTTATGGTGAAAGCAGAAGGAAGATCCCAGGACCCCCCACCCAGCACCAGAGTGCTAAGCCTCCAGAGGGAGCAGGAATGTCTGTGCAGGCAAAGGCACTGGTTTTGAGGGAGTACCTTGCAGGCAGGGCTATGGCATGCTCAGAGCATCAAACTCAGGTGGTGAGGAAGGAGCTGCAGAGGGAGCACAGAGCACGCAGACTGGTCAGAACGGCAGAGACCCTACATATTGCTCCAGCCTTCCAGGAAGTTTTGGCCTCGGGACAGATCTACTACAACCCAACTGAACTTAATGCCATCCAAAGTCTTCAGAGCTCAGTGAAGCTAAAGGTCCAACACCCCTCCATCACAGACTCCTTGACTTTAATCCTATCAAAAGCCTCCAGAGGTCAGGGCAGCTGAAACTCAAAGCTCAAATGGTAAAAAAATAAATGAGTACTGGCTAAGATACAGAAAAGAGGATCAGTGGGATAGACTTGGGGTAAATGACCTCAGCAAAACAGTCTATGATAAGCCCCAAATACCCAGCTTTTGGGACCAAAACCCACTATTTGTTAAAACCTGCTGGGAAAATTGGAAGACAGAATGGGAGAGATTAGGTTTGGATCAACATCTCACACCCTACATCGAGATAAACTCAGAATGGGTGAATGACCTGAAAAGAAAGAAGGAAACTCTTTCGAATATTTTCCCACCTTGCTTCCTTAGCCATCTAAGGAGCCTCCTGTGCACTTCGTGTAATGAATGATCATCTTGACTTCCTGTCAGGATGGTGGCTTAGAGAAAGCTAAAGTTCAGATCTCCAGAAACCCTTTCCTACCGAACTCAAACTATATGCTCCTAGGGCACAGAAATTCAAAAGGAACAAGAGCATAGACCCCGGGAATCCTCCTCCTGGATCTGGATCAAAAGGTCCGGCCCCCCAAAAGTCAGAACCCGAGATCACTCGGACCTAAGGGGTAGGCAGAGGGAAGGTCCCAGGACCCATCCCCCCCAACCCAGAGCTCTGAGTCCGAGGCAGCAGAGGGAACCTCAGAGCCTCAGGGCCGGCTATTCTGAAGACTGCTTCCTGAAAACAACCTGACTCAGACGAGTGGGCACCCAACACAGACAGCAGGGAAACAGAGAGATGGGGTGTGTGGGGGGGGAGCTTTTAACCCCCTGGCTGGATCCTTCCATCCTAGTCTCAGGGAAGGTCCCTGTCTCAGGGCATACTCAGTTCAACCCAGGGAAAGCTAATCCTCTCAAGAGCCCTCCGAGCTCCTGGAAGCTGTGGCCCCTCCCCCCTCAGAGTGCTGGCTCTTCTGGCCAGCTAAGGCACAGAAACAAACACCCCGCAGAAAGGGCCAAGCCAGGCTCAGAGCCTGGAAGTAAGGCAACGGAGAAGCATCAAGAGGGAACTGAGGAGGGCAGTGACTCGGAAACACCAGCAATTCCTGGCTTCCCCGAGAAGACAGAACAACAACTGCATAGAACAGACAATCAGCCTAGGGCGAAAACCTCTGAACACCAGACAGAGATAAGAAAAGCTAGCCCTCCCCACTCAGATAGAGATGGCAAACTCCACAGAAGCACAAAAGCCCCAAAATTCCAAGAAAAACAACAAGAAAGGGGCGACTTTGGACACATTTTATGGAAAAGAAATACAAAATACAGAGGAGATAGAAGAGGAAACACAAGCAAATGCTCCGAACCCTTTCCAAGAAAATAGAAACTCTCCACACACCCATGAAGAATTTGATTCGGAAAGGATCAAACAGATGGAAGCCTTCTGGGAGGAAAAGTGTGAAATAATGCAAAAGAAATTCATGCATCTACAAAACCAGTTTGACCCAAGTGAAAAGGAAAACCAGGCTTTAAAGGTCAGAATTAGGCAACTCGAAGACAACGAGCAAGAACTGATAAAGCAAAGCCAAAAGACTAAGAAATTAGAAGAGAACATAAAATATCTCACTGACCACGTCATAGACTTGGAAAATAGAGGGAGAAGAGACAATTTAAGAATGATTGGACTTGGGGGCCTTGCAGTCCCTGACCTAAAACTATATTACAAAGCAGCAGTCATCAAAACAATTTGGTACTGGCTAAGAAACAGAAAGGAAGATCAGTGGAATAGACTGGGGGAAAGCGACCTCAGCAAGACAGTATACGATAAACCCAAAGATCCCAGCTTTTGGGACAAAAATCCACTATTCGATAAAAACTGCTGGGAAAATTGGAAGACAGTGTGGGAGAGACTAGGAATAGATCAACACCTCACACCCTACACCAAGATAAATTCAAAATGGGTGAGTGAATTAAACATAAAGAAGGAAACCATAAGTAAATTGGGTAAACACAGAATAGTATACATGTCAGACCTTTGGGAGGGGAAAGGCTTTAAAACCAAGGAAGATATAGAAAGAATCACAAAATGTAAAATAAATAATTTTGACTACATCAAACTAAAAAGCTTTTGTACAAACAAAACCAATATAACTAAAATCAGAAGGGAAACAACAAATTGGGAAAAAATCTTCATAGAAACCTCTGACAAAGGTTTAATTACTCATATTTATAATGAGCTAAATCAATTGTACAAAAAATCAAGCCATTCTCCAATTGATAAATGGGCAAGGGAAATGGATAGGCAGTTCTCAGATAAAGAAATCAAAACTATTAACAAGCACATGAAGAAGTGTTCTACATCTCTTATAATCAGAGAGATGCAAATCAAAACAACTCTGAGGTATCACCTCACACCTAGCAGATTGGCTAACATAACAGCAAAGGAAAGTAATGAATGCTGGAGGGGATGTGGCAAAGTAGGGACATTAATTCATTGCTGGTGGAGTTGTGAACTGATCCAACCATTCTGGAGGGCAATTTGGAACTATGCCCAAAGGGCAACAAAAGAATATCTACCCTTTGACCCAGCCATAGCACTGCTGGGTCTGTACCCCAAAGAGATAATGGACACAAAGACTTGTACAAAAATATTCATAGCTGCGCTCTTTGTGGTGGCCCAAAACTGGAAAACGAGGGGATGCCCATCAATTGGGGAATGGCTGAACAAACTGTGGTATATGTTGGTGATGGAATACTATTGTGCTATTGTACTATTGGCTCCCTCTCTTTCTCTTCTATGATAAGTCTATGATAAGCCCCAAATTCCCAGCTTTTGGGACCAAAACCCAGTATTTGATAAAACCTGCTGGGAAAATTGGAAGACAGTATGGGAGAGATTAGGCTTGGATTAACATCTCACACGCTACACCGAGATAAACAGAATGGGTGAAGGACCTGAAAAGAAAGAAGGAAACTCTTTCGAATATTTTCCTGCCTTGCTTCCTTAGCCATCTAAGCAGCCTCCTGTGTAACTTCGTGTAATGAATGATCATCTTGACTTCCTGTCAGGATGGCGGCTTAGAGAAAGCTAAAGTTCAGATCTCCAGAAACCCTTCGCTACCGCACTCAAACTATATGCTCCTAGGGCACAGAAATTCAAAAGGAACAAGAGCATAGACCCCAGGAATCCTCCTCCTGGATCTGGATCAAAAGGTCCGGCCCCCCAAAAGCCAGAACCCGAGATCATAACTTTGAACGTGAATGGGATGAACTCAGCCATAAAACGTAGACGAATAGCAGAATGGATTACAATCCAAAAGCCTACCATATGTTGTCTTCAAGAAACACACATGAGGCGGGTAGACACCCACAAGGTCAGAATTAAAGGATGGAGTAAGACCTTCTGGGGCTCAACTGACAGAAAGAAGGCAGGAGTGACAATCTGATAAAGCCAAAGCAAAAATATACCTGATCAAAGGGGATAGGGAAGGTAATTATAGTTTGGTAAAAGGGACTTTCGATAATGAGGAAATATCACGAATTAACATGTATGCACCAAATAATATAGCACCCAAATTTCTAATGGAAAGATTAGGAGAATTGAAGGAAGAAATAGACAGTAAAACCGTATTAGTGGGAGACTTAAACCAACCATTATCAAATTTAGATAAATCAAAAAATAAATAAGAAAGAGGTAAAAGAAGTGAATGAAATCTTAGAAAAATTAGAATTAAGAGACATATGGAGAAAAATAAATAGGGATAAAAAAGAATACACCTTTTCTCAGCACCACATGTCACATTCACAAAGATTGACCATACATTAGGTCACACAAACATGGCACACAAATGCAGAAAAGCAGAAATAATAAATGCAGCCTTCTCAGATAACAAGGCGATAAAAATAATGATCAGTAATTGTACATGGAAAACCAAATCAGAAACTAATTGGAAATTAAACAATATGATACTGCAAAATCGTTTAGTTAGAGAAGAAATCATAGAAACAATTAATAATTTCATCGAGGAAAATTACAATGGCGAGACATCCTTTCAACCCTTTGGGATGCAGCCAAAGCAGTAATCAGAGGTAAATTCATTTCCCTGAGTGCATATATATATTAACAAATATGGAGAGCAGAGATCAATCAATTGGACATGGAAATAAAAAAACTTGAAAGCGATCAAATTAAAAACACCCAGCAGAAAACCAAAATAGAAATTCTAAAAATTAAGGGAGAAATCAATAAAATCGAAAGTGATAGAACCATTGAGCTAATAAAGAAGACAAGAAGCTGGTACTTTGATAAAAAAAAAACAAACAAAATAGACAAAGTACTGGTCAGTCTAATTTAAAAAAGGAAGGAAGAAAAGCAAATTGACAGCATCAAAGATGAAAAGGGGGACATCACCTCCGATGAAGGGGAAATTAAGGCAATCATTAAAAATTACTTTGCCCACTTACATGGCAATAAATACACCAATTTAGGTGATAGGGATAAATATATAGAAAAACACAAACTGCCCAGACTAACAAAAGAAAAAATAGAATTCTTAAATAATCCCATATCAGAAAATGAAATCCAACAAGCCATCAAAGAACTTCCTAAGAAAAAATCCCCAGGGCCTCGTGGATTCACCAGTGAATTCTATCAAACATTCAGAGAACAGTGAATCCCAATACAAGACAAACTATTTGACATAATGAGCAAAGAGGGAGTTCTACCAAACTCCTTTCATGACACAAACATGGTGCTGATTCCAAAACCAGGCAGGTCAAAAGCGGAGAAAGAAAATTCTACCCCAATCTCCATAATGAATTTAGATGCAAAAATCTTAAATAGGATACTAGCAAAAAGACTCCAGCAAGTGATCAGAAGGGTCATCCACCATGAACAAGTACGATTTATACCAGGGATGCAGGGCTGGTTCAATATTAGGAAAACCATCCACATCATTGACCACATCAACAAGCAAACCAACAAGAACCACATGATTATCTCAATAGACGCAGAAAAAGCCTTTGATCAAATACAACACCCATTCCTCTTAAAAACACTAGGAAGTATAGGAATAGAGCTGTCGTTCCAAAAAATAATGAACAGTATATATCTAAAACCATCAGCTAATATCATCTGCGATGGGGATAAACTAGATGCATAAGATAAGATCACGAGTGAAACAAGGATGCCCATTATCACCTCAAGTATTTGACATTGTACTAGAAACACTAGCAGTAACAATTAGAGAAGAAAAAGAAATTGAAGGCATCAAAATAGGCAAGGAGGAGATCAAGTTATCACTCTTTGCAGATGACATGATGGTCTACTTAAAGTATCCTAGAGATTCAACCAAAAAGCTAATTGAAATAATCAACAACTTTAGGAAAGTTGCAGGATACAAAATAAACCTGCATAAGTCATCAGCATTTCTATATATCTCCAACACAGCTCAGCAGCAAAAACTAGAAAGAGAAATCCCATTCAGAATCAGCTTAGACAAAATAAAATACCTAGGAATCTATCTCTGGAGACAAACACAGGAACTATATGAACACAGCTACAAAACACTCTCCACACAACTAAAAATAAACTTGAGCAATTGGCAAAACATTAACTGCTCGTGGATAGGACGAGCCAATATAATAAAAATGACTATCCCACCCAAACTTATTTATCTATTTAGTGCCATACTCATTGAACTCCCAAAAAATTTCTTTACTAATTTAGTAAAAACCATAACAAAGTTCATTTGGAATAACAAAAGATCAAGGATATCCAGGGAAATGATGAATAAAAAACCACAAATGATGGGGGCCTTGCAGTCCCAGACCTTAAACTATATTACAAAGCAGCTGTCATCGAAACAATTTGGTACTGGATAAGAGACAGAAAGGAGGATCAGTGGAATAGACTGGGGGCAAGCGACCTCAGCAAGACAGTATACGATAAACCCAAAGATCCCAGCTTTTCGGACAGAAATCCACTATTCGATAAAAACTACTGGGAAATTTGGAGGACAGTGTTGGAGAGATTAGGAATTGATCAACACCTCACACCCTATACCAAGATAAATTCAAAATGGGTGAATGACTTAAACATAAAGAAGGAAACGATAAGTAAATTGGGTAAACACAGAATAGTATACATGTCAGACCTTTGGGAGGTGAAAGACTTTAAAACCAAGCAAGACATAGAAAGAATCACAAAATTTAAAATAAACCATGTTGACTACATCAAATTAAAAAGCTTTAAACAAACAAAACCAATGTAACTAAAATCAGAAGGGAAACAACAAATTGGGGAAAAAATCTTCATAGAAACCTCTAACAAAAGTATAATTACTCCAATTTATCAAGACCTAAATCAATTGTACAAAAATATCAAGCCATTCTCCAGTTGATAAATGGGCAAGGGATATGGATAGGCAGTTTTCAGATAAAGAAATCAAAACTATTAATAAGCACATGAAGAAGTGTTCTAAAACTCTTATAGTCAGTGAGATGCAAATCAAAACAACTCTGAGGTATCACCTCATGCCTAGCAGATTGGCTAACATGACAGCAAAGGAAAGTAATGAATGCTGGAGGGCAATGTGGCAATGTAGGCACATTAATTCATTGCTGGTGGAGTTGTGAACTGATCCAACCATTCTGGAGGGCAATTTGGATGCCCTAATGCCCAAAGGGTGACAAAAGAATGTCTGCCCTTTAATCCAGTCATAGCACAGCTGGGTCTGTATCCCAAAGAGATAATGGAGAAAAACACTTGTACGACAATATTCATAGTTGCGCTCTTTGTGGTGGCCAAAAATTAGAAAATGAGGGGATGCCCATCAACTCTAGGGTCACTGACGTGTCCCTTTTCCAATCAGAATCTTCGCTTGGCATTGCTAGGTGGGCGGTTCCTTTCAGTTCTTTTCTCCCAGTAGTCCTGGGAGAAAATTGAACTCCCTCTGATCCAACTTCCGAGTTAAGCCTTTCAGTCCCTTGGAAAGCAACTCTGGCTTTGACACTATCGGTCTTTTGTGAGCTCGTCTCTCTGAGCCTCAACTGCCTCGCTAATTGCCAGCCCGTTTCTCCTGTTAATCCTCGGTTTCCCGGGGTGGAGGTGTAACGTTTTACATCTGGGGCCTGCAGCCACGGTCTCCACCTCCGCCCCTTTGTGGCCCCTCCCAGGAACTCCCCCTTCCCTGCCCCCCACGGCTTTCGCCTTTGGAACAGTCCACTGTGCAGTTCATGGGCGTGTCCGTTGTCCAATCGGAATCTTTGTTTGGCGTTGCTACGGGGGCGGTTCCTTTTAGATTCCTTCTTCTTCACTATCGGTCTTTTGTGAGCCTGTATCTCTGAGCCTCAGTTCCTCCTGTGGTTCTTTTCCTGAGCAGTAATGTACTTGATTTTGTTGACTTGAACCCTTTCATGACTTTTGCCCTAACTCCCCCCCTGATCCTTCCTGTAAATGAGGCTGGAAGACCCCTTTCTCTTCCGGAGAATGGGTCTGGATGGATTTGTGTTTGGTCCAGTGAGAAAATTCTGGGTGGAGTCGGTCGTCCTGTGCTGTTTCGAGCAACCCTGTCCATTGCGGGGCTGTTTCCCGCATTTCGCATATCTACGGAGAAGCCATTGATTTCTGTCCCTTTGCTGATCATGGAGGTGTGATTGCTGTTGACCCCTGAGAGTGTCAATAAAATACCGGTTTCCGCCTTGGAATCTCCGGTCAAACGGGAAGTGGAAAAATAGGTTGAGAGGGGTGAATAGAAAAGACAGAGGAAGGAAGGTAAGGAGGGAGGGGGGGAGCGGTACACAGAGGGGAGAAAGCAAAGGAAGGAAAAGGCCGTGAGAGAGTATCAAAAAAAAGTACATTGAAAGAGGAGAACCATCAGGAAATTTGGGGTGGGGGGGCGATGTAGTGTGGAGTTGGGAAGGAAAGGTCAGGACAGGGTAGGTTTAGGGGAAGGAGTGAGAAGGGTGACAAAGTGATGGATCAGGGGACAAGAGTGGAGAAAGAAGAGAGAATCAGAAGAGGGTGAAATGAAAGAATGGAAAGACAGTTGAAGAAAAGAGAGAAGGGGAGGAGAAGAGTAGAGGGATGAAGAGATCGAGAAAGCACACAGAGTAGGAAAAGGATAGGAGTTGTAGTCAAAAGGGGAGAGGGGTAGGATGGATCAGAGAAAGGTTGGATCTAGAAGAAGAGGAGAGGGTCGGAACCTTCGAAAGGACAGAGCAGGGAAAGGTAGAGGGGGAAAGAGGAATTGAAGATGGCTAGAGGGAAGAAAAGAGAGTGGGAGAGAAAAGGGCATAAAATATGTGGGATAGTGAACCAAATATGTTGTCTTACCAGTCACCAGAATGTTGAAAATATATAAGTCCTCAAAGATCTTTTTGCCTCTGGTCTCAGCAATATAACAACTGAAATCTCTGCCACACTTTGACCTGGCTCTGACACAGAAATAGCTTTGGAGAAGTACACAGAAAATTCTCTTTCAGAACTTTGAACACTGAGTATTCCACTTCATAATAGCTGCAATTGTTCAACAAAGTAGATTCTCTCTGTAGTCAGTAGTTACCCAAGAAGTACAGTTTTAATACAGGGCTAGAAATCGACTAGAAATTGAATATAGAAGTCAGAGAAAATGTCCCCATAAAACTAAGGTAAATTCACCAATTTCTCCTGCGTTGTCAAATATAGTAGTAGTCGTCTCTTGGTAACCGAGGATGACGATTTTCTCTGTGCGTTTTCGTTTATGGTGTGAGATTTAAAATGGTTGAGGTCTTAAACTGTAGTGATTAAAATCGTGGAAGATATAAATGATGATAGATATAAGAGAGGGTGAGTAAAATTTGACCTCAGAAATATGTTTCACTACAGTATCTTGGGTACAAAATCAAATATAAAGTGGTTGGCAGGGAAATATTCCCAATTATTCAAATACCCATGTCTATTGGGTTTTATAGAGATTTTAATTAACAATACAATGAGTAATCAAAGAAAGAGATAGAGAGTAAGAAAGGAATAAGTATGAAGGGCCTCAAAGCCAGTTTGGCCTAGACCTGAGTCTTAAAAGAGAAATCAGACAGTTTTTTATAACTCATCATAAGATCTGTCTAAGTAAGGATTTTTTTTTAAACCCTTACCTTCTGTCTTGGAGTCAATACTGTGTATTAGCTCCAAGGCAGAAGAGTGGTAAGGGCTAGGCAATGGGGGTCAAGTGACTTGCCCAGGGTCACAAGGCTAGGAAGTGGTTGAGGCCAGATTTGAACCTAGGACCTCCCATCTCTAGGCCTGGCTCTCAATCCACTGAGCGACCCAGCTGCCCCCTAAGTAAGGATTCCTAATGACACCAGGCCAAAAGCATCTCAGCTACTTTCACCAGCTCCCTCCTCCATCTGAATGTTTCAGAAGCAGTCTCCTCAGAATGAGTCTCAGGCTTAGTTTAATTGGATTCTATCCTACCTCCTGCATGAGCAGCTTGGTGTCCTGGAGGGATTCTGTCAGTGCCCTAAAGCATGAAGAAATGAATTAATCTCCTTTATGTACTTCCCATTCCACTTTATTTACCCTTTTGTATTAGATCTAAAAATAGAGCTAACTTAAGGGCTTTTACCTCACTCGATGTATGAGTTAAGTAATTTTTCATCGTTCAGTAAGGAGTTTTACAAATTTACCTTCCCCTAAAGTATGTCTAAGTATGGGTGAAGTAATTTTAAAGTTTCCAATACATTCCTGATTAAGTACCTTCATTGTTTAAAATGGGGAATAGCCCTAACCAAATGTCCTAAGGTAGACTCTGAGAAATTTTAAGATTCACAGTGCATACCGGTTGATGAGTGTTTTTTCCTCATTATCGATCATCCGTTTCCTCAGGATGTATTTACCTTCCCTGTCCCTTCTAACCAGGTCTATTTTGACTTTGTCAAATACCGTGACTGCAACTCCTGCCTTCTTTCTATCAGTTGAGGCCCAATAGGTCTTACCCCAACCTTTAATTCTGACACTTGTGAGTCTATATCCCCCTCAGGTGTGTTTCTCGTAGATAACATATGGTAGGATTCTGAATTCTAATCTTCTCTCTTCTTCTTCTATGTTTTATGGGTGAGTTCATCCCATGTACGTTCAAAGTTATGATTGTCACTTTTGAATTTCCTAGCATTTCGAAATCCTTCCCTACTTCTGTCCTTTCTTCTTTTGCTTTATCCTTTTAACCTCGTGATTTACTTTTAGTCAAGCCCCCTATTCCCCTCTGTTCATATGCTTCCCTTTCTGGCCCTCTTTTTTAGTTCCCTTCTTGTTTCTTTAGGGTCTGCTAAGTTCCCTCCCCCCTCTCCTTCCCTCCCTTTTTCATTCCCTCCTCCCTATCTCCCTTAGTTTGCACTTCTTCCTTACCCTGTAGGAGAAGATAGACTTCAAGATCCCATTCTGGGCCCAGGGTCCTTAGGGAGAGCAAAAGAGACGGAGACAGAGACTAGAAATAAGGCAGGGAGGTCATAGAGAGGAAGAGGAAGACACCAAAAGCAGGGAAAGAGCAATCAAGGGAGAGGAGAGAGGAGTGGATAGAAGGAAAAAGAATCAGAAAGAACAGAGGGTGAAATACAGAGAAAAGCTCACAGAGACAGACAGTGATTGGGAGAGACAGAAACAGAATGAGATGTATTAAAAATGGAGATAGAGGATAGACACAGAGATGATGAGGCAGAGAGGACAAGTGACAGTGAGAAAAAGACAGAGATGGGAGGGAGGGAGAGAGAAATGGAGAGGGAGAGAGACAGAGCAAACGAAGGGTGTAGGGTTCAGGAAAATCCGCCAAGAATGGAGACCCAGAGACAATGCAAGTAAGCAAAGGATCACCATTTACTGACTGCAGTACTAGGCGCTAGGGCTGCCCCAAAGGAGGATTCCTGCTGGCTTAAGGACTGTGCAGATAAAAACTAAATCTAGCCCACCTCCTTCTATCCCTCAGTATCCCCTCTCAAAGGAGGCAATTGAGGGTATTACACCAGTTATTAACTCATTAATAGAACAGGGAATAATAATCCCTTGCAAATCTGAATACAACACGCCCATCCTGCCAATTAAAAAACCAAAAAAAGGGCCCGATGGCAAGCACATCTATAGATTTGTACAGGATCTAAGGGCAGTGAATAATCACGTTATAAAGAGACATTCTGTAGTTTCTAACATACATACTATTTCATCGATTCCTAGCACAGCTACATACTTTACAGTAGTAGACTTGTGTTCAGCTTTCTTTTCCATACCAATACATGAAAACTCCAGGCATATTTTTGCTTTCACCTGGAAGGGATCACAATATACCTGGTGTCGGCTGCCACAGGGTTATGTCAAAAGTCCGAGCTCATTTGAGCAAATTTTGAGCCAAGACACAGACAATATAACATTTAAAAATAGCAAATTAATCAAATATGTAGATGACCTACTCTTGGCTTCAACAGATGCAAAAACATGTCAAGAAGATAGCAAACACCTTCTTTTGGAATTGCACAAAAGAGGACATAAAATCTCTAAGGATAAAGTTCAATGGTGTCTCCAAAAAGTAGAATATTTGGGACTCATCTTGACTGCGGGTGCTCGTTATATTTCTCCAAAACGAATTGAGAACTTTCAAAAATTGAGTGCTCCTACCACTAAGAAACAGCTGAGAGCAATTTTAGGAGCAACAGGGTTTTGTAGACAATGGATTCCTTGCTATGGGGAAATCACTAAACCCCTTATAGCATTAACAAAGGATTCGGTTCCTGAACCCC
The DNA here is from genome assembly GCF_027887165.1 of Monodelphis domestica. Lineage (NCBI taxonomy): Eukaryota > Metazoa > Chordata > Mammalia > Didelphimorphia > Didelphidae > Monodelphis > Monodelphis domestica. The sequence continues at coordinate 2,821,566 of NC_077236.1, forward strand.
TCAAATTAGAGCCTGAACACTTGTCAGCTCTATCAGATCTAAAAAAGGCTATCATGTCTGCCCCTGCTCTAGGCATCCCAGATTACAACAAGCCATTTACTTTATATGTGCATGAGCGAAGAGGAGTAGCCTCTGGTGTGTTAACTCAGACTTTGGGACCTTCTCAGCGCCCAATTGCTTATTATTCTGCCCAGCTAGACCCAGTAGCAGCAGGAGCACCACCATGCCTTAGAGGAGTAGCTGCTACAGCCTTACTAGTAACAAAAACCATTGATTTAGTATTGGGATGTCCATTAACAATAATGTGCCCACATGAGATTGAAGCATTGTTGATAAAACATAGAACACAGGCATTCTCGGATCAGAGAATTACAAGGTATGAAATAACCTTATTAAATAGTGAATATATTACCTTGAAACGCTGTTCAACTCTTAACCCTGCCACCTTGCTTCCAGATTTACCTACTTCAGGAGAACCATTACATAACTGTGAAACATTAGTGTCCATGGCAGAAAAGCCTCGAGACAATCTCTTGGACACTCCCTTAGACAATGCAGATCTGATTTTATTTACCGATGGTTCCTCTTTTATGAGGGATGGCATATGTTACACTGGAGCTGCCGTAGTCTCAGAATTTGCCACTGAATGGTCAGCTTCACTACCTTCTAACATTAGCGCTCAAGGAGCAGAACTCATAGCTCTAAAACAAGCTTGTATAATTGCCAAGGATAAAAAGGCAACAATTTATACGGATTCTAGATATGCTTTCGGCATTTGTCACTCAGTTGGGATGTTATGGCTCCAAAGAGGATTTTTAACCTCAGCTGGAAAATCCATAGCTAATGCAGAAATTATTAATGAAGTTCTTTCTGCTCTCAAACTGCCTAAAGCCCTAGCTGTAGTTCACTGCTCTGCCCATACAGTTGGCTCTGACCCTGTCTCTAGAGGAAATGACTGAGCAGATGCTGCTGCAAAACTAGCAGCCATAGAAGGACCTGGATTAATTTTAACATTAACAACCACTGATAATTTAAATTTATCACTTTCCTATTATGAAAAGGAAGTGGAAAAATGGAAACAAAAATTTAAAGCAAAACAAATTAATGGAGTATGGGTGTCATCTGAAGGAAAACCCCTGCTCCCTTGAAGTTTCTATAACCAAATTTGCCACAATCTATTCATAAAAATGGTCATTTTGGCACCCAGGGCATCATGGACTCTGTCAAGAGAGTATGGATAGCCCCTGGTATAACTACTGTAGCCTCTAAAGTATGTTCAGCCTGCCCTATTTGCCAGGCATATAACCAACATGCATATCGTGGAAAAGCCTTTGGGGGACGTCCTCTGGCTTACACACCTTTTGAACATCTACAGATAGATTTCATAACAATGCCAAAGGCTGGACGTTATAAATTTTGTCTAGTAATTGTAGATCCACTAACCAGATGGCCGGAAGCATTTCCTACGCCCCGAGCCACAGCAGATTTTGTTGCAAAGATACTTTTAAAAGAAATTATTCCTCGTTTTGGCCTACCAGCACGTATTGACTCCGATAGAGGGAGTCATTTTACCGATTCTGCCTTAAATCAAATATATTCTTGCTTGGGGATAACTCCAAAATTCCATGTTCCATATCACCCCCAGAGCTCAGGCCAAGTGGAGAGGATGAATAAAGAACTTAAGACTATGATTGCAAATTATGCACTTAGACCCATTTAAAATGGCCTGAAATTCTCCCTCTGGCCCTATTTTATCTTAGAAGCAGGCCTAGAGGAGACTTACATATTTCACCATTTGTGATGCTTTTTGGACATCCGCCTATACAGGCTAAGCCTTTCTCCCCGGCTTATACATCACTATTAGGGGGAGATATTACTATTGCTTCCTATAAACAGGAGTTACAGCACAAACTACATGAACTTCATGAATCCGGAGCTGTAGTACAAGCCGGACCATTAGACTTTTCTCTGCATGACCGGAACCCAGGAGATAAAGTTTATATCAAGAATTTCAAGTGAACTGGAGCAACTCAACCTTCATGGGAAGGACCATTCCAAATATTATTAACTACTCCAACATCTATAAAGATTGGAGAAAGAGACTCTTGGATTCACTGCTCACCTGTGAAGAAAGCATCTTCTGCTGAGACTGATTGACTCTATCCTATCATATGAATTGTGACTCTATCTTATCATATGAATTGGAGATAATAATCCATAGACAAATGGATGCTGTTTTTTTTCAAGAATATATTGAATTACTGATTTTTTCTTATTTCTTTTCTTTTATTTTTTGATCAGAATATTTGATTTTTTTCTCATTTTTTGTACTGAAGGTACACATAATTAATACTAATATTATTTTTCCCTGCAGTAATACAAGTTAATATATATACTCTTGCTATAATATCAATATATGCCTAAAAGCTTTAAACTATGGGAACCTGCCATTTATTGATAAAATATTATAGGACTGTGATTAATGTTTGTGTCTGATTCCAGGAAAAGGGATAAAAACAAGGAGCACATCCACATCTCTTATAATCAGAGAGATGCAAATCAAAACAACTCTGAGGTATCACCTCACACCTAGCAGATGGGCTAACATGACAGTTATGGAAAGTAATGAATGCTGGAGGGGATGTGGCAAAGTAGGGACATTAATTCATTGCTGGTGGAGTTGTGAACTGATCCAGCCATTCTGGAGGGCAATTTGGAACTATGCACAAAGGGTGATAAAAGAATGTCTACCCTTTGATCCAGCCATAGCACTGCTGGGTTTGTACCCCAAAGAGATAATGGACAAAAAGACTTGTACAAAAATATTCATAGCTGCGCTCTTTGTGGTGGCCAAAAATTGGAAAATGAGGGGATGCCCATCAATTGGGGAATGGCTGAACAAATTGTGGTATATGTTGGTGATGGAATACTATTGTGCAAAAAGGAATAATAAAGTGGAGGAGTTCCATGGAGACTGGAACAACCTCCAGGAAGTGATGCAGAGCGAGAGGAGCAGAACCAGGAGAACATTGTACACAGAGACAAACACACTGTGGTATCATCGAAGGTAATGGACTTCTCCATTAGTGGTGGTGTAATGTCCCTGCACAATCTGCAGGGATCAAGGAGAAAAAAACACTAGCCAAATGCAGAGGACAAACTGAGGGAATAGAAACACCAAGGAAAAGCAACTGCCTGACTACAATGGCTGAGGGGACATGACAGAGGAAAGACTCGGAGCGAACACTCTGATGCAAATACTAACAACATGGCAATGGGTTCAAGTCAAGAACACATATGATACCAGTGGAATCACACGTCGGCCACAGGGGGTGGGAGGGAGGAAAAGAAAATGATCTTTGATTTTCATGAAAAATGCATGGAAATGATCAAATAAAATACTATAAAATTAAAAAAAAAAAACAAGGAGCACAGACTAAACCTGAATAGTGCCAATAGAACACACAAGAAATATTAAAGTGAGACTCGAGGTTGCGATGCTTAACTTATGTTTAAGTCGTAGGACTTCCTTGTATCTACACTCTTTTCGAAGTACTTAAACAAGTACAAAGCTTGACTATCATGCTGGCTCCCTATATCACTGAGGAAAAAATCAGACAAGGGAATGACATTTCCCCATCAAAATAGAATTCTAATTCTTTCCTTCTTATATTATGGCAACTTCCTGTTGTCTTGGCTACAAATGGCTAAGTGAAATATTACTGCATTCTGTCCTACATACTTCTGGGATAGAAATTACTTTAAACTGGACTTATACAAGGTCTATTTTGAATTTTTCTTATGTTTTAGATTATTTTTCTATTTTTTTGATAATTGACACATACACCCCCATAACTGAACATTGCATTCTGAGCTAAAACTTGATATATTTTTTTAAAATACTTACTTCAGGGCGGATTGTATTTTAATTTAAAATCTAAGAATTTTTGAATTTTTTTGTATGAGATTGTATTTTTATAAAAATCCAAGAATTTTGTTTAAGATTTTTCTTTTATATAAAAAAATTCAAAGATTTTGATTTTGTTCAAGAAAAGATCTTCAAGAAAGAAGCTTGAAACTTATATCCAGAGAATGAACTGTTGCAGAAAGATGCCGAAAACCTACACTTCATCAAGAAGATCAAGAATGAACTTTGGATGTGATTGATTGGACTGAACTTTTGATTGAACATTTATTGTAACTGTACACATTTATGCCAAAAGGGACTGCCCCTAATTTGGCTTTCAGTCAATGCGCCTAGCAAACATTGGTTTTGCTTTCTTTTCTTTTCTATTTCCTCTCTCACTATTCTAATTTCTCCTAGAAAATTGAATATTGTGTATATCTTTAGATAGAAGTGAATTTAGAACTACAAAATGATTATGTTAAATGATCAATGGGGAGACTAGTCTCCCAATGATCATCGGGGGGACTGTAAACCTCAAAATTTCTTAGACTTATAAATGTTGGAAATTTCACTATTGGGAAATTTCATACTTGAACAATTTCCTATTGATAGTGGGTCTTGACTATTGGAATGTGAATCCCATTGGCATGGGAGGTTCCTTCTCCTTCCCTTCTTAAGATTACTTTAGGACAGAAACCCTTCGCTGAACAATGGAAAGGACTTTGACCTATGCTTAAGCATAGAACAGGAATTTCTTTGAGTCATGATTGATTTTAGAATTGATACAATGGAGATACTTGGAATCAATCTCCACCCTATTCAGTCCTAACAGGATTGAGTAAGGGCCCCAGCCTAGAACAAAATTTAATTGTTCCAATCTCTACCCTACTCAGGTTAACAGGATTTAGAAAGGGCTGTAGCAAAGGAGCAAAGATTTAATTATTTGAAAATATGACCTTCAACAGACATGTGCAAAGCCTCTGGGCGGTCCTGGGTTAAGCTAGAGCCTCCATTGGCACAGGGAAATTGATGGACAGTGATTGGTAGATGTGAGAACTGAGGGGGAGGCAACTTGGATGGTTTCCTTAAAGATCAGGGGGGTCTGAAGACTCGGGGTGGTTGAGGAATTGGCCGGAGTGGTTGCGGTGTGCTCTGAGAAGCTTGCTCTGAAGGAAGCTGAAGGTGGGGGCCTCTGAGACTGTTTCTCCATTTTGGTCACGTGAGTAATAGGGACTGATATCTTTTCTTTACCCCAGCTATCTAAGGGCTTGGGCCTTTTGGCCCAGCCTAAACAGAAGGGGTATTTAAGCCCTATTCCCTTGTCTTCCTTTTTCTCTCTCTCTATCTCTAATTCTTTTCTTACTCCTATTGTAATTAAACTCCATAAAAGATTTACTGCTGACTTGAGTTTTCATTTAGGAATTACATAGCTGAATTCCTTGGCGACCTTAAATTAATATATATCAGTCTTTTAAAATGATTCCCTTGTAACATTCGTGATATTTCCTCATTATTGAAAATACCTTTTACAAAACTATAATTACCTTCCCTATCCCCTTTGATCAGGTCTATCTTTGCTTTGGCTTTATCAGATATCATGATTGCCACTCCTGCCTTCTTTCTGTCAGTTGAGCCCCAGAAGGTCTTACTCCATCCTTTAATTCTGACCTTGTGGGTGTCTACCCGCCTCATGTGTGTTTCTTGAAGACAACATATGGTAGGGTTTTGGATTGTAATCCATTCTGCTATTTGTCTACATTTTATGGGTGAGTTCATCCCATTCACATTCAAAGTTATGACTGTCACTTGTGGACTCCCTGGCATTTTGATATTCTTCCCTAATTCTAACCTTTCTTCTTCAGCTCTACCTTTTAGTCCAGTGATTTACTTTAAATCAGTCTCCCTTGTCCCCTCCCTTGATATGTTTCCCTATCTAGTCCCTCCCTTTTTGTTCCCTCCCCTTCCCCCTTCTTCTTCCCTCCCTGTTTCGTGTTCCCTTCCCCCTACCCCATTGGTTTTCCCTTCTCCCTTCCCTTGTTGCGTAACATAGAATTCAAGATCCCAGTGGATCTGGATGTTCTTCCCTCTCAGAGTTGGTTTCCCTGAGTGTAAGGTTTAAGTAAAAACTCTCTTCCTCTCCTTCTCATAGGAGTTTTCTTCCCCTCCCCTTCCCGTGTGAATCTTTGTGTGAGAAAGATTATTCTATTTGGTCTTTCTTTTCCCCCAATTTACACATTACATTTTCCCCACATGTTAGTATACATAGATTGATATAAATGTAATCCTTATAGAAGAGAGTTTGAGTAAAAGAAAAAGATAATATTTTTCACCTTTTCCCTTTCCTTCATATTTCCCTTTTAAGGTATTCCAGGCTCTTTGCTTTTTGATATCGAAGTTTCCACAGAGCTCTAGTCTTTTCTTTGCAAAAACTTGGAAATCATCTATTTTGTTGAATGCCCGTACTTTCCCTTGGAAGTATATAGTCAGTTTTGATGGATAGCTGATTCTTGGTTGAAAACCCAGCTCTCTTGCCTTTCTGAAAATCATGTTCCATGCCTTAAGTTCATTCAGAGTGGAACTTGCAAGGTCTTGTTCAGTGACCCTGGGATTGGCATTCCTTTATATCTAAATTGTCTTTTTCTGGCTTCCTATAAGTTTTCTTTTGCTGGAAAACATTGGAATTTGGCCATTCCATTCCTGGGAGTTGTCTTTGGGGGATTTAGTGTAGAGGGTGTTCTATGAACTCCTTCATTGCCTGTATTGCCCTCTTCTAGGATCTCTGGGTAATTTTCTTTGATTATATCTTGTATTACGATATCGAGTTTGCTGTTTATTTTTGTCGTTTCTGGTAGTCCAATTATTCTTAAATTGTCTCCTCTCCCTCTATTTTCCAAGTCTATGATGTTGTCAGTGAGATATTTTATGTTCTCTTCTAATTTCTTGGTCTTTTGGCTTTGCTTTATCAGTTCTTGCTCGTTGTCTTCGAGTTGCCTAATTCTGACCTTTAAAGCCTGGTTTTCCTTTTCACTTTGGTCAAACTGGTTTTGTAGATGCGTGAATTTCTTTTGCATTATTTCCCACTTTTCCTCCCAGAAGGCTTCCATCTGTTTGATCCTTTCCGAATCAAATTCTTCATGGGACTGGGACTTCATGGGACTTCATAGCCTGTATAGGAGAATGTCCAAAAAGCATCTCAAATGGTGAGATGTGTAAGTCTCCTCTAGGCCTGCTTCTAAGATAAAATAGGGCCAGAGGTAGAATTTCAGGCCATTTTAAATGTGTCTCAGTGCATAATGTTCCAATCATAGTTTTAAGTTCTGGTTCATCCTTTCCTACTATTTGGAGTGGAGAAAAATGGAAAAAGGTTAATTAATATCAACAAAATCAATAGAGTCCAAGAAGAACCACCTTCAATATATTTGGGAAGCTCCTTGGGCACCCTCCTGAAGGGCACCTCTCTGAGGGTCATTAGCACCTCGAGTATTAGCATTGGATGAGCTCCATTTCTCATATATTATTGTTGGTCATTATAATTTTCTTCATTTGGAGCATTGTCATTATTTTCCAAATTCCTATTTCTATAATTCTGGTTTCTAAAGTTCTTCTTTCTATATTCATTATAGTTATTTCCATAATCATTATTATAATTTCTAAATTTCTAAAATTCTGGTTTCTATGACCATTATCATTTCTATAGTTGTTCTGGTTTCTATGACCATTATCATCATTTCTATAGTTATTATTTCTAAAGCTGTTATTGAACTGTGTATTTCTTCCGATCATCTTAAGAAAGGTTCTACATTCCATCATTTTGTGGCCCTTCTTCTCACAGAAATGGCAAGTTACTGATTTATTTGTGAATTCCCACAAAGGGGCTATAGTCTCTCCTTTATTTTTCAATTGTCTCTTTAACATTTCAATTTCTTTCTTTAAATCTTCCACTGATGTATCGTCTTCCTCAGGTGTTTTTACACGACCTTTATAAACATAGGTTGCTACTCTCCTCATTTCTTCGAGGTCCATAGAGTCCCAATTAGGACAGCTAGTTCTAAAGTAGTCTTTTACCACTGAACAACAATTCTTAACAAATTGCCTACGTATTTGTCTAATGTTTCTTTCTCTGGATAAATCAAGGTCCATATGTGTATTCCCTACATCAATAAGTCTGTCCATAAACTGGGAGGGTGTTTCATCAATATGTTGTCGGGCATTTTCAAATTTTGACCATTTTTCAGGTCTATCAGAGCAAGCTCTCATGGCTGTCACCTTATGTATAGACTTATTTCCATCTTATTGAGGAGAACACTATGGCAGAGTTTAAGTATTCTGCCTGGAATCACAAAACCTATATTATATTCAGTCACATTCTTACTCAGATATTTCACCAAAATGTTATGTATCTTGCCATTATTAAGTCACTTAAAAATAAGAATTACTAAGCACAATATCAGGAAGAATGCTTAAACTAGAAAGATATCATTTCCAGATTTCCTTTTTCCAAATACCAGAAGGAAAAGCAAACGACAACGCACTTTCAATTTAGTTAGAGCTTTAAAAACTGCTAAAGACACTTATTAAAGATAAAGTGAATGCTGGATGACTTTAGTGAAGATTAACGAGGAGAAAATTATTTGACACAATGTGGTAAGTGAAAATTTATTTAAGTAACTTAAATTTGTAATAATGTTAAGAGTATGGATTTACTTTGTACAGAGTAACATTAACTTTCTATGTAATATTTTAATGTAATCTAATTAACATAATTTCCTCATAATATAGTTTTTATATTACATATATAATACTAAATAACTAATTCTATATAATCTATTTAGATATAATATTCTCCATGGAAAATCAAATATGTGGGATAGTGAACCAAATAGGTTCTCTTACCAGTCACCAGAATGTTGAAAATATATAAATACTCAAAGATTCTTTTTGCCTCTGGTCTGAGTAATATCACAACTGAAATATCTGCCACACTTTGATCTGGACTCTGAAACGGAAGTAGCTTTGGAGAAGTACACAGAAAATTCTCTTTCAGAACTTTGAACACTGAGCATTCCACTTCATAATAGCTGCAATTGTTAAGCAAAGTAGATTCTCTCTACTTTGTCAGTAGTTACCCAAGAAGTATAATTTTAATACTTGGATAGAAATTGAATATAGGAGTTAGAGAAAATGTCCCCATAAAACTAATTCACCAATTTCTCCTGAGTTGTCAAATATATCATGTTGCTATATCTACAAACAAAGCTTATTATTGCCTTACAAGAACAATTCCTGATAGATTTCATAACCATGCCAAAGGCTGGATATTATAGATTTGGTCTAGTTATTGTAGAGCAACTAACCAGATGGCTGGAAGCATTTCCTGTGTCCCAAGCCACAGTGCATTTTGTTGCTAAAGTACTTTGAAAAGAAATTATTCTTTGCTTTGGACTGCCAGCACGTATTGATTCAGATACAGGAAGTCATTTTAGTGATTCTCTCCTAAACCATATATATTCTTGACTGGGAAAAACTCCCAAATTCCATGTTCCATATGATCCTCAGAGCTCAGCCTAAGTGGAAAGGATGAACAAAGAACTTAAGATGATGCCTGGAAAATGATGCACAGAGACACATTCAAAATGGCCTGAAATTCTCCCTCTGGCCCTATTTTATCTCAGAAGCAGGCCTAGAGGAGAGCTACTCATCTCACCATTTGAGATGCTATAGCCTATACAGGCTAAACCTTTTCCCCCTGCATTTACATCAGTATTAGGGGAAGATACTACCATTGCTTCCTATTGTCATGATTAAAATAGTGGGAGTTATAAACTGTGGCAGACAAAAGAGTGGTTGGCTTAAATTGTGACCTCAGAAAAAATGGTTTCAAGAGAGTGTCTTGTTTTAAATCAAATATAAGGTGATCGCCAGGGAAAAAATTCCCAAATATTAAATATACCCTGTCAACTGGGTTTTATAGAGATTTTAATTAATACAAATGAGGAATTAGAGAGAGAGAGACAGAGAGAGGCAGAGAGAGAGACAGAGAGAGAGAGACAGAGAGAGAGGAGGACAAGAAGGGAGAAAAAGGAGAGAATGAGAAAGGAATGGAGAGGACAGAGGGAGAAAAAAGAAAGAATGGAAAGGGGGGGGGGGAGGGAGGAGAAGACGAGAGGGCTGAAGACCCCTAGACTGGCTACGGAGTAGGAAAAGTATAAGAGTGTGGAGGGGGAGGGAGGACCAGAGAAAGAGGGGTGGGGCGTAGAAAAGGCGAAGGGGAAGGGGTAAAGAGGGGAGAAATAGGACTGGAGGGAGAGCAAAGGGGAAGGGGGAGGGAGGGAGAAAGTTAGAGCGGGCGGGGGAGGTTGGCCAGGGGGAAAACGTGTGAGGAAGGTATTCGAGGTTGCCCGCAACCTGGGCATTCGCCAATTGTCATCAAGTTTTCCTTTTTGGTGCTTGGTTTCCCCGGGTGGAGGTGGGCTGTTGGGTTTCTGGGACCTGTGGCCACGCCGTGACGGGTCGTCCCTGTCAGGTGTTCCTCCCCCCTCCCAGCCGCTCCCCCGACCCTGGCCCATTGGAATTGTCCGCGCTGCAGAAGTGACCTGAGGGTTGTCCAATCAGCAACTTCGCTGGGAGTTGCTAGGTGGGCGGTTCTTGTTAGTTTCTGGGTGTTTTCCTGGGAGAAAATGGAACTCCCCGGGCTCCAACTTGGGAGGTAAATCTTGCTGCCCCTTGAGAAATGACTGTCTTTCCACCATCAATCTTCTGTGAGCCTCAGCGGCCTGGGTGGTTCTTTTCCTGAGCATTAAATTGCCCAAGGTTTTTTGGACTTGAACCCCTTAAGGACTTTTGTCCTGATTTCTCCCTGATCCCCTTTGTAAATGAGGCGTGAAGACCCCTTTCTGCTCCGGAGGACATCTCTGGGTGAAGTGGTGTTTGCCCCGGGGAGCAAACTATCCTGGGTGAAGGCGGTGGTATCAGCAGCGGGCCAATGCTGGTTCAGGGCTCCCTGTACCTCGGGGGTCTTTTTTCAGCATTTCCCCCATCCAAGGAGTGAGTAGCCTGGAATTTCTTTGCTCTCACTGTAGATCCCGGATGTACGGTTGTTGCTGCCCTCTCAGAGTGTATATCGCGTACAGGATTCCTCCTTGGAGTCTCTTGTGACCTGGGAAGTGGGAAAACGGGTTGAGAGGGGTGAATAAAAAAAAAGAGAGAGAGCTGGGAAAGAAGGTAAGGAGGGGAGGGGAGAAGAGAGAGGTGATGCAGAGGGAAAGAAGGGAAAGGGTGGGGAGTGGGTGTGGCAATGAAAGAGGGAGGAGAGGAGCAAGAGAAAGAGGGGGGCATAGAAAAGGAGAAGAGAGAGGGGATGACAGTTGCGAAGGACAGACTAGAAAGAGGTCGAGAGAGGGGCAAAGAGGAGAGTCATGGCTAGAAGGAGGGAAAGGAGAATGAAAGGGAGAGAAAAGGGAAGTGTTGGAGGGAGAAGAGGGCCATCCGAGGGAGAAAGTTGGAGCGGGCGGGGGAGTTTGGCGAGGGGGAAAACGTGTCAGGAAGGCATGCGAGGTTGCCCGCCACCTGGGCACTTGCTAAGGGCCAGCAAGTTTCTCCATTTGGTCCTGCGTTTCCCTGGGTGCAAGTGTGGTGTTGGTATCTGGGGCCAGCAGCCACCCCTGGCTTGTGGTCCCTCCCACACACGCCCCTCTGCGGCTCAGGAAGTTGGAATCTTCCCCTGGGCCTTTCACTGACCTGTCCGTAGTCCAATCAGAATCCTTGCGTGGCCATTGCTGGGTGGGCGGTTCCTTTCAGTTTCTCCTGGTTTTCCTGGGAGAGAAGTTGAACTGCTTTTGCTCCAACTTCCGAGGTAAACCTTTCAGCCCCTTGGAAAAGGACCCTGTCTTTTTTCACTATTGGTCTTTTGTGAGCTCTGAGCCTCGGCGCCTCCTGTGCTGCTTTTCTTGAGCGGCAGGCACTCGATTTTGTTGACTTGAACCCTTTCATGGCTTTTGCCCTAATTTCTGCCTGATCCCTTTGGTAAGTGAGGTTGGAAGACCCTTTTGTGTTCTGGAGAATGTCTCTGTATGGACTCGTGTTTGCTCCGGTGAGCAAACTCCTGGGTGAAGGCGGAGGTCCTTTGTTGTTTCAAGCAATCCTGTCCATTGCGAGGCTCTTTCCCGCATTTCCCCTGTCCAAGGAGAAGCCAGGGATTTCTTTCCTTTGGCTGATTCTAGATGTGTGATTGCTGTTGCCCTCCAAGACTGTAAATGAAGTGCCGGAGTCCTCGGTAGTCGCTCCAGTAAAAAGGGAAGTAGAAAAACAGGTTGAGAGGCGTGAATAAAAAAAGAGATAGACCTGGGAAAGAAGATAAAGAGGGGAGGGGAGAAGAGAGGGGGGATGCAGAGGGAAGGAAGGAAGGGAAAGGGAGGGGAGTGGGTGTGGCAACAAAAGAGGGGAAGGTATGAGAGAGTAGGTAATGGAAAAGTCAGGAAAGTGGGGGCGGGGGGAAGAGTCCCAGGGGAGGATGGAGTTGGGGAAAAGCAGGAAAGGTAAAGAGGCCAGGGGAAGAGTCAGGGGATGGCAAGAGGACGGAGCAAGGACAGGGAGGGGACAGGAGGGAAGAAAGAGGAGACAATGAGAAAGGGATGGAGAAGGGAGAGGGAGAAAAAATCATGGAATGATACTTAAAGTGAGAGAGACAGAGACAGAGAGAGAGAGAGAGAGAGAGAGAGAGCAAGCTGGGAGGAAAAGACTAGAGGTAAAAAGAAACCTAGACCAGATATCCAGTAAGTAAATGGTAAATGAGGTGTAGGGGGAGGGGAGAACCCAGGAAAGGCGGGGATAGAAGTGGAGAAGAGAGTGGTGATGAAAGTTGGGAAGGGTAGAGAAGGAAGAAGTAGAGAGGGGGAAGGAGAAGAGAAATATGGCTAGAAAGAGAAGGGAGGGAAAGGGAATGAGTGGGAGAGAAAGGGGAAGGGGGAGGGGGTGGGAGAAGAGGGAAAACCTGATGGGGAAGGTATTTGAAGTTTCCCTCATTCTGGGCTCTGGGTCCATGGGGAGAGCAAAAGAGAAGGAGACAGAGACTAGAAGTAAGGTAGAGAAGGGATAGAGAGGAAGGGGAAGACACAAAAAGAAGGGAAAGAGCAATAGAGGGAGGGGGAAGAGGAGTGGATAGATGGAAAAAGAATCAGAGAGAAAAGAGGGTGAGATCCAGAGAGAAGCACCCAGAGACAAAGTAAAATAAAGGGAGAATCACACAAGAGACAGACAGCGACTGGGAGAGAGACTGGGCCTGAGATGTCTAAAAATGGAGACGAAGGATAGACACAGAGAGAGAGGACAAGTGATAGTGGGAGAAAGAGAAGAGAGATGGGAGGGAGGGAGGGAGAGAGACACAGTAAAGAATTAAAGGGGAAAGAGAGAGCGAGATACTGTGTGATAGAAAGGCAAGAGAGACAGAAAGCAAGAGAGGGAAAGAAATAGAGGGAGAGAGATTAGGTGGGGAAACAACAGAGAGAGAGACAGACAGAAGGGTCTGAGGTCAGAGAGTACCAAAGAAATGAATGAATAGATGAGGGAGAGAAATAGAGAAGAGATGAGAGAGAAAGACACTGGGATGTGAGGCACTGGGATGAAGGGGAAGTGGCAGAGAGGATTTGAAAGGGAGGGGGGAGAGAAAGATGGGGACAGTGATTGGGGAGCCCTCAGGAGACACAGGGTGAAAAACAGGAAGAAACAGATGCAGAGAGAGCTAGAGCCTGGAATGTGCCAGATAGACACAGAGATGGAGAGACTGAGGAGACAGAGTCTGTAAAGCAAGAGAGACATACAACCAAAAAAGTGAACCACAGAGGGAGACATAGATATGGGAGAGAGAGAGGGGCAGTGAGAGAGAAGGAGCTAGAGAATGCCAGAGAAGAAAAGGGAATAACTGGGAAGGGAGAGACAGAGGTTGGGGAAAGAAAGATATAGAGAGGCAAGAAGATAGTGAACAAGAGAGAGGAAAGGGTTGTGCGGGGGAGGGGGGGGCAAGAGGGCAAAGGTCTGGCAGACCGAGGTTGGCATAGATTGACAGTGAAAAAGAGTAGGGGAGAGAGAGGGATTGAGGAAGAGGATAGAGACTGAGATAGCCAGAGAGGACACAGAGACACCCTGAGACAAATTTAGACGGAATGAGAGACATGACAGTGAAAGGGAGAGAGAAAGGGCAGGAGCAAAGGAAGTAAAGAGAGTGACAGAGAGGCTGATGAGGAGTCCAGGAGAACAAGAGGGAAAAGGGGTAGGGGCTTGAGAAAGGGGGAAGGACAGACAAGGGAGAAATGGAGAGGACAGATAGAAAGTAGAAGAAGAGAGACCTAGTGGACATACAGAGTAGGAAAAGAGGAAGGGGGTGGGGTGGGGTGGGGGCCAGGGTAGAGAAGATTCCAAAGTAGTCAGAGAGGGAATTACAGAATCAAAGAGAGACAAAAGAAAGAAGAGCAAGGGGATGAAAGTGAGAAAGGGAAAGAGACAGTAAGAAGTACTGGGGGCAAATAAGGACAGAGAACAAAGGAGGAGAGGTAGAGAGAGGAAAAGGACAGACAAATAAGGGAAGGAGAGAAAAGAGAGGAGGAAGTATGTGGGATGAAACTGTGCATTATTCCCCCACATCTATTGATCAGTATTGGCAATTTTCTGTTGAGAAGAACCTCCTCTCCCCTCAGTTATGATAGCAGTTATATTAGATAGCACTATAGGCTTTTTCCTATTCTCAAAGATGACTAAAGAGCCTCCCCACCCCCCACTCATTTTGGGAGGGGTTCTGTAGCCTATGCCCGGGCATCACAAGGGCAACATATTTGATTGCTGTACACAAGATTTAAATTCCTGGGGCTTTGATTATTTCACTTTGCTTTGATTTCAGAAATTTGCTTTGCAAGGATAAAAGGGAGGGGAAGGAATATAGACTTCAGGTAAGAATGAAAAACTCAAAAAAAACCCGAAACACCCTGATACCCAAAGGGCAAATTTCAGCAACGTGTGTGTGTGTGTGTGTGTGTGTGTGTCTGTGCGTGCGCGTGCGCATGTATACACGCACATGAAAAGATTTGATTTTACCAGTCAGGAACACCAATTTTTTCTTTGCAATGAATTTCCAGTCTTTTCTAGGTTTCAGTACTCCCTGAAAATGCTTCAACTATTTGGCAGTTCTTCCAATTCCTACCGGAAAAGGGTAAACAATTTTGCAGGGAGCTAACTTTCCACTTTCTTGATTAACTATGGCTGCTCAGTGACATGGAAGAGAGTCAACACTAGCCTAATTCGCGATGGTGGTATTATCTTTGTTACTTTCATTGCAAGCAAACATGAGGTTTTTTTAGAATCCTGTTTGTATAGAATACCTGTTTTGGTAACACTTCTGTGGAGCGGAATGGGGTTGGGGGGGAAATGGGCTCATCTCCCCAGGAATCATTCTAATGAGCACATGGGAGATTTGAGGCTGGCAGAATTCATATAGCTTTATTCAGAGGCTGGGTGGGGGTGCATGGAGTGAGGGAACACTACAGGGAGGGGAGCCAGATGAAGGGAGAGAGAAGGGGGAGATGGTTGGGGGTGGGGGGGGGAGAGAGGAAGGGAGGCTCCAGAGTCTGAGAGGGCAGAGAGGTACCCAGATTTACTCAGATTTTATGGAGATCCATCAAAGTGCCCCATGTCCATTTTCCCATCATGGAGTATCTTTTCAATCCTCCATTCTCTATCCTCCTTAATCTTTCTCAAGTCTTTCAAGCTTATAGGTGTTACTCATTAGGTTTGTAGTTTGTAGGGCTGTGGAAGGATTTTTGCAGCATTATATAACAGTTCTTGGGTTTTAGTAATCATGTATTTTAACTTTTCTAACGTGTAAGTTTTGAGGCTTCTCTCATAGGAATTAGGACACCAAACCTCTTCCCATGGGAACGAGGAAGGGGGGGGGGGCTCTTTTGCCACATTTGAGAAGACTATCAAAGGCCTATACTAAGAGGTGGGTGGGTGGGGGGTTTCTTCTACTCTTCAAAAGGAGAAATATTGATCTCTCTTAGTGGAGGGTTCCTAACCACATTTTTTCTACAGGAAGTTACTAATACGAGCATGCTGGGATAATTTCATCTCACACAAATCCCATGGAGAAAAATAAGGATAGGGGGAAGAAAATGAGAGAAAGTAAAAGAGGGGAATGGGAGTGCGAGGGGACAATAAAAAAGAGACAGAGGAAAAAAAGAAGACTGGGGGAAGGAGGAGGACAGAAGGGAGGGAACAAAGGGAAAGAAGAGAAAGGGAGGTGGAGAAGAGTGGGTTTAGCAGTGAAAGAAGATAGGAGGTGGTGAGAGTAGGAAAAAGAAAGGAACTGGAAAGGAAGATGAAAGAAAAGTCAGGAAAGGTGTGTGTGTGGGTGAGTCAGGAGAGGATGGAGTTGGAGAAAAAGAGGGAAAGGTGTAGAAGCCAGGGGAAGAGTCAGGGGAAGACTAGAGGAAACGTGTCTGTGTGTCTGTGTGTCTGTGTGTGTGTGTGTGTCTGTGTGTGTGTGTGTGTGAGAGAGAGAGAGAGGAGGACAAGAAGGGAGAAAAAGGAGAGAATGAGAAAGGAATGGAGAGGACAGAGGGAGAAAAAAGAAAGAAGTGAAAGAGAGGGGGGGAGAGGAGAAGACTAGAGGGCTGAAGACCCCTAGATTGGCTACGGAGTAGGAAAAGTATAAGAGTGTGGAGGGGGAGGGAGGACCAGAGAAAGAGGGGTGGGGTGGCAATGCAATGTCCCTGAAAATCTGCAGGGATCTAGGAGAAAAACATCCACAAGTAGAGGACAAACTGTGGGAGTAAAAACACTGAGGATAAGCAACTGCTTGACTGCAGTGTTTGAGGGGAGATGTCTGAGGAGAGACTCTAAATGAACACTCTAATGTAAATACCAACAACATGGAAATGGGTTCGATTCAAGAACACATGTAATACCCAATGGAATCCTGCATCAGCTATGGGAGAGTTCTGGGGTGGGAGGAAAAGAAATGATCTTTGTTTCAAGTGAATAATGTTTGGAAATGCTCAAATAAAAAAAAATTTTTAAGGGATAGGGAAGGTAAATACATCCTGATAAAAGTGAGTATTGATAATCAGGAAATAACACTAATCAACATGTATGGCCAAATGGCATTGAATCCAAATTTGTAATGGAGAAACTAGGAGAATTGAAGGAGGAAATATATGGTAAAACTATACTAGTGAGAGATCTGAATCAATCACTATCAGATTTAGATAAATCAAATGAAAAATAAATAAGAATAAGGTAAAAGAGGTTAATGAAATCCTAGAAAAAATAGAGTTCATAGATATATGGAGAAAAATAAAGAGGAACACACCTTCTTTTCAGCAGCAAATGGTTCATTCACAAAGATTGACCTCAAAATAGGTCATAAAAACATGGCATACAAATTCAGAAAACCAGAAAAATTAAATGCAACCTTCTCAGATCACAAGGCAATGAAAATAATGATCAATAGGGGCACATGGACAGTCAAATCAAAAATTAATTGGAAATTAAATAATATGATTCTTCAAAATTGGCTAGTTAGAGAACAAGTCCGAGAAATAATTAATAATTTCATTGAAGAAAATGACAATGATGAGGAATCCTTTCAACCTCTATGGGATGCAGCCAAAACAGTACTCAGGTGAAAATTTATATACTTGAGTTCATATGCTAACAAATTAGGGAGGGCAGAGTTCAATGAATTGGATATGCAAATCAAAAAACTTGAAAACAAACAAATTAAACGCCCCCAGAAGAAAACCAAATTCGAGATCCTAAAAATAAAGGGAGAAATTAATAAAATCCAAAGTGACGAAGCGGCACTTTAAAAAAAATCCAAACAAAATAGAGAAAGTATTCGTCAATCTAATAAAAAAGAGGAAAGAAGAAAACCAAATTAACAGTATCATGGATGGAAAGGGAGGACTCACCTCCAATGAAGAGGATATTAAGGCAATCATTAAAAACGATTTTGCACAATTATATGGAAATAAATATGTCAATCTAGGAGATATGGATGCATATTTACAAAAACATAAATTGCCTCGATTAACAGAAGAACAAATTGAATTCTTAAATAATCCCACATCAGAAAAAGAAATCAAACAGGTACTGAAAGAACTCCCTAAGAAAAAAATTCCCCAGGGCCAGATGGATTCACAAGTGAATTCTATCAAACATTCAAAGAACAGCTAATCCCAATAGTATACAAAGTATTTGACATAATAAGCAAAGAGGGAATTCTACCAAATTCCTTTTATGACACAAATACGGTTCTGATTCCAAAGCCAGGCAGGTCAAAAATGGAGAAAGAAAACTACAGTCCAATCTCCCTAATGAACCTAGATGCAAAAATCTTAAATAAGAGACTAGTAAAAAGATGGCAGCAAATGATCAGTGGGCTTATTCATTATGATCAGGTAGGATTTATAACCAGGAATACAAGGAGGGTTCAGAATTCGGAAAACCACCCACATAACTGACCATGTCAAGAAGCAAACCAACAAAAATAACATGATTATCTCACTAGTCTCAAAAAAAGCCTCTGACAAAATACAACACCCATTCCTATTGAAAACAGTAGAAAATATAGAAATAAAAGGGTCTTTCCTAAAAATAATAAACAGTATCTTTTTTAAATCCTTCTGTCAACACCATCTGCAATGGGGATAAACTACATGCATTCCCAATAAGACCAGGAGTGAAACAAGGATGCCCATTATCACCTCTATTATTTAACATTGTACTAGAAATACTAGTAGTAGCAATTAGAGAAGAAAAACAAATGGAAAGTCTTAAAATTAGCAATAAGGAGACCAAGCTATCACTCTTTGCGGATGATAGGATGGTCTATTTAAAAAATCCTAGAGAATAGATTAAAAAGCTAGTGGAAATAATCAACAATGTTAGCAAGTAGAAGGACCCAAAATAAACCCACAGAAGTCATCAGTATTTCTATATATCTCCAACACATCTCAGAAACAGGAAATAGAAAGAGAAATCCCATTCAAAATCACCTTAGACAATATAAAACACTTAGGAATCTATTTGCCCAGACAAACAGGAACTATATGAACACAATTACAAAACACTCTCCACACAACGAAAACTAGATCTGAGCAATTGGAAAAACGTTAACTGCTCATGGATAGGATGAGCTAACATAATAAATATGACCATCCTACCAAAACTTATCTTTATTTAGTGCCATACCCATCGAACTTCCAAAAAAATTTCTTTACAGAATTAGAAAAAACCATAACAAAGTTCATTTGGAAGAAGAGCAGATCAAGGACATATAGGGGAATAATGAAAAAAAAAAAATAAGGAAGGCAGCCTTGCAATCCCAGATCTCAGACTATATTATAAAGCAGTGGACATTAAAACCATTTGGTACTGGCTAAGAGACAGAAAGGAGGATCAGTGGAATTAACTTGGGGTATGTGACCTCAGCAAGATAGTCTATGACAAAGGCCAAGATCCCAGCTTCTGGGACAAAAACCCAGTATTTCAAAAAAAAGTGCTTGGAACAATGAAAGACAGTGTGGGAGAGATTAGGTTTGGATCAGCACCTCACATACACCAAGATAAACTCAGAATGGGTGAACGACTTGAACATAAAGAAGGAAACAATAAGTAAATTATGTGGGCACAGAATAGTATACATGTCAGACCTGTGGGAAGTGGTGCAGAGCGCAAGGAGGAGAATTGGGAAAACATTGTACACGGAGTCTGAAACATTGTGGTACAATCGAATTTAATGGACTTCTCCATTTGTGTCTATACAAAGTCCCTGAACATTCTGTAGGGATCAAGGGAAAAAACACTATCCCCTAGCAGAGAACACATTGTCGGAGGAAAAATACTGAGGAAAAGGTACTGCTTGACTACAGGGGTTGAGGTGACATGACTGAGGAGAGACTTTAAATGAACAACCTCATGCAAATACCAACAACATGGAAATGGGTTCGAATCAATGACATATATTATACCCAGTGCAATCGCAAGTCGGCCATGAAAGAGGTGGTGGGAGGGAGGGGGGAGAAAAAGAAAACGATCTTTCTTTCCACGGAATGATGTTTGAAAATGACCAAATAAAATAATGTTTAAAAAGAAAAAAAAAAGAGGCAGAGGAAAGAAGCTAAGGAGGGCAGGGGAGAACAGGGGGATGCGGAGGTAAAGAAGGGAAAGGGTTGGCAGTTGGTTTGGCAATGAAAGAGGAAGGTACAAGAGAGGAGAAAACAGAAAAGGAAAAGAAAAAACGGGAGGAGAAGACTAGAGGACTGAGGAGATCTAGACAGCATACCGAGTAGAAAGACAATGAGGATTATTGTGGAGGTAAGAAGGGGGAAGGGTGAGTGTGGATCAGAGAAAGGTTGGATGGAAAAGAAGAGCCGAGGGGATGGACGCTGGGAAAGACAGAGCAGGAAAAGGTAGAGAGGGGGAAAGAGAGGAGTATGGCTAGAGGAAGGGGGGAGGGGACATAAGGGGTCGAAAATGGAAAGAAGAGAGAGAGTGGGAGAGAAATGGGAGGGCGGGGGCTGCAGGCAGAAGAAGGAGAGAGCAGCAGAAGCGGGCGAGACCAGGGAGAAAGTTGGGAGTCCGCCAAAGAGGCAGACGAGAGGGAAAATAGGAAATGAGAAAAAGGGATAGAGAAGGGAGAGGGGAAAAAATAATGCAAAGAGAGTTAAAGGAAGAGACGGGGAGAGGGGAGAGGATGAGAGCAGAGGGATGAAGAGACCCACACTGGAGATAGAGTCGAACAAGTATAGGAGGCTGACGTAAGGCAGCAGGAAGGCAGGAGCAGAGAAAAAGGGTGGATAGAAAAGGAGAAGAGAGAGGATATGAAAGTTGCAAAGGACAGAATAGAAAGAGGGGTGTGTGTGGGGGTGGGGTGGGCGGAAGGCAGAGAAATACCGCTAAAAGGACGTGAAGAGAATGAGAGGGAGCCAAAAGGGAAATGTTGGAGGGTAATTGGGCCAGCCCAGGGAGGTTGTTGGAGCGGGCTGGGGAGGTTGGCGAGGGGGAAAACAAGTCTGGAAGGCATGTCAGGTTGCCCTCCACCAGGGCACTCGCTAATTGCCAGCACGTTTCTCCTGTTAGTCCTCGGTTTCCCAGGGTCGAGGTGTGGCGTTGTGCATCTGGGGCCTGCAGCCACCTCACCCCACCTTGTGGCCCCTCCCACGGCCTCCCCCGGCCTCCCCCACTGCTTTCGCCATTGGAAGGGTCGGCTGTGCAGTT
Source organism: Monodelphis domestica (assembly GCF_027887165.1). NCBI lineage: Eukaryota > Metazoa > Chordata > Mammalia > Didelphimorphia > Didelphidae > Monodelphis > Monodelphis domestica. Next base: position 2,842,738 of record NC_077236.1, read on the forward strand.
CATGGGCGTGTCCGTTGTCCAATCGGAATCTTTGTTTGGCCTTGCTACGGGGGCGGTTCCTTTTAGGTTCTCTGGGTTTTCCCAGGAGGAAATGTAACTCCCTTTGATCCAACTTCCGAGGTCCTTCAGCCCCTTAGAAAATGACTCCGTCTTCTTAACTATCGGTCTTTTGTGAGCCTGTATCTCTGAGCCTCAGTGCCTCTTGTGGTTCTTTTCCTGAGCAGTAATGTACTTGATTTTGTTGACTTGAACCCTTTCATGACTTTTGCCCTAACTCCCCCCCCATCCTTCCTGTAAATGAGGCTGGAAGACCCCTTTCTCTTCCGGAGAATGGGTCTGGATGGATTTGTGTTTGCTCTGGTGAGAAAATTCTCCGTGGAGGCGGTCGTCCTGTGCTGTTTCGAGCAACCCTGTCCATTGCGAGGCTGTTTCCCGCATTTCCCCTATCCACGGAGAAGCCAGTGATTTCTGTCCCTTTGCTGATCATGGAGGTGTGATTGCTGTTCCCCCCTGAGAGTGTCAATAAAATACCGGATTCCCCCTTGGAATCTCCGGTCAAATGGGAAGTGGAAAAATAGGTTGAGAGGGGTGAATAGAAAAGACAGAGGAAGGGGGAAGCGGTACACAGAGGGGAGAAAGCAAAGGAAGGAAAAGGCCCTGAGAGAGTATCAAAAAAAGAAGTGGATTGAAAGAGGAGAACAATCAGGAAATGGGGGGCGCTGTAGTGTGGAGTTGGGAAAGAGAGGTCAGGAGAGGGTAGGCTTAGGGGAAGGAGTGAGGAGGTTGACAAAGTGACGGATCAGGGGACAAGACGGGAGAAAGAAGAGAGAATCAGAAGAGGGTGAAATGAAAGAATGGAAAGACAGTTGAAGAAAAGAGAGAAGGGGAGGAGAAGAGTAAAGGGATGAAGAGATCAGGACAGCACACAGTAGGAAAAGATAAGAGTTGTGGTAAAAAGGGGAGAGAGGTAGGATGAATCAGAGAAAGGTTGGATTTAGAAGAAGAGGAGAGGGGATGAACGTTGGGAAGAACAGCACGAAAAGGTAGAGGCAGAAAGAGGAATTGAACATGGCTAGAGGGAAGAAAAGAGAGTGGGAGAGAAAACGGACGTGGTGTAACCATTGAAAGAGTGGTTGCCTTAAATTGTGATTGCCAAAACTGTCAAGATAAGTTTTTGTGTCTTGATTTTTTATTAAAAATAAAGTGGTCGGCATGGGAAAAATTCTGAAATATGAAATACCCCAGTCAGCTAGGTTTTTATGGAGATGTTAATTAGTACAATTAAGCAATCAAGGAACGGGAGAGAGTGTAAGAGGAAATAATGTATGAGAGACCAGTCAGTCTTTTATCCACTCACCAGAAGATTTGTCCCAAGGAAGAATTCTGGTGTTCAGAGAGACCCTCCAGTTTAGTTCCTCAGCTCCACTATGTTCAGCCACCGAACCTTCCAATTCAGCTTTGGCAAACTGAACTTTTTCAGAGGCCTTTCAAAGAACATTTTCTCCTATGTCACCTCCCCTAAGTTTTCACATCTACCAATCACAGTAGAAGTTTTCACAGGACTGACCATTCTTAATTCACACCTGAGTAGACTAAAACTTTTGAGTAATTCCCACCTGAGTAGACTAAAACTTCACACCTCATTTGTTAAACTTCTCCCTTGCAAGCTTGCATGTTGCCTGACCTTTTAGTGATTAATTTGACCTTCATACCTACTTAGCACCTTTTTGTATTAGATATAAAAGTAGACCTAGCTTAAGGGTTTGGGTTTCATTTTAAGTATGGGTTAAGTACTTTTCATTGTTCAGTAAGGAGTTTACAACTTTATCTTCCTCTCAAGTATGCTTAAGTGTGGGTGGAGTAATGTTAGAGTTCCCACCTTCCTGAACAAAATCCATTCATTGTTTTAAAATGGGTTTAGCTTAACCAAATCTTCTGAAATAGAGTCTGAGAAGAGGGAGAAGAGTGGATAGAAGGAAAAAAATCTGAGAAAACACAGGGTGAGATACAGAGAGAAGCACCCAGAGATACTGATAAAGGTAGAATAACACAGTGATTGGGAGAGAGATAAACAGAATGAGATGTATAAAAATGGAGACAGAGGATAGACACAGAGAGAGTGAGGCAGAGAGGACAAGTGACAGTGGGAGAAAGTGACACAGATGGGTGGGAGGGAGGGAGAGAGAAATGGAGAGGGAGAGAGACACAGTAAACAAAGGGTGTAGGGTTGGAGGTAGGAATGCAAGTAAGCAAAGGATCACCTTTTATTTCCTAGCCCACTAGGCACTAGGTCTGCCCAAAGAGAAGTCCTGTTGGCTTGGCTAGGGGAACACCTTTTATAGTATAGGGGGTTAGGATGAAATGTTGAACAGTAGGATGTGGTGATTTGGCAGTTGCAGCTAGCCGAGGGGTTCACAATACAGGGAGTGTCTGCTTAGCTGCTGGAACAGTTATGCTGTCTTGTGTAAAAGTTTACTCCTGGCCCCCAGAGGGACGTTGTTCTGACCTTCTTGATTCCGCACTTCTACTATATATGAGGAATCTTCCTCATGAGACCATATCCTCATAAGGGCATTCAGTGGGAGACAGAGTTTGATATCGCTTGTGAAGCATATTTGAGTGGAGTGATTGCTGATGTATTGTTAATTCAGAAGTCAACTGGTTTAGTCCTCAGGTACCAAATGACAGTAATTTGTTCAAACCAGTTTGACACCATGATGTCATAATATCACACTCAGGCTTTTGCTGACCAATGTAAAGCCAAATATGATATAGTTCTTCATGGGAATGAAAACATACAAATGAAAAGTTGTAATGTTTTACATCCAGCCACACTATGACCTGATTTGTGTACAAATGTAGAGTCATTACGTGACTAAACTGAAGCAGTCCAATTAATAGAACAAGTAAGGCTGCATTTGAAAGATACACAATTAGACAATCCTGACATTCTACTTTATATAGATGGTTTGTCTTTCATGCAGAATGATATCTTTTATATCACTTGCAAAGAATGATAGTTTCGTCTCTTCATTGTCTATTTTAATACGTTCAATTACTTTTTTGTCACAAATTGCTACTACTAGTCTTTCTATTACTATGTTAAATAGCAAACACCTCCTTTTGGAATTACACAAAAGAGGGCATAAGATGTTGAAGGATACGGTTTAGTGTTTCCTCCCTAAAGTAGAATATTTGGGGTTCATCCTGACTATAGGTATATGCTTTATTTCTGAGACACTCACCTGTGAATATCTCAAGAAGAGAGAAAGGATAGTAGTTTAAATTCCACGAGGGGCAAGATGGAGCCGGGAGACACAGCACAACTCCGGATACTGGAAATCTCAAAGGAAAGAACCATCCAGTAGTCCAAAATTAACACCACTCAGGTCAGAGAAATGATAGAGTTTAAGATTAGAGTAGGTTCCTCAGACTAGTTGCCAAGCAGGAACCCTAGGGCTGAGAGAATAGGGTGTAGATAATAGGATGAATTAGAAAGAGCTAGGTATTAGCATTGGAAAAGGAAAGCCCCTGGCCAAAGGCCAGGTCCCAGGTGAGAGAGAGAGAAGAGAAGTAGAGAAGAGACAGTGTAAGGCAATGTGTGACATCCGAGATATCTCCCCCTTTTTGTTTGACATAAAAATAAGTAGTGCAATATCAAAATGTGACAAAACACACCTTAACAAATACAAACATACTGGTGCATAATCATAACATGATTCAAAGGTGAAAAACCAAACCAGATTGTAAAACCTAAATATAAAAATCAAGTGTGATCATCAGCATAAACTGATTCAGTGATAAATCTAACAAATTTAAAATTGAACTCCCTATCTACCTATCTGCTTATCAAAATAAATGTAACAGTCTTAGTAAATATAAACTATTAAGAAAATATTTTTCACTCTAGCGATCCTGGTTCGATGAGATAGAAGTTTTTTGGCTCACAAGACAGGTGCAATAATCAGACATGCCACCTTTCATAGTCAGGACTATCAGAAGCTGTCAGCCTTTTCAACAGTTATCAAAAAGACTATCTCTGGAGATGAAGGATGAGTCCTTCCTTTCTCTTGTACTGATACTGCATCTTAGGGATCTATTTGTGCTCACTTCCAGATGCCTGCCACATAGGAAAACGGTTGGAAGTTTAATGCCAGGACAACCAGTGACTGAGAGCGTCAGTATACCATGTCTCTGCATCCCGAACTTTAAACATCCATTTCATATGGAATTTGCATCGGTGGGTGGCTATGGCTGTCTCGTCCATAATGATATATTCATTATGGTTCCCCTTTCATGCAGTCAGACATCACTCTCCAGAATAGTCATCTGAAAATTAACAAATGCTGCCATGTTCTCATGGTTGCAGACTTTCGGGTGTCTGCAATAGTAAAATACTTGCACCTTCATAGCCCAGGAACAGTGTTAACAGTACTTTCCATGTACTAAAAATTTTGGCAGCAGTTCTGCAAAAGAAAAATCAAAGTTAAATAGTTTAAAGTGAATCAAAAGTGTTCTATAATATGAAAATACTGACATCTTTAATATTCTTCTCCCTTTTTTCTTTTTACTTTTTTTGTTGTTATTGTTGGGAGAGATCCCTTTAAAGAAAAACATCCTCTCTGAGCAATCTTGGAGGATCATGTGTATAACATACAAAATGATCCTGGGAACATGATCCCAAAAATTAATACACAATTTTAGACTCTTGGCTCACTGTTTCTGTGGTATGTTTGAAGCTGAACCAATATGTAATATCAGAATTTACAATCCCAATGATTTCTAATTCCTAATCTAAATTGACCAAAATTCACCTTGTACATGAACATAATTTTGCACCAATAAAGGCCTTGCAAAAACATTAATACAACAATTATTGTGAACTTTTTAAACAAATACCAATATTCCCATACACATTACATTCTGATTTGTAGTTTAAATAACCCGGATGAGGATAATGAAGTGACATTTCAAGTTCTGACTGCATATTTCTTATCTCAACCTTATTTAAATCTGTGCTTGTCTAAATAAACCCATCACTTCCGGTCAACATGGCAGCGTAGAAGCAGCAAAAGTTCAGACCTTGGAAACCCTTCCTTACTGATCACAAACAGAGTGCTCCCAGGACACCGAAATTCAAGCTGAAGAACAGGATAGACCTGGGGAAATCTCCTCCTGGACCTGGATCAAAAGGTACCGCACCCCAAAAGCCAGAATCCTAGATCACTTGGATCTAAGGAAGTTCCCAGGACCCATCCCCCCAACCCAGAGTGCTGAGCCCATGGCAGCAGCGAGAACGTCAGGGCTCTGAGGACTCACCTTGAAAGCAACCTGAGCTAGTCTCCCGGGCGCCCAACACAGACGGCAGGGAAACATAGAGAGAAGGGGGATGCCCGTAACCCCCAGGCTAGGACCTTCCATCTGAGTCTCAAGGAAGATCCCAGCTTTAGGGCACCAGCTGAACCCAATCGCATCAGGAGCCCTCAGAGCTACTGAAAGGACAGAAAACTCAGGGCTGGCAAAGGGGTTGCTCCGAAAAGCTTACCTTGAAAGGAACCTGGGCAAGTCTCCGGGCATTCAACTCAGACTGTGGAGGAGGAGGGTTTTTTTTTCTCCCTTTTTTTGGCTCTGGGATCATTCCGCCCACACCACTTGAACCTAATCCCATCAGGAGCCCTCAGAGCTTCTGAAAGAACAAAAACCTCAGGGCCTGTAAAGGGCTTACCTTGAAAACAACCGGGCCAGTCTCCAGGCTTCAACACAGATTGTGAGGAGGTTTTTTGCATGAGGGCTCATCTGGCCCAAACCAAGTGAACCTAATCCCATCAGGAGCACTCAGAGCCCAGGGAGGCCATGCACCTCACCCCTTAGAGAGCAGGGTCTTCTGAAAAAACAGAAACCTAGAGGCAAAGTCAAGATGGCAGCCTAGAAGGAGCATAGACCTGGCAGCCTGGCCAGAGCTTTGGAGATCCTCCATATCTGCTCCAGCCGTCCAGGAAGTTTAAAACTCAGAGTAAACCCAGCCCAACTAAGCTGAACTCAATCCCACCAAAAGTCTCCAGAACGCAAGGAAGCCCAGGCTCCCCATCCATCCTCATTGACTGCTGGACTTTAAGCCAATCAAAAGCCTCCAGAGGACAAGAAAGCTCAAACCCCCAAAAACCCTCCCCCAGAGATAACACCATGAGATCTTCTGTTAAAGCTCCAAGAGCAAAGACCAATAGAAGTCCCCAAAAAGCAAAAAAAAAAAAATGAGAGGAACAAGAGCACAGACAAATATGGGGAGGAAAGAAGGGGTGAATTTGAACAAACAACCAAAACAGAAGAAAGAAACTACAATAGACAGCTACTACTCACCAAATGGAACAGAGGGGGAGAGATCAGCAAACGATAAACCAGAAATACCAGCAAATTGGATATAAGCTGTGGAAGAACTCAAAACACAACTAAGAGAGGCTGAAGACAATTGGGAAAAGAACTTAAAAATTAAGATAAGTCATCTGGAAACAGAGGCACTTGAACTAAACCAAGAAAATAGTGTCCTGAAAGCCAAAATCATCCAGTTGGAAAGTGAGGCAAAGGAGATGAAAGACGAGGTAAAGAAGATGAAAGATGATCTTCAAAGAAAATCAGACCAGAAGGAAAAAGACGACCAAAAAGCCAGAGATGAAATCCAATCTTTAAGAACCAGAGTAAAACAACTAGAATCAAGTGTCCTCACAAGGCAGCAGGACACTATAAAACAAAACAAAAAGAATGAAAAAAATTGAGGAAAATGTGAAGCATCTCATTCACAAAACAGATGATTTAGAAAATCGTTCAAGACGAGACAATTTAAGAATAATTGGACTACCAGAAGACCACGACAAAAGAAAAAGCCTGGACATAATACTAGAGGAAATTATCCAGGAAAACTGTCCCGAGATCCTAGAACAAGAGGGGGAAGTGGAGATTGAAAGAATCCACAGATCACCCCCTGTATTTAATCCCCAACTGACAACACCAAGAAATGTTATAGCCAAATTCAAAAGCAATCAGATGAAAGAACAGATATTACAAGCTGCCAAGAAGAAGCCATTCAGATACCATGGAAACTCAGTGACGATAACACAGGATCTGTCTGCATCCACACTGAAGGACCCAAAGGCATGGAATAGGATATTCCGGAAAGGAAGGGAACTAGGTCTACAGCCAAGAATAAAATACCCATCAAAACTGACTATATTCTTACAGGGGAAAGTATGGTCATTTAACACAACAGAAGAGTTCCCAGCATTCATAAATATAAGACCAGACCTGAAGAGAAAATTTGAAGTCCAACCACAGAACTCAAGAGAATTAACAAAATGTAATTTAAAAAGAGTGGAAAAAAACAACAACCACAACAACAAAAAATTTTTAAGAGACTCAATAAGTTAAAATGATATGTATCTATATAAGAAAAGAGGTCATTGGCAACTCTTAAAAACTGTTGCTATCACCTGAGCAGCTAGAAGAACTACACTCAGAGGGAACAGTGACAAACTGTATAGGATGAAAGGACAAGATATAAACAGGTATATAGATATATGCATGCATAAATACATATACATGTGTATGTATGTATATAGCAAATATATGACCAAAGCTAAAAAAGAAAAGAGGTTATGACTAAAAGAAATGGGAAAAGAAACAAATGGGGGTAAATTTATATGTCACAAAGAAGCTCATGGCGGGTGGGGGGAGAACATCGATACACTGGAAGGGTAAAGAGGTTGGAGATAGGAAATACTCAACTCTTATGTACTTTGAAACTGACCCAAAGAGGGAAGAACAATCCAATCCATTGGGGAAGAGAATAGATTTGCGCCCTATAGGGGAGTAGAAGGGTAAAAAACAGACTGGTGGGGAGGGAAGCAGTACAAGGGAGAGACAGGGTGGGGGGGGGTTTTTAAAAGACTAAAGGGGAAAATAAGGGAGGGAATAAGAAAGGAGGGGGTATAAAGGGAAGTACAATGGGGACTGATTTAAAGTAAATCACTGGACTAAAAGTTAGAGCTGAAGAAGAAAGGTTAGAATTAGGGAAGGATATCAAAATGCCAGGGAGTCCACAAGTGACAGTCATAACTTTGAACGTGAATGGGATGAACTCACCCATAAGACGTAGACAAATAGCAGAATGGATTAGAATGCAAAACCCTACCATGTGTTGTCTCCAAGAAACACACATGAGGCGGATAGACACCCACAAGGTCAGAATTAAAGGATGGAGTAAGACCTTCTGAGGCTCAACTGACAGAAAGAAGGCAGGAGTGGCAATCATGATATGTGATAAAGCCAAAGCAAAAATAGACCTGATCAAAAGGGATAGGGAAGGTAATTATAGTTTGTTAAAAGGGACATTAGATAATGAGGAAATATCACTAATCAACATGTATGCACCAAATAATATAGCACCCAAATTTGTAATGGAGAAACTAGGAGAATTGAAGGAAGAAATAGACAGTAAAACCATATTAGTGGGAGACTTGAACCAACCATTATCAAATTTAGATAAATCAAATCAAAAAATAAATAAGAAAGAGGTAAAAGAAGTGAATAAAATTTTAGAAAAATTAGAATTAATAGACATAGGGAAAAATAACTAGGGATAAAAAGGAATACACCTTCTTCTCAGCACCACATGGCACATTCACAAAGATTGACCATCCATTAGGTCACAGAAACATGGCACACAAATGCAGAAAAGCAGAAATAATAAATGCAGCCTTTTCAGACCATAAGGCAATAAAAATAATGATCAGTAATGGTACATGGGAAACCAAATCAGAAACTAATTGGAAATTAAAAAATATGATACTCTAAAATCGTTTAGTTAGAGAAGAAATCATAGAAACCATTAATAATTTCGAGGAAAATGACAATGGCGAGACATCCTTTCAAACCTTTTGGGATGCAGCCAAAGCGGTAATCAGAGGTAAATTCATATCCCTGAGTGCATATATTAACAAACTATGGAGAGCAGAGATCAATCAATTGGAAATGGAAATAAAAAAACTTGAAAGCGATCAAATTAAAACCCCCAGCAGAAAACCAAACTACAAATCCTAAAAATTAAGGGAGAAATTAATAAAATCGAAAGTGATAGAACCATTGAGCTAATAAACAATACAAGAAGCTGGTACTTTGAAAAAAGCAAACAAACAAAATAGACAAAGTACTGGTCAGTCTAATTTAAAAAAGGAAGGAAGAAAAGCAAATTAATAGCATCAAAGATGAAAAGGGGGACATCACCTCTGATGAAGAGGAAATTAAGGCAATCATTAAAAATACTTTGCCCAATTACATGGCAATAAATACACCAATTTAGGTGATATGGATGAATATATACAAAAATAAAAACTGCCTAGACTAACAGAAGAAGAAATAGAATTCATAAATAATACCATATCAGAAAATGAAGTCCAACAAGCCATCAAAGAACTTCCGAAGAAAAAAATCCCCAGGGCCTGATGGATTCACCAGTGAATTCTATCAAACATTCAGAGAACAGTTAATTCCAATTCTATATAAACTATTTGACATAATAAGCAATGAGGGAGTTCTACCAAACTCCTTTCATGACACAAACATGATACTGATTCCAAAACCAGGCAGGTCAAAAACAGAGAAAGAAAACTATAGACCAATCTCCCTAATGACTATAGATGTAAAAATCTTAAATAGGATACTAGCAAAAAGACTCCAGCAAGTGATCAGAAGGGTCATCCACCATGATCAAGTAGGATTTATACCAGGGATGCAGGGCCAGTTCAATATTAGGAAAACTATCCACATAATTGACCACATCAACAAGCAAACCAACAAGAACCACATGATTATCTCAATAGATGCAGAAAAAGGCTTTGATAAAATACAACACCCATTCCTATTAAAAAACACTAGAAAGCATAGGAATAGAAGGGTCGCTTCCAAAAATAATAAACAGTATATATCTAAAACCATCAGCTAATATCATCTGCAATGGGGATAAACTAAATGCATTCCTAATAAGATCAGGAGTGAAACAAGGATACCCATTATCACGTCTACTATTTGACATTGTACTAGAAACACGAGCAGTAGCAATTAGAAAAGAAAAAGAAATTGAAGGCATCAAAATACGCAAAGAGGAGACCAAGTTATTACTCTTTGTGGATGACATGATGGTCTACTTAAAGAATCCTAGAGATTCAACCAAAAAGCTAATTGAAATAATCAACAACTTTAGCAAAGTTGCAGGATACAAAATAAACCCGCATAAGTCATCAGCATTTCTATATATCTCCAACACAGCTCAGCAGCAAAAACTAGAAAGAGAAATCCCATTCAAAATCACCTTAGACAAAATAAAATATCTAGGAATCTATCTCCCGAGACAAACACAGGAACTATATGAACACAGCGACAAAACACTCTCCAAACAACTAAAACTAGACTTGAGCAATTGGAAAAACATGAACTGCTTGTTCCACCTAGGAGAGACATTGACTGCGCATCCACAGAAATTGTCAAACCTAGAGTCCTCAGTTTGGTACTGAGGTCTTACTTTCATATACCAGAACATCTTCCAGTATATGAAAGCCAATAGACCCCGAATCCAGAGGCCTGCCTGAATTCTGGGACTGTTGGGAGAGAGCAAGAAACTGTTTCCATAAAGATATTACCCAAAAAGACAGCGTTTCAGGAGTAATGGTTAACAATGGTATTAACACTTAACTACACCCATGGTGGTCGGCACATAACGTCCACCTAGGTATTGTCAGGAACATAATCTTTGCCTGGATATAAATGATCTTTTTCAATAACTTAGATTCCTGATTAAAGATTTTCAGAGTGCATTTTGCCTGCTCGCTCATAAACATCAGGCTTATCTGTCCATTAAACATTCCTGTGCAGCATCTTCTGCTTAGCACCTCATTTTTGTTGTCAGAGGTATCAGATCTATGCTATGAATGAAAGTTTTCTGTCTCCTACTCTTTGGAGAGTCATACCAACGTCTATACCCTTGTTGATAGTAGCATTTCTTACAATACAAGTGGTAGTTTTACAATGCATACAAATTAAATTTCTTTTGACAGTATCATAGACATACAAAATGCAAGGTATACATTAGTAGCTAAACAATTGTAGCTATTTCGTGTCGATGCCATAGTAAAGTCTTTGGAGGGTGGGATATATCTGGTGTCTTAGACAGACATGAGTGTGTTTTAGTCCATATGAGTTAACATACTTGATATCGTTTTGGGTAAAATATGTCAGTGGGTGTCAGCATGACAAGTGTCCCACAGTAGCCTAATAGCAAAGGTCACTAATAGTGTAATGTCATTCTTCTGGAGTGATATTAGTCACCAGTGAAGTGTCCTTCCAGCGTGCCTGGACTGTGGCTGGCATGTAGTTAGCTGATGTCAACAGCGTTCATCTGCTTCTCTTCCTGGTCTGTGTCAGCTGGCATGAAATGCTTTGTGGGTGACCAGATGTTTTCACTGTCTGTGAACATACAAACAAGACCTCGACCCAATGTTATCATCCCCTTGGGTCCCTTATACAGTCTTAATCTCTTGTTGATATTCAACCCAAATCAGGTATATCATACAATGTAATCTTTATCATGACATTCCATTTGTTATTGCATAGCTTTAACTTATATTCCTTCTGGGGTGTAGAAGAGATAGGTGGTTAGTGATACCATATCCACCTTTTTTTCTTATGAAAGTTGGAATGCCATAGCTTAACAAAATTGACTTTTAGATAAGTCTCATTCTAATAAAGACACGTTGTTTGCAAAGATAATGGACCCTTTTAGACAATAATCATATATATGTTATGGATGATAGCAACAATTTGTGCTGCAGTTGGACAGTATTTATTGTACTGTCATAACCTTCCCAATTGTACCATTCAGTATTCGATCAAATTCGTATAACATGGAACAATTCCAATAAAAGGATTGCAAGTTACATATTGTACCAATATCATTCAAATTTTTCAGTCATGTGATAAAGTTAGATCTTATAACAAATACTCATATATTCATAGAACAGAATATCTGTCAGTGACTCAATGATATTCTTCTGTAGTTAAATTGTTTTTCATATAAGTACATTTCTGTGGATAGTGTGTTAGACCTGCCTATGAGGCCGTGTTGTTGCCTTTACAGTGCATGTGCTGTTTTTCTGGTGTCCTGTGCCAGACACCTCTGCAGTCTGTCCTTTTTCTGAGCAGATTTTCTTGCCATCAGATGCTTTGGGTCATCCTCCATAGACTTCACGTATCTGAGAAAATAAACAGAAAATCTCGACCCTAAATGAAAGCCTCATTGGGTCTTATAAAGTTAGAAAGTAACTGAACATATATACCTTCAGTTTTGAACCTTAGGGCTTATAAATTCCTTGGAGCTCTTTTTGCCATAGCTTGCATTTAAGCCATGAGCTATTCGATTCAGCCCATCTATTGCTGTTAAAAGCACTGCTATCCCAAGATGTTTGTAATAGGCAACTGTGCACAGTTCTTTACAAGTTCTGTAATCACTTTTGCTCACTTCTTCATTTTGAGCTTAAATCCATAAACCAGGAGAGTAAGTATCTCCCATCACCTTGCCATGATTAACCTTTTTTATTTCAGGAGCATGTTGGAATGCATCCTTTGTTCCAAAATCTGCAGTGGATACCTTTCAGAGCTGAAAATAATCCACAACATTTTGCATTGGCAAGGAATATCATTTGCTTCTACAGGATATAGATGTACAATAGATGAGGCCCTCTGTTATAGCAGAGAATGCTAGCAGCCATCTGCTCAAAGCAAGCAGTTTCACAGCTAGTTTTGTTTGACTTTGCAAAACAGAATGCATGGATGCATCAACATTTGCTTTTTTAAACCAATAATCATAAAACCATCATACCATAAATCACGTATGATTTTACCCATTTGTGCTGTGATCTTAAGTATTTGTCTATCTGTATACAATTTTTGATTTTTCCAAAATTCATATTATCAGGGCAGCTGGGTAGCTCAGTGGATTGAGAGCCAGGCTTAGAGATGGGAGGTCCTAGGTTCAAATCTGGCCTCAGACACTTCCCAGCTGTGTGACCCTGGGCAAGTCACTTAACTCCCATTGCCTAGCCCTTACCACTCTTCTGCCTTGGAGCCAATACACAGTATTGACTCCAAGACAGAAGGTAAGGGTTTAAAAAAAAATTCATATTGTGCAATCATTAATATTACAGTTCGGTCTTATGCTGTAAAAGTATATGCAGCATTATCAAGTGGTTGTACAGGTGTTATTATTTCTAAACTATAACAGTTAGCTTCATAACTGAAAATATCTTGATACTGTGTCTAGAATTATTAGTTTTATATATCAACTTTGTAAAATTTTACTGCAAAAATAGATCACATTGTGCAAGTAACATTTAAATTTGCATTATTATCATAGGTCTCATCTTACTATCATGATCAGCTTCAATATCTGTAATTTGAGTAAGTGGCAGTATTGTCCATTTTAAATCATTAATAAGTCACTGGACTAATTAACAAATTACTGGATAACCTTAATAATTAACTACTGGTTAACAGATTGAATCCTTCCAACCATGCTTCCACTCTGCTGAGAATGTGTCTTATTTTTATAATTGAAACTATACTAGTTATAAATCATTTGCTTTTTGGATAAAGTTGCAGTAATATGTACTTTATATAACGTTTTTGAACTTCATTCAGGTTCTTTAAATAATCTCTACTAAATTTTTTTTATCTTTGCTGCTCTTATGTCCTGTTTTAAAAAATTTTAATAATTCCTCCATAGTTAAAAACTTGTAACGTCAGTGGCAGGGATGCTACCCTCTAGGTTGCTAGGTCACCTTATGTTTAAAGGTAAGTCACATGGCTGAGAGAAAAAAATCCATGCAGCTTCATATCTAAGCCCAAACCTTAAAAATTCCTGTTTGCACCTTAACTACATTGTCATTTATACCAAAATTTCATTGTAAATAAAACATCTCTTGTCCCAATATTCTGTAGGATATCACAAAAGTCAGAGAAAGATTTTTAACTCTTCTAACTTTCTCTATCACGAAATATAATCAGACATTCCTTTATAATTTTGCCATGTCCAACCTAAATTAGAACAATTTAAATTCTTAAATTTTATTTCACTGTGATTTCATCCTGTTGTAATTATCTTTGTAAAGTCAGATTTTTCCTCCTTCCTTTACCTGGCAGAACCTCAACCAAAGGACTTCCTAGATCCCTTTTTCAATGCTAAAAGAGTGTAGAGGTTTGCTGATAAAAAAAAAAAAATCTTTTACTGTTTGACTACAGAATCGCAAAATATCTTTTCAAACTAGGCTTTTCTGAATTTTTAAAGTGTCTCAGAATTGTTTCATTAAGTTATTAATTTTGCTTAGACCTGTGGTTTTATTAGCAAAGGTGTTTAGAAATTATCTCTGTTGCAAATTGATTCTGATACTTAAAGTATCTTCCTACTCAGGTGAATTGCATTTAAATTCCTCATAACAATGGCCTGTTAAGCCTTCACAGTTTACCTGCTTACCTTCTGATTTGGCATATGAATTTCCTTATGATTTTTAGTTTGATCCTTGCATGAATTTAGAAGGAAGTAATTTTTTAAATAAAGAAAATTTTTTTGCAATAAACTTAGATTTGCTTGAGATGAATAATCTGGCTATGTAAATAGCTGTCTTTGCCTAACTCAGTAAACTGAAGTGACAAGAACCTGATTAACATATAGTCTGATTTGCATTTGTTTAGAAGGCTGGATTTCAATGCCTTTCTTAGGCCTTAGTGAATTAACCTTTGCAGCTTCCAAATTAAATCTTAATTCCTGTTGGAGAAGTATTTTTTACCTGCCTTTTACTTCTATTGTATATGTGACATTTTTATTTTCCCTTGCTAATACAGGGAAAGCTAAATATCCTGCTTCCTCTTTTACTGCAGAAGGGAAGAGAACTCCATGAATTTGGGGGGAGGGGTGGCCAAGAGAGAGGTTAGTGAAAGGGAAAGATAGTCTGGAGGAGGGGGAGGATAGTGGCATGCCCCATTGTCTAAGGGAGGGTAAAGCTTTGGAGTTGTAAATGACTCTTTTGTGTCACTCCCTTCTGAGTTGTGGCCCCGGAACCATTGGAGGCTCCCTAGAGAATGGGCGACTCTCCTCCTCTTCCTCTACTTCAGCATTCTCTGATGCCTCAGGAGTGGCCGGTTTCAAAGCCTGCTGTTTTGATTCCTGAGTTTGCAAAGGTCCTTTCTCCCCAGAACTAGAAGTTTGGAAAGGTAAATCAGCCAAGATCATTCTCATGACCACATGTTAAATATTGTTTGCCTGACCTGTTTTCCCTCATTCTTATATTCTTTCAGTCTTTTGTCCTATCAGGTCCCATTGCTTAACCTCTAAAACCCCCATTGGCAGGAATTCTGGATAAGCTGTCTGAATCACTTTAACAAAGCTTTGAGTTTAGCTTTAGAGACCTTACTTCCTCCCTTTTCAATCAAGGACATTAAGAGTCGAACCTAACAGGTTTGAGAGGAAACAGATTGCCCCATCTCTGGTAGAGAGAGCCTTACCTTCTTTGGCCACAAGAGAAGTAAGCCTCCTCAGACTCTGCCCCGACCATCCTTTGTCAGTTCCCTCGTGTGATGGGACAACTCCTGCCAAGGCTGTGTGAAATAAAAGGTTAAGAGCCCACATGTGGCACCATATGAGACACCACCTGCGAATATCTCAAGAAGAGAGAAAGGATAGTAGTTTAAATTCCACGAGGGGCGAGACGGAGCCGGGAGATGGCAGAATTGAGTCAGAAACCAAGATGGGTTGATTTTAATGGAGCCCACAGCACAACTCCAGCTACTGGAAATCTCAAAGGAAAAAACCATCCAGTAGTCCAAAATTAACACCATAATCCAGGAGAAAAACAACTAAATACATTCACAGCAAACACTGTGGGAGTAATAACCCTGAAGAAAACCAACTGCTTGATTACATGGGTTGAAGGGATATGGTTGGGGATGTAGGCTGTAAATGAACATCATAGTGCAAACATCAACAGCATAGAAAGAGGTTCTGATCAAGGAACATACCCAATGAAATTGTGTGTCAGCTGGGTGAAGGGTGGGTGGAAGCAAGGGTGGGAAATATTGTAATTATTGTAACCAAGGAACAATATTCTAAATTGACTAAATAATTAATTTTAAAAATAAGATATTTGATGTTTTTCATTATCATTCCTTTGAATTTCCTTTATTGTTTCTTGATTTCTCAAGATATTAGTTTCTTGATGGTCGATTCTCATTTTTAAGAACTTATATCCTTCTGTCAGTTTTTGATTCTCCTTTCCCAATTGGCCCATTTCTTCTTGCATCATTTTCATTTCTTCTTGCATGCTTTTCTTTTTTTGTTTCTGCCTTTATCACTACCTCTCTCAATTTGTTTTTGAAGTCATTTTTGAGGTATTACACACTCTGTGTCCTTTGCATATTCTTCTTTTGGAATTTGTGTGTGTTTTCTGTAATCTTTTTGTCTACCAAATTCTAATTGGAGAGAGGCAGAGTCAAGATGGTGGCTTAGAAGCAGCAAAATTTCAGACCGCTGAAAACCCTTCCTTACCGACAAACTGAATGCTCCTAGGGGACTGAAATTCAAACTTAAGAACAGGAGAGAGGCGGGGACCAATCTCCCTAATGAATATAGATGCAAAAATCTTAAAGAGGATATTAGCAAAAAGACTCCAGCAAGTGATCAGAAGGGTCATCCACCATGATCAAGTAGGATTTATACCAGGGATGCAGGGCTGGTTCAATATTAGGAAAAACATCCACATAATCGACCATATAAACAAGCAAACCAACAAAAATAACATGATTATTTCAATAGATGCAGAAAAAGCCTTTGATAAAATACAACATCCATTCCTATTGAAAACACTAGAGAGCATAGGAATAGGAGGGTCATTCCTAAAAATAATAAACAGTATATATCATGAGGGCACGACAAACCCTCCATAACGAAGATATTACTCCTCCCTGAGCATCCCATACACCCTGGGGGGAGGGTGGTGGTGGTGGTGCTAAGGGACCATAAAAAGGTAATGGAGCGGGCTGGGGAGGTTGGCGAGGGGGAAAACGAGTCTGGAAGTCATGTCAGGTTGCCCGCCACCAGGGCACTCGCTAATTGCCAGCCCGTTTCTCCTGTTAATCCTCGCTTTCCCGGGGTGGAGGTGTAACGTTTTACATCTGGGGCCATCAGCCACCGTCTCCACCCCCCCCCCTTTGTGGCCCCTCCCACGAACTCCCCATTCCCTGCCCCCCACGGCTTTCGCCTTTGGAACAGTCCACTGTGCAGTTCATGGGCGTGTCCGTTGTCCAATCGGAATCTTTGTTTGGCGTTGCTACGCGGGCGGTTCCTTTTAGAGTCTCTGGGTTTTCTGAGGAGGAAATGTAACTCCCTTTGATACAACTTCTGAGGTAAGTCCTTCAGCCCCTTAGAAAATGATTCCGTCTTCTTCACTATGGGTCTTTTTTGAGCCTGTATCTCTGAGCCTCAGTGCCTCCTGTGGTTCTTTTCCTGAGCAGTAATGTACTTGATTTTGTTGACTTGAACCATTTCATGACTTTTGCCCTAACTCCACCCCACTGACCCCCCCCCCCCCCCCCCCGTCCTTCCTGTAAATGAGCCTGGAAGACCCCTTTCTCTTCCGGAGAATGGGTCTGGATGAATTTGTGTTTGCTCAGGTGAGAAAATTCTGGGTGGAGTCGGTCGTCCTGTGCTGTTTCGAGCAACCCTGTCCATTGTGAGGCTGTTTCCCGCATTTCTCGGATCCACGGAGAAGCCAGTGATTTCTGTCCCTTTGCTGATCATGGAGGTGTGATTGCTGTTCCCCCCTGAGAGTGTCAATAAAATACCGGTTTCCCCCTTGGAATCTCCGGTCAAATGGGAAGTGGAAAAATAGGTTGAGAGGGGTGAATAGAAAAGACAGAGGAAGTAAGGTAAGGCGGGGGGTGGGGGGGAAGCGGTACACAGAGGGGAGAAAGCAAAGGAAGGAAAAGGCCGTGAGAGAGTATCAAAAAAAAGTGCATTGAAAGAGAACCTTCAGGAAATGGGGGGCGCTATAGTGTGGAGTTGGGAAAGAGAGGTCAGGACACGGTAGGCTTAGGGGAAGGAGTGAGGAGGGTGACAAAGTGATGGATCAGGGGACAAGAGTGGAGAAAGAAGAGAGGATCAGAAGAGGGTGAAATGAAAGAATGGAAAGACATTTGAAGAAAAGAGAGAAGTGGAGGAGAAGAGTAGAGGGATGAAGAGATGGAGACAGCACACAGAGTAGGAAAAGGATAGGAGTTGTAGTCAAAAGGGGAGAGGGGTAGGATGGATCAGAGAAAGGTTGGATGTAGAAGAAGAGGAGAGGGGATAAACCTTGGAAAGGACAGAGCAGGGAAAGGTAGAGGGGGAAAGAGGAATTGAAGATGGCTAGAGGGAAGAAAAGAGAGTGGGAGAGAAAAGGGCATAAAATATGTGGGATAGTGAACCAAATATGTTCTCTTACCAGTCACCAGAATGTTGAAAATATATAAGTACTCAAAGATCTTTTTGCCTCTGGTCTGAGCAATATAACAACTGAAATCTCTGCCACACTTTGACCTGGCTCTGAAACAGAAATAGCTTTGGAGAAGTACACAGAAAATTCTCTTTTTGAACTTTGAACACTGAGCATTCCACTTCATAATAGCTGCAATTGTTCAACAAAGAAGATTCTCTCTGTAGTCAGTAGTTACCGAAGAAGTACAGTTTTAATACAGGGGTAGAAATGGACTAGAAATTGAATATAGAAGTCAGAGAAAATGTCCCCATAAAACTAAGGTAAATTCACCAATTTCTCCTGCGTTGTCAAATATAATAGTAGTCATCTCTGGGTAACCGAGGATGACGATTTTCTCTGTGCGTTTTCGTCTATGGTGTGAGATTTAAAATGGTTGAGGTCTTAAACTGTAGTGATTAAAATCGTGGAAGATATAAATGATGATAGATATAAGAGAGGGTGAGTAAAATTTGACCTCAGAAATATGTTTCACTACAGTGTCTTGGGTTTAAAATCAAATATAAGGTGGTTGGCACGGAAATATTCCCAATTTTTCAAATACCCAAGTCAATTGGGTTTTATAGAGATTTTAATTAACAATACAATGAGTAATCAAAGAAAGAGATAGAGAGTAAGAAAGGAATAAGTATGAAGGGCCTCAAAGCCAATATGGCCTAGACCTGAGTCTTAAAAGAGAAATCAGACAGTTTTTTATAAGTCATCATAAGATCTGTCTAAATAAGGATTTTTTTTTTAAACCCTTACCTTCTGTCTTGGAGTCAATAGTGTGTATTGGCTCCAAGGCAGAAGAGTGGTAAGGGCTAGGCAATGGGGGTCAAGTGACTTGCCCAGGGTCACAAGGCTAGGAAGTGGCTGAGGCCAGATTTGAACCTAGGACCTCCCATCTCTAGGCCTGGCTCTCAATCCACTGAGCTACCCAGCTGCCCCCTAAGTAAGGATTCCTAATGACCCCAGGTCAGCAGCATCTCAGCTGCTTTCACCAGCTCCCTCCTCCATCTGAATGTTTCAGAAGCAGTCTCCTCAGAATGAGTCTCAGGCTTAGTTTAATTAGATTCTATCCTACCTTCTGCATGAGCAGCTTGGTGTCCTGGAGGGACTTTGTCAGTGTCCTAAAGCATGAAGAAATGAATTAATCTCCTTTATGTACTTCCCCTTCCACTTTATTTACCCTTTTGTAATAGATCTAAAATTAGAGCTAACTTAAGGGCTTTTGCCTTACTCGAAGTATTAGTTAAATAATTTTTCATCGTTCATTGGGTAGCACCCAAATTTCTAATGGAAAAATTAGGAGAATTGAAGGAAGAAATAGACAATAAAACCGTATTAGTGCGAGACTTAAACCAACCATTATCAAATTTAGATAAATCAAAAAATAAATAAGAAAGAGGTAAAAGAAGTGAGTGAAATCTTAGAAAAATTAGAATTAAGAGACATGTGGAGAAAAATAAATAGGGATAAAAAGGAATACACCTTTTCTCAGCACCACATGTCACATTCACAAAGATTGACCATACATTAGGTTACAGAAACATGGCACACAAATGCAGAAAAGGAGAAATAATAAATGCAGCCTTTTCAGATCACAAGGCAATAAAAATAATGATTGATGATCAGTAATGGTACATGGAAAACCAAATCAGAAACTAATTGGAAATTAAACAACATGATACTGCAAAATCATTTAGTTAGAGAAGAAATCATAGAAACAATTAATAATTTCATCGAGGAAAATGACAATGACGAGACATCCTTTCAAACCTTTTGGGAGGCAGCCAAAGCAGTAGTCAGAGGTAAATTCATTTCCCTGAGTGCATATATATATTAGCACATTAGGGAGAGCAGAGATCAATCAATTGGAAATGGAAATAAAAAAAACTTGAAAGCGATCAAATTAAAACCCCCCAGCAGAAAACCAAACTAGAAATCCTAAAAATTAAGGGAGAAATCAATAAAATCGAAAGTGATAGAACCATTGAGCTAATAAACAAGACAAGAAGCTGGTACTTTGAAAAACAAACAAACAAACAAAATAGACAAAGTACCGGTCAGTCTAATTTTAAAAAGGAAGGAAGAAAAGCAAATTAACAGCATCAAAGATGAAAAGGGGGACATCACCTCGGATGAAGAAGAAATTAAGGCATTCATTAAAAATTACTTTGCCCACTTACATGGCAATAAATACACCAATTTAGGTAATAGGGATAAATATATACAAAAACACAAACTGCCCAGACTAACAGAAGAAGAAATAGAATTCTTAAATAATCCCATATCAGAAAATGAAATCCAACAAGCCATCAAAGAACTTCCTAAGAAAAAATCCCCAGGGCCTGATGGATTCACCAGCGAATTCTATCAAACATTCAGAGAACAGTGAATCCCAATACAAGACAAACTATTTGACATAATGAGCAAAGAGGGAGTTCTACCAAACTCCTTTCATGACACAAACATGATACTGATTCCAAAACCAGGCAGGTCAAAAATGGAGAAAGAACACTATACACCAATCTCCCTAATGAATATAGATGCAAAAATCTTAAATAGGATACTAGCAAAAAGACTCCATCAAGTGATCAGAAGGGTCATCCACCATGATCAAGTAGGATTTATACCAGGGATGCAGGGCTGGTACAACATTAGGAAAACTATCCACATAATTGACCACGTCAACAAGCAAACCAACAAGAACCACATGATTATCTCAATAGATGCAGAAAAAGCCTTTGATAAAATACAACACCCATTCCTCTTAAAAACACAAGGAAGTATAGGAATAGAGCTGTCGTTCCAAAAAATAATGAACAGTATATATCTAAAACCATCAGCTAATATCATCTGCAATGGGGATCAACTAGATGCATAAGATAAGATCACGAGTGAAACAAGGATGCCCATTATCACCTCTACTATTTGACATTGTACTAGAAACACTAGCAGTAACAATTAGAGAAGGAAAAGAAATTGAAGGCATCAAAATAGGCAAGGAGGAGACCAAGTTATCACTCTTTGCAGATGACATGATGGTCTACTTAAAGTATCCTAGAGATTCAACCAAAAAGCTAATGGAAATAATCAACAAATTTAGGAAAGTTGCAGGATACAAAATAAACCCGCATAAGTCATCAGCATTTCTATATATCTCCAACACAGCTCAGCAGCAAAAACTAGAATGAGAAATCCCATTCAAAATCACCTGAGACAAAATAAAATACCTAGGAATCTATCTCCGGAGCCAAACAGAGGAACTATATGAACACAGCTACAAAACACTCTCCACACAACTAAACTAAACTTGAACAATTGGGAAAACATTAACTGCTCGTGGATAGGACGAGCCAATATAATAAAAATGACCCTCCCACCCAAACTTATTTATCTATTTAGTGCCATACTCATTGAACTCCCAAAAAATTTCTTACTGATTTAGTAAAAACCATAACAAAGTTCATTTTGAATAACAAAAGATCAAGGATATCCAGGGAAATAATGAAAAAAAAAACCCCACAAATGATGGGGGCCTTGCAGTCCAGACCTTAAACTATATTACAAAGCAGCTGTCATCGAAACAATTTGGTACTGGCTAAGAGACAGAAAGGAGGATCAGTGGAATAGATTCGGGGTAAGTGACCTCAGCAAGACAGTATATGACAAACCCAAAGACCCCAGCTTTGCGGACAAAAATCCACTATTTCATAAAAACTGCTGGGAAAGTTAGAGGACAGTGTGGGAAAGATTGGATTTAGATTAACACCTCACACCCTACACGAAGATGAATTCAAAATGTATGAATGACTTGAACATAAAGAAGGAAACTATAAGAAAATGAGGCAAACACAAAATAGTATACACGTCAGACCTTTAGGAAGGGAGAGGCTTTAAAACCAAGCAAGACTTAGAAAGAGTCACAAAATGCAAAATAAATAATCTGGACTACAGCAAATTAAAAAGTTTTTGTACCAACAAAACCAATGTAACTAATATCAGAGGGGAAGCAACACATTGGGAAACAGTCTTCATAAAAACCTCTGACAAATGTTTAATTACTCAAATTTACAAAGAGCTAAATCAATTGTACCAAAAATTAAGCCATTCTCCAATTGGTAAATGGGCAAGGGACAGGAACAGGCAGTTCTCAGCCAAAGAAATCAAAATTCTTAATAAGTACATGAAAAAGTGTTCTACATGTCTTATGATCAGAGAGCTGCAAATCAAAACAACCCTGAGGTATCACCTCACACCTAGCAGATGGGCTAACATGACAGCAAAGGAAAGTAATGAATGCTGGAGGGGATGTGGCAAAGTAGGGACATTAATTCATTGCTGGTGGAGTTGTGAATTGATCCAACCATTTTGGAGGGCAATTTGTAACTATGCCCAAAGGGTGATAAAAGACTGTCTGCCCTTTGATCCAGCTATAGCACTGCCATGGAGACTGGAACGACCTCCAGGAAGCGAAGCAGAACGAGAGGAGCAGAACCAGGAGAACATTGTACACAATGACTAATACCTTGTGGTATAATCGAAGGCCATGGACTTCTCCATTAGTATCAATGCAATGTCCCTGAACAATCTGCAGGGATCTAAGAAACACTATCTACGAGCAGAGGATAAACTATGGGAGGAAAAACACCGAGGAAAAGCAACTGCTTGACTACAGGGGGACAGGGGATAGGACTGAGGAGAGACTCTAAATGAACACTCTAATGCAAATACCAACAACATGGAAATGGATTCAAACCCAAAACACATGTGATACCCAGTGGAATCGTGCGTCGGTATACTATTCTGTGTTTTCCCAATTTACTTATGGTTTCCTTCTTTATGTTTAAGTCACTCACCCATTTTGAATTTATCTTGGTGTAGGGTGTGAGGTGTTGATCAATTCCTAATCTCTCCCACACTGTCTTCCAAATTTCCCTGTAGTTTTTATCGAATAGTGGATTTCTGTCCCAAAAGCTGGGATCTTTGGGTTTATTGAATACTGTCTTGCTGAGTTGGTTGGGTTAGGATTAGAAATGTATTTATGCTTTAAAAACCTATTTAGAATTTGGGTTATGGTTAGAGTTAGGGTTAGGTTTAGGGTTAGGGTTAGAGTTAGGGTTAGGGTTAAGGTTAGTGTTAGAGTTAGGTTTATGGTTAGAGTTGGGGTTAGAAACATATTTATGTTTTAAAAACCGAGTTAGGGTTAGGGATAATTTTAGGTTTTGACAGTATTTAGGGATAGGGTTAGGGTTAGGGTTAATTTTAGAAATGTATTTATTGTTAGAGTTAGCGTTAGGATTAGAAATCTATTTAGTGTTAAGGTTAGTTATAGAAACGTATTTATGGTTTAGGGTTACGGTTTGGTTTAGGATTAGAGTGAGGGTTAGTTTTAGGGTTAGGGTTCGGGTTCGAAATGTATGTATTGTTAGGGTTAGGTTTAGGATTAGGGTTAGGGTTAAGGTTAGTGTTAGAGTTTGGTTTATGGTTAGAGTTAGGGTTAGAAACATATTTACATTTTAAAAACCTATTTAGGGTTAGGGATAAGTTTAGGGTTTGACAGTATTTACTGTTAGGGTTAGTGTTAGGGCAGAAATCGGCAGGACAGAAATCGGCACAGGACAAAAATCGGCGGAAATCGGCATGTATTTAGGGTTAGGGTTAGGTTTAGGCTTAGGTTTAGGGTTAGAAATGTATTTATTGTTAGGGTTAGCGTTAGTATTTAGGGTTAGCGTTAGTATTTAGGGTTAGGGTTAGGGTTAGGGTTCTGGTTAAGGTTAGGGTTAGGGTTAGGTTTAGGGTTAGGGCAGAAGTCGGCACGTATTTACGGTTAGTGTTAGAGTTAGGTTTAGGCTTAGGTTTAGGGTTAGAAATGTATTTATTGTTAGGGTTAGCGTTAGTATTAGAAATGTATTTAGTGTTAAGGTTAGTTATAGAAACGTATTCATGGTTTAGGGTTAGGGTTAGGGTTAGGGTTTATTTTTAGGGTTAGGGTTAGGGTTAGAAATATATTTATGGTTTCAAAACCTATTTAGCTCTAGGTATAGGTTTAGGGTTGGACAGTACAGGATAGAAATCAGCAGAAATCGGCAGGAATCGGTAGGACAGAAATTGGCAGAAATCGGTACTTATTTAGGGTTAGGGTTTGGGTTAGGATTAGGGTTAGGTTTTGGGATAGGGATTAGGGTTAGGGTTAGGGTTAGGGTTAAAGTTAATGTTAGAGTTTGGTTTACGGTGAGAGTTAGGGTTAGAAACATTTATATTTTAATAACGAATTTAGGGTTAGGGATAAGTTTAGGGTTCGACAGTATTTAGGGTTAGGATTAGGGTTAGGTTTAGTGTTAGCTTTAGTGTTAGGTTAGGGTTAGGTTATTTAGGGTTAGGGTTAGGGTTAGATTTAAGGCTAGTGTTTTGGTTATTGTTAGGTTTAGAGTTAGGGTTAGGGTTAAGGTTAGTGTTAGAGATAGGTTTATGGTTAGTGTTAGGGTTAGAAACATATTTATGTTTTAAAATCGTATTTAGGGTTAGGGATACGTTCAGAGTTTGACAGTATTTAGGGTTAGCATTAGGGTTAGGGTTAGGGTTAGGTCTAGTGTTAGGGTTAGCATTAAGGTTTAGGGTTACGGTTAGCGTTATGGTTAGGGTTAGCATTAGGTTTAGGGTTAGTGTTAGGGTTAGGGTTAGTGTTAGGGTTAAGGTTACGGTTAGAAATGTATTTATTGTTAGGGTTAGTGTTTGGATTAGAAATGTATTTAGTGTTAGGTTTAGATATAGAAACGTATTTATGGTTTACGTTTAGAGTTAGGTTTAGTGTTACGGTTAGGGTTAGTTTTAGGGTTAGAAATGTATTTATTGTTAGGGTTAGGGTTAGGTTTAAGGTTAGGGTTAGAGTTAGGGTTAGGGTTAGAGTTAGGGTTAGGGTTAGTGTTAGGTTTAGGATTAGGGTTAGTTTTAGGGTTAAGGTTAGGGTTAGAAATGTATTTATTGTTAGGGTTAGTATTTGGATTAGAAATGTATTTAGTGTTAGGGTTAGATATAGAAACATATTTATGGTTTAGGGTTAGGGTTAGGTTTAAGGTTTTGGAATAACAAAAGATCAAGGATATCCAGGGAAATAATGAAAAAAAAAAACCACAAATGATGGGGGCCTTGCAGTCCCAGACTTTAAACTATATTACAAAGCAGCTGTCATCGAAACAATTTGCTGCTGGCTAAGAGACAAAAAGGAGGATCAATGGAATAGACTGGGGGCAAGCGACCTCAGCAAGACAGTATTCGATAAACCCAAAAATCCCAGCTTTTGGGACAGAAATCCACTATTCGATAAAAACTATTGGGAAATTTGGAAGACAGTGTGGGAGAGATTAGGATTTGATCAACACCTCACAGCCTACATCAAGATAAATTCAAAATGTGTGAATGACTTAAACATAAAGAAGGAAACCATAAGTAAATTGGGTAAACACAGAATAGTATACATGTCAGACCTTTGGGAGGGGAAAGACTTTAAAACCAAGCAAGACATAGAAAGAATCACAAAACTTAAAATAAATAATGTTGACTACATCAAATTAAAAAGCTTTTAACAAACAAAACCAATGTACCTAAAATCAGAAGGGAAACAACAAATTGGGAAAAAAATCTTCATAGAAACCTCTGACAAAGTTTAATTACTCATATTTGTAAGAGCTATATCAATTGTACAAAAAATCAAGCCATTCTCCAATTGATAAATGGGCAAGGGAAATGGATAGGCAGTTCTCAGATAAAGAAATCAAAACTATTAATAAGCACATGAAGAAGTGTTCTTAAACTCTCATAGTCAGTGTGATGGAAATCAAAACAACTCTGAGGTATCACCTCATGCCTAGCAGATTGGCTAATACGACAACAAAGGAAAGTAATGAATGCTGGAGGGGAATGTGGCAAAGTACGGATATTAATTCATTGCTGGTGGAGTTGTGGACGGATCCAACCATTCTGGAGGGCAATTTGGATGCCCAAATGCCCAAAAGTCGACAAAAGAATGTCTACCCTTTAATCCAATCATAGCACTGCTGGGTCTGTACCCCAAAGAGATAATGGAGAAAAAGACTTGTACGAGAATATTCATAGCTGCGCTGTTTGTGGTGGCCAAAAATTAGAAAATGAGTGGATGCCCATCAATTGGGGAATGGCTGAACAAATTGTGGTATATGTTGGTGATGGAATACTATTGTGCTAAAAGGAATAATTTTCTGGGAGAAAAAACACTATTCATAAGCAGAGGACAAGCTGTGGGAGTAGAAACACCGAGGAAAAGCAACTGCCTGACTATAGCGGTTGAGGGGACATGACAGAGAAGAGACTCTAAACGAACACTCTAATGCAAACATTAACAACATGACAATGGGTTCGAATCAAGAACACATGTGATACCCAGTGGAGTCACACGTCGGCTAGGGGTGGTTGGCTGGGAGTAAAAAATGATCTTTGTCTTTAATGAATAATGCTTGGATATGATCAAATAAAATATTATAAAATTTTTTTAAAAAAAGGAAACTATAAGCAAATGAGGTGAACACAGAATAGTATACCTGTCAGATCTTTGCGAAAGACTTTAAAACCATGCAAAAGGTAGAAAAAAATCACAAAATGTATAATCAACAATTTTGATTACATAAAACTAAAAAGGTTTTGTACAAACAAAACTCATTCATCCAAAATTAGAAGGGAAGCAACAACTTGGGAAACAATCTTCATTACAAAAACCTCTGACAAAGGTCTAATTACTCCAATTAATAAAGAGCTACGATTGTACAAAAATTCAAGCCATTCTCCACTTGATAAATGGGCAAGGGATATGAACATTGTCCACAGAGACTGATACTCTGTGGTAAAATCGATCATAATGGCCTGCTTCATTATTGGCCATGAAGGGATACTGAAGAATATGGGGGAATCCACGAGAAAAACAACTCTCCGCATTCAGAGGAAACATTGTGGGAGTAATAACACTGAAGAAAACCAACTCCTTGACTGCATGCGTTGAAGGGATATGGTTGGTGATGTAGACTCTAATGAACATCGTAGTGCAAACATAAACAGCAGAGAAATAGGTTCTGGTCAAGGACACAAGTAATACCCAATGAAATTGTGTGTTGGCTTCGTGAAGGGTGGGTGGAGGCGAGGGCGGGAAATATTGTGATTATTGTAACCAGTGTAGTAGTAGTCTCTCGGTAAGCGAGGATGAGGAATGTCTTTGTGCCCTTTCATCTGTGTTGTAGAGGTGTGCACAAAAACACTTGTGCGTGAAGGAGATTTAAGAGGAAAAGTCGATGCAGAGAGACAGTCCCGCTGTCTCAGTGTTGGAAGCCTGGGTCCATTGGCATGAAAAATCATTACACATGGAGACTTCCTCAGCGGGATTGAATGGCCGGGTTGTCTTTTGTGCTCCAACATGCCCTAAACACTCCACAATGCTTTGCTGCATCGCCCTCTCTGCCACTGAACCTTCTTATTGGTTTCTTCCGTCTGTTTGGACAAAGCAGTCTTCACATGCTGGGGGAGCAAAGCCGTAGTACACCAGGGGTCTACGACTCAATGGCTACCCTCACAAGGTTTAGCCAGCCTGTCGAAGGCTTTGCCCGGGGTGTGGCTGCTGCCACATGCTAGCAGCTACTAGGAGCTACAAGTGAGAGCTGGGTGTCAGGTGAGGGTCAGAGGTTGGATAGCTGCCCTAAGAGGGCACGACAAGCCCTCCATACCAGAGATACTACTCCTCCTTGAGCACCTCACACACCCCTGTAATCAAGGAATAATGTTCTAAATTGGCTAAATAAATTAATTTAAAAAATAAGATATTTGATGTTTCTCATTATCATTCCTTTGAATTTCCTTCATTTTTTCTTGACTTCTCAAGATGATATTAGTTTCTCGATAGTCAGTTCTCATTTTAAGGCCTTATTTCCTTCTGTCAGTTTTTGATTCCCCTTTCCCAATTGGCCCATTTCTTCTTGCATTCTTTTCTTTTTTTGTTCCTAACTTTTCCACTACCTCTCTCAATTTGTTTTTGAAGTCATTTTCAGCTGTTCTGGACTCTGTGTCCATTGCATGTTTTTCTTTTGGAATTTGTATGTTTTTTCAGTACATTCCCTGTCCCCTTCTGTATCTACACCTTGCTCTTATTCTATAAAAAATTCTTATTGGAAGGGGGTGGAGTCAAGTTGGGGGCTTAGAAGCAGCTGAAGTTCAGACCTCTGAAAACCCTTCCTTACTGATCACAAACTGAATGCTGCTAGGGGACTGGAATTCACACTTCACAATAGGACACAGGTGGGGAACCCTCCTTCTGGACTCAAATCAAAAGGTATGCCCCTGGATTTCTGGGTAATCATTGTTGCAATCTAGACGCCACAAGCTTCCTCTCCCAGGCACCGAACGAAATAATCTACATCAAAGGAGCATAAAATCACCTTTGGAGGAACAGAAGGACTCCCCAGTACCCCACAGAGGCAAAGGTACGTGGGGCTTGAACATTTCCACACTAAAATAAGAAGGAAAAGCTTGCACAGAAAAGTGAACTGAGCCACCCTTCCTCCACCACACCTCCCCCACTAAACCAGAGTGAGCTACCTGAGTGCTCACCGGGACAGCGAATTAGTGGGAACGTCTCTGTCTGGGGGGGGGGCACTCCAGGGTCCTTGGGATCTGGGGACTGCCAGGAAAAAACATCTCAGGGCGGTTTCACTGGAGAATCAAGATCTTCAGCGGAGCTGTACTTGGGGCGGCTGCGCTGAACATCTCCATGGAGCTAAACAACAGGGGTGGACCACGCCTTGATTATCTGGGAGGAGCTGAACACCTGGGCAGTGTGGCTGTGATCAGGGAACCAGCACTCTAAGAAACATCAGAGGCTGGGAAGAACTAGTCTGAAGCAACCTAAATTCACAGAAAAACCACCCATATAACCCAGATCCCAGACCAAAAAGGAAAGGGGAATATAACCACCAAAGGGATGGCTCACATGGCCCAAAATCAAGCCTCCACGAAGAAAGGGAAAAAAGTGACTATTGAAAAGTTTTATGGTGGAAGTACCCAAGGAAAAGAGGAGAATGAGGAGGAAATCCAAAAAAATTCAGAACACGCCTCCCAAAATGGAAACTATCAACAAGCTCTGAAAGATCTCAAACTGGAACTTACCCAAAAGATGGAAACCTGGAAAGAAAAATGGGAGAAAGAGATCAGCTGTCTGACAGATAAAAATGCTCAGAATAAGAACTGGAAGCATCCAATAGAAGGGCAGACAAGGCTGAAAAGCAAAACCAGTCCCTAACGACCAGAATTAAGCACCTCGAAGAAAGCGAGATGATAAAACAGCAAGAATCAATAAAGCAATCCCAAAAAATTAATGAATTAGAAGAAAACATAAAATATCTCACTGAGAAGGTCACAGATCTGGAAAACAGAGGGAGATGAGAAAATATCCGAATTATCGGTCTCCCAGAAAAACCAGAGGTGAACAATAAACTCCATATTATTCTACAGGTGATTATAAAAGAAAATTGCCCTCACGTTCTGGAGCAAGGGGGCAAAATAGAAATAGGAAGGATTCATAGAACACCTTCTATACTAAGTCCCCAAAAGACAACCCCTAGGCATGTAATTGCCAAATTCAAGAGCTTCCAAGTAAAGGAGAAAATCCTACAAGAAGCCAAGAAGAAGAGCTTCAGATATAAGGGGGCTCCCATAAGGATCACACACGACTTAGCGGCTAACACACTAAGAGACCGCAAAGCATGGAACACGATATTTAGAAAGGCAAGAGAGCTGGGTCTCCAAACAAGAATCAACTACCCAGCAAAACTGAGTATATACTTCCAGGGAAAGTATGGGCATTCAACAAAATAGAAGATTTCCAAGAATTTGCTAAGAAAAGACCAGAGATCTGTGGAAAATTCTATATCCAAGCACAGAAAGCAAGAGAAACATGAAAAGGTAAATATTCAAGAAAGGGAAAAGGAGATAAATCTTATCTTTTTCTTTAAGTCAAACTCTGTTCTATAAGGACTACATTTACATCAAATTACATATATTAATATGTGGGGATAATGTTTTCTGTAACTCTCATGAATTTTATCATCATGAGAGTAGTTAGAAGAAACATGTATAGGGAAAGATTGGGGCATTAAGAAGATTTGGGGAAAGTTGGGGCAAAGAAAGGAAATGGGAGGGGGGAACCGCGATAATACTAAGATTAACTTCAAGAAATAGGGGGGGAATCAATAGAATAATCTTTCCCATATAAAGATACACATGGGAAGGGAGGGGAAGAACTCTCATATGAGAAGGAGAGGAAGAGAGCGTGAAGTGGAATTACTTAAACCTTACTCTCAGTGAAATCAAATCTGAGAGGGAAGAACATCTAGATCCAATGAGATCCTGAATTCTATGTCATCCATTAGGGCAAGAAAGAAAGGAAAATCAGGGAGGGGGAGGGAGGAGGGAGTAGAAAAAGGGAGGGAAGGAGGAGGGGGGAAGGAGCATAAAAAGGGAGGAGCTAGAAAGGGAAGCATCTCAAGGGAGGGGACTAGGGGGACTGACCTAAAGTAAATCACTGGTTCAAAAGGAGAAAGCTAAAGAAGAAAGTCAGAACTAGGGGAAGATATCAAAATGCCAGCAAATCCACAAATAACAATCAAAACTTTGAACGTGAATGGGATGAACTCACCCATAAAACGTAGACAAATAGCAGATTGGATTAGAATCCAAAACCCTACCATATGTTCTCTTCAAGAAACACATATGAGACAGGTTGACACTCACAAGGTTAGAATTAAAGGTTGGAGTAAGACCTTTTGGGCCTCAACTGATAGAAAGAAGGCAGGAGTTGCAATCATGATATCTGACAAAGGCAAAACACAAATAGACCTGATCAAAAGGGATAGGGAAGGTAAATATATTCCGCTAAAAGGGAGTATAGACAATGAGGAAATATCACTAATCAACATGTATGCACCAAATGGCATAGCATCCAAATTTTTAATGGAGAAACTAGGAGAATTGAAGGAGGAAATAGACAGTAAAACCATATTAGTGGGAGACTTGAACCAACCACTATCAAATTTAGATAAATCAAACCAAAAAATATACTTTAAGAGGTAAAAGAGGTGAATGAAATCTTAGAAAAATTAGAGTTAATAGACATATGGAGAAAAATAAATAGGGACAAAAAGGAATACACCTTCTTTTCAGCGCCACATGGCACATTCACAAAAATAGATAATACACTAGGTCTTAGAAACATGGCACTCAAATGCAGAAAAGCAGAAATATGAACTGCAGCCTTTTCAGATCACAAGGCAATTAAAATATTGATCGGCAAGGGTACATGGAGACCCAAATCAAAAATTAATTGGAAATTAAATAACATGATACTCCAAAATCGGATAGTTAGAGAAGAAATCATAGAAACAATTAACAATTTCGTTGAAGAAAATGACAATGGCGAAACATCCTTTCAAACCTTATGGGATGCAGCCAAGGCAGTACTTAGAGGAAAATTCATATCCCTGAGTGCATATATTAACAAATTAGGGAGGACAGAGACCAAGGAATTGGAAATGCAAATCAAAAAACTTGAGAATGAACAAATTAAAAACCTCCAGAAGAAAACCATACTAGAGATCCTAAAAATTAAGGGAGAAATTAATAAAATAGAAAGTGACAGAACTATTAAGCTTATAAACAAGACTAGATACGGGTACTTTGAAAAAACACACAAAATAGACAAAGTACTTGTTAACTTAATTAAAAAAAGGAAAGAAGAAAGGCAAATTAACAGCATCAAGGATGAAAAGGGGGATCTCACCTCCACTGAAGAGGAAATTAAGGCAATCATTAAAAACTACTTTGCCCAACTATATGGCAATAAATATACCAATCTAGGTGATATTCATGAATATTTACAAAAATATAAATTGCCTAGACTAACAGAAGAAGAAATAGTTTTCTTAAATGATCCCATATCAGAAAAAGAAATCCAACAGGCCATCAAAGAACTTCCTAAGAAAAAATCCCCAGGGCCTGATGGATTCACCAGCGAATTCTATCAAACATTCAGAGAACAGTTCATCCCAATACTATACAAACTATTTGACATAATAAGCAAAGAGGGAGTTCTACCAAACTCCTTTTATGACACAAGCATGGTACTGATTCCAAAACCAGGCAGGCCAAAAACGAGAAAGAAAATTATAGACCAATCTCCCTAATGAATATAGATGCAAAAATCTTAAATAGGATACTAGCAAAAAGACTCCAGCAAGTGATCAGAAGGGTCATCCACCATGAACAAGTACGATTTATACCAGGGATGCAGGGCTGGTTCAGTATTAGGAAAACCATCCACATCATTGACCACATCAACAAGCAAACCAACAAGAACCACATGATTATCTCAATAGATGCAGAAAAAGCCTTTGATAAAATACAACACCCATTCCTCTTAAAAACACTAGGAAGTATAGGAATAGAGCTGTCCTTCCGAAAAATAATGAACAGCATATATCTAAAATCAACAGCTAATATCATCTGCAATGGGGATAAACTAGATGCATAAGATAAGATCACGAGTGAAACAAGGATGCCCATTATCACCTCAAGTATTTGACATTGTACTAGAAACACTAGCAGTAACAATTAGAGAAGGAAAAGAAATTGAAGGCATCAAAATAGGCAAGGAGGAGACCAAATTATTGCTCCATCCTTTAATTCTGACCTTGTGGGTGTCTACCCGCCTCATGTGTGTTTCTTGAAGACAACATATGGTAGGGTTTTGCATTGTAATCCATTCTGCTATTCGTCTACATTTTATGGGTGAGTTCATCCCATTCACGTTCAAAGTTATGACTGTCACTTGTGGACTCCCTGGCATTTTGATTGTAGCATCCCAAGCATATTCACATCTATGAAATATAAATGACTGTATGGCGACTGTGTCTCCAAGCATAAGGTTATCCCAATGAGGCTTGTGAAGGTAACCTTGAACTGGCCATGCGGCCCTTGGCTAAGACAAACTCATTAACATGCTCGGACTCAATTCCCCAGGAAAGCGCGGTTTGCAATCTACACGCCCAAAGGTGTTCCCTCTACCTTGCCTCCCAATCATGATTGTCTATGCTTTGTGATGTGATTGCTACGTGCTTGGGAGTACCATCCAAGCAGGACAGGAATAAAATCCAGAGGCAATCCCATGAACTTCCTCTTGTCTCTTGGCCTTTCTCCCTTCCATGGAGCTCCACTGGGCTCCTCAATGACTATGTCTCTCTCTCCTCTTGACCTTCTCCTTCCCCGAGGCTGTAACCATCTCGGCCTGCATTTCCTACCTTAATCTCCTCCGCCCCAGTTCCTTTGTACTCATACTCTCTTATCAAAGGGAGTATCATAGGGATTGCCTGCCCTATCCAACCACTGACTTGTCCCTGTCTTTCATTTCCACCCAGGTTCTCGGTTCCTACCTCTCCTCGGGTCCCATCACAAAGGTGAGCCCCTTCCCTTGTGGGACCCTGCTGGTCAGGGAGGTCCATTAAGGAAAACCCCACATTGATATCCTTCCCTAATTCTAACCTTTCTTCTTCAGCTCTACCTTTTAGTCCAGTGATTTACTTTAAATCAGTCCCCCTTGTCCCCTCCCTTGATATGTTTCCCTATCTAGTCCCTCCCTTTTTGTTCCCTCCCCTTCCCCCTTCTTCTTCCCTCCCTGTTTCGTGTTCCCTTCCCCCTACCCCATTGGTTTTCCCTTCTCCCTTCCCTTGTTGGGTAGGGTCGTGGACCTGTGCTATTCCCGTCCGCCCTGCTATTAAATTGGAGACGATCGGTATCAAACGGGGTGTGTGGTTCGTCAGTATCTGCTATTTCGATACGATGATATTGGACCGTAGGGTACTTGACAAGGGCTGAGTCAATATTTCATTTGATAAATCCTTTGATAAATCCAGTGAGTCGTTGGAAAGTCCAAGGGCCAAATGTGAGGATTAGGAGGATGATAATAAAGGGAACTATTATGGTGGGAATTAGGGTTGAAAGCCAAGGGGAGCTTCTCAGAAGATTATTGTACCATCCTTCTTTGGCCTCGGCCTCCTTTTTTCTAAGGGCTAGGCGTTCTCTTAATTTTGCCATTGACTCTCTGACTACGCCCGTGTGGTCAGCATAAAAGCAGCATTCTTCTTTAAGGGCTGCACACAATCCCCCTTCTTTTAAATTAAGCAGGTCGAGGCCTCGTCTATTCTGTAGTACAACTTCTGAGAGGGAGGATAGGGATTTCTCTAAAGCAGAAACAGATTTTTCTAGGGCTACAAGGTCAGATGTCATAGCAGAATGTAGAGCTGTGATGTGTTGAGCCTGCAGGAGAGCAGTAGTGCCGCTGCCAATGCCGGCAGCAAGACCGCCAATACCTAGAATAATGGCAATAGTAGAGAGGGGTTCCCGTTCAACCCGAGGGGATGAAGACAAAAGTTTATCCAAGGCGGTGTTTGTGTGATAGGTAATTCTGGGCCATAATTGTATAAGCACACAGAATTCGGAGGCGGTATTAAAAACCTGAAGGGCGATACAGGGGGTGAGGCCAGTATTGCAGGCCCAAAAGGTGTTATTGGGGGCTTCTAAATAATGAGGGGAATGGGAGATGGAAAGGGTAACATTACAAAGATGGGAGTGAGAGGGAGGGGGGTGACCTAGGCAAAGGCCTTTTCCGGAGATTTCGGCAAGGGTGAGGCGGTGGGGGGACAGGGCGCAGCGAGGGGAAGGGGTAGAAGTACGATGAGGGTAATCAGTAAAAGCGATTCCTTCATAATATGGGGGTTGCGGACGGAGGCATAGCCAACAGCTGATCGTAAGGTTCGGGGCGGTAGCATTCAAAGCCAAATAGGTGCTATTAATGAGGTTGAGGAGTCTATCAGCGGTACCAGGAGGTACTTTGGGAGTAGGGGCAGGTGAGAGAGTAGAGGGGGGGATTCGGGTCGGGGAGAGGGGTCGGGAGGGCTGGGGGTATTGATATGAGGGGTGGCGCTGGTCTGTAGGAACAAAATAAGGACCCATGGGAGTGGTAACAGGGCTCACACGCAATCTGAGTGTAAAGAGAAAGACATCATCAGGGCCAATTTTATAAAGACGCAGTCCCCAGGTGAGTCCATCCATCCAACGGGGATCCGTTTTACCCTTGTTGGTGAATTTAATAATAAGAGGGTTGCAATTGGGCTGGTTGAAAGAACAGTGTTTGGGCTTGGAGCCTTTGCGGGCAAGTGTGATAAGGTCTTTATCTTGGGGAATCCAATGGGCTGTGCCAATTGTCTCGCATCCCCAAGTGGCACAGAATCCATCTGAGTGACGCCCACAGTGAACGGGCTGTCCAAAGCCAGGGCACCCGTATAATGGGAATTGGGTATGCTGGACCCATTGATCTTGAATCTGGGTGCCAGGCACAAGGGGAGAACAATAATGAAGTGACGAGATGTAGGGAATGCCAAGGGTACAAGGATCAACTGTGATATCGGGGAACCAGTGTCCACGCGGCCAATTTGAAGAAGAGATGGAGGTGATGGTGAGTTGATTAATAGGGTTAATGAGTTCCCATGTTTGGTGTACGAGAAGATGAGGACTCTCAGGGCTCGTTGACGAGGGGTAGATGCTCAGGAACAGGATCAAACAAATCGGGATCATTTTGTATTTTCCTGAAAAACAAACAAAAGAAATCTCAGGGGCAGGCCCCTGAAGAGTTTGTGTTAGGGGAAGGGGCAGGGGAGTCAAAGGTCTTTATCAGACGGGAGGGGACCCAACGGGCGTTGTTCGCCTTGGCATCAAAGATACAAGCTGAGCCTTTTCCCCAAGTGAGGACAGGGTCAGGGCCTTGCCAAAGGCCTGTGAGGGGGTCTCGCCAAAGGACTTTTGCCAGATCAGATGTGGTATGTGGATGCCAGTGGTGATCAGCAGCGGAGCGCCCCTCCTCGTCCAGAGTGAGGAAGTTAAGAACAAAAAGTGCATGCGCAAGAAGCAGGGTCTGATTGCCACATAATGGGTAAAGGGTCTCTTGGGACTTAAGTTTGAAGAGGGTATTCTTGAGGGTTTGATGTGCTTGTTCGACAATACCTTGTCCTTGTGGGTTGTAAGGGATACCTGTAACATGTTTTATGCCTAACTGGGAACAGAATTGTTTAAAGGCCTGGCTGGTGTAGCCAGGGCCATTATCTGTTTTGATGGAGAAGGGTTTCCCCATCATGGACATAGCAAGGAACATATGTTTGATAACGTGCTTTGTGGCTTCGCCGGATTGCGCAGATGCAAAAAGAAAGCCGCTAAACGTATCAATGGAGACATGGACATACTTAAGTCTAGCAAAAGAGGGGACGTGAGTAACGTCCATTTGCCATAGATGGCCAGGGAGAAGACCTCGGGGGTTGATTCCTAGATGGGGCTCAGGCAAAAGAGTAACACAATTCTTGCAACCTTTAACAATTGACCTGGCCTGTTCCCTGGTAATTTTGTAGGCCAGGCGAAGGGTTTGAGAGTTGAGGTGGTGCAGTCTATGTGCCTCTGTTGCAAGGGAGACAGGGTCAGTTGAGGGATGGGAAGAAGGGGTAGTCGCAGTAACCACGGCAGCTAAGCGAGTGTGTTGATCCGCAAGATCGTTCCCGAAAGACAAAGGGCCTGGGAGGCCGGAGTGGGCACGTATGTGACCCGCGAAAAAGGGACAGGACCGCCGTCTAATGGCTTGTTGAAGTTGGGAAAAAAGGGAAAAGGTGGCGGTTGTTGGCTGAACAGAGGGAACAATCTCGAGTCGGAGTAGGGATTGAACAACGTATCTGCTATCTGAGTAGAGGTTAAATGGGGTAACAGGCAGGGAATGGAAGACAGTTAGAGCAGCATAAAGCTCTACTAACTGTGCAGACTCATAAGGGGTTTTAATAGAGCGGGGGGTGGTTATTCATAACTATGGCGGCAAGACCAGTTTTAGAGCCGTCCACAAAGACCGTGGGTGCCCCCGGGATAGGCGAGGATCGGGTTTATGAAGGGGGTAAGAGAGAAAAACTGCAATAATTTATTACTGGGCATGTGGTTGTCCAAGCTGCCCTGGTAGGTAGAGATGAGTATAGCCCAATTATCATTTTGAGATTTGAGCCAGTCAAGTTGCTCCTTGTTATAGGGGAAACCACATGGTCAGGGGAGCGGCCGAAATGCCGGGTGGAGAGACGGATACCCACCATTGCTAATCGGGCGATCAGGTCAGGATAAGGGGCTAGAATTTTTCGGTTATACATAGGGAGGTGGATCCAAATGAGGGGAGAGGGATCTTGCCATAGAAGTCCCGTGGGGGAGAATTCAGTGGGAAAGATGAGAAGGTAAAGAGGAAGGTGGGGAGAAAAATATCCAATGTTCTGTGTAGCTATAGCTTGCTCTACTTTCTTAAGGGAAGCTTCGCCTGCTGGGGTTAGGGAACGAGGAGAGGAGGGGTCAGCATCTCCTCGAAGGATGTCCTCCAGAGGGCGAAGGTCCGCTTTGGAAAGTTGCAAATAGGGGAGGAGCCAATTAATGTCCCCTAGAAGTTTCTGGAAATCATTAAGGGTTTTGAGAGTGGAGCGTGTAAGTGAAACCTTATGTGAAAATAAGGAGTCAAGCTCAAGACGAAATCCCAGGAAGATGAAGGGATACTGGGTCTGGACCTTGTCAGGGGCTATTCTGAAGCCTCGGGCCTGAAGTGCACATATGATGGTCTGAGCTATAGTTTGTGTTAAGGGGGAGGATGAAGCTGCTATAAAGAGGTCCTCCATATAATGAATGATGTAAGCTGAAGGGTGTTGTGTTCTTACAGGGTCAATGGACTGAGCTACAAATTTTTGACATAAGGTGGGGGAGTTAGCCATTCCCTGGGGGAGGACACGCCATTGGAACCGAGGGTTGGGCCCAATGTGATTAACTACGGGGATAGAAAATGCGAAGCGGGGACTGTCGGCTGGGTCAAGGGGAATGGAAAAGAAACAATCCTTGATGTCGATGACTATTTTACTAAAACCTTTTGGGATAGCAGTTGCAGATGGAAGGCCTGGTTGTAAAGCCCCCATGGGAAGCATAGTTTTATTGACCTCTCTTAGGTCCTGCAAGAGCCTCCATCCCCCAGATTTCTTGTTGATAACAAAAATGGGTGTGTTCCAAGGGGAGGTAGAAGGTTCGAGGTGGCCCAAGGAAAGTTGCTCCTGCACCAACGTTATGGCAGCCTGAACCTTCTCAGATGTTAAAGGCCACTGATCAATCCAGACAGGGGAGTCAGATTTCCACGTGATTTTATCAGCCTGGAGTGCAGGGGGATCAGTGACCCTTACGAAAAATTTTGTGAAAAACTTTGCAACCCCAGACCTTCCCTTTCCTTATGAGGTCGAAAGGAAATGGGGTAGGGGTGGCCTTGTTCCCTTTTTCCAAGGCCCTTTCCTGGAAGGTATCCAGATTTTAACATCATGGTGGTGACAGGGTCACTAGGGCTAACCATGAGAAGTCGCATTTGGGTTAGGATGTCTCTGCCCAGAGATTGACAGGAAGCCCTGCAACTACATATGGGCGTGTGATGCCTCTATTGACCTCAGTATCTTGCCAAGTAAGGACCTTAGAACTCTGCAGGGTGTCTTGGACTTGGCCTATTCCTGATAGATGGGTAGATGAAAGGGGCCAGGAGCGGGGACAGTGAGCCTGAGAGATAACAGTGGAATCCGCTCCTGTATCTAGTAATCCAATGAAGGTTTTCCCTTCGATTTTCAACTGGAGAGTGGGCTGGGACTCAGTAAGTTGCTGCACCCAGTAAATATTGGAGGAGCCTGGAGAGGAAGGGTCCCGTGTGTGGGCTACCACAGGGAAATTGCCAATCATAGGGAGGGGGAGGGCTTGAGTTAAGCGTCTGCCTGCAGGGATGGTGACAGGGCCATGTGGGGATTCTATGATAATTTTTATTTCCCCTTTATAATCATTATTGACAAGGGTGG
The DNA here is from genome assembly GCF_027887165.1 of Monodelphis domestica. Classification (NCBI taxonomy): domain Eukaryota; kingdom Metazoa; phylum Chordata; class Mammalia; order Didelphimorphia; family Didelphidae; genus Monodelphis; species Monodelphis domestica. Next base: position 2,882,345 of record NC_077236.1, read on the forward strand.
GATGCACCACCACACCTTGCAGGGTGGTGAGCGCTCTGCTGATGACCAAGAAAAACATGCCAGGGGGTGGTGGTCTGAATTTGCCAGTAGGGAGAACTATTGGGACTTCCTCAGGTGTCAATATTCTGGTGGTGGAGGCACAGAGGTCCAGGCCTGCGCTACCTGCTGTGGCTTGAGTAAGGGAGCTGGACAGGGGCTCCCGAGGGAGCCCCGCATCCCATTTCCCTGTACTGGGGGAAGTATCTGCCCATCAAAGGTGGTTCTGGATCGGCAATCTCGGGCCCAGTGCCGGCCCTTCCTACACTTCGGGCAAATGCTAGGTGGTGGTTTAGGGGGGGCTACTATTGGTGCGGGGGTCTGCCTAGGATTTTGTCCGAATGGGCATTGACGTGCAAAATGGCCAGGTTGCCTGCATTTAAAACAATTTTGAGGGGTGTTGGGGCGAGAAGCCTGAATGGCAGCCCCTATGGCTAAGGAGATGGACTTGTTAATTTTATGATCATAAGCGTCAATATCATTGCATAGACGGATCATCCCATCTAGATCAAGTTCTCTTGCCTTTCCTCTTAGGGCAGCCTTACAGGCAGAATTAGCATTTTCGATTGCCAAATGTCTCACCATCGGGTTATCTGCTCCATCCTGGCCCAAGACCCTTTCGGCAGTTTCTAAAAGTTTTGCAACAAATTGAGCTTATGGTTCATTGGGTCCCTGGAGAATTTTTGAGAGGGGTGCTGTGACTGACCCAGCGGCAGGAACTGCCCGCCAAGCAGCCATAGCAGCATGCGCTGTTTGCATGAGCAAGCCAGGGGGTAGTCTCATTTGCTGGTTTTCTAATGCAAAGTGGTCAAGACCGACGATTTTATCAATCGTCCAAGCGGCTGTCTGGGCATTTTTTGAGTTAAGTTTAGCCTGATTTTCTGCCCTTTCAAGGAACTCTGCCTTCCAAATTAAGAATTGTCCCCTGGAGAGGACAGATTGTACTACCTTGGACCATTCGGAGGGGAGCATGTGTCCTTCTCCTCCAAGCCCCTCCAGAATGGAGAGCTTAAATGGGGCGTTAAGGCATAATTTTTAACAGCTGAATGGAGGTCTTTAATGTTTTTGAATTTTAATTTTTTATAGATCGGAGTACGGGACTGTGGGAAGCCAGAAGTATCAGCCCCCCTAGGGTTTTCACCATTGGTCTCATTTCCCTCTGCTCCTTCGGAGTCAGAGGATTCGGCAGAAGGGGGGAGGGAAATGTCCTCAGGTGGAATCTGAGCAGCCTGTTGCTGCCTAGTAACAATCGGGAAGGCGAGAGCAGTCTTATCTTTTAATTGAGGTGGCTTGGACTTAGGAATCAGAGGCCAGAAAATATCTATTTGCAGATCATGTAATTGGTTTGTTAATGTATGCACCTCCTTTTGAAGTCCTAAGAAATATTTAAGGTCAGCAATTTGCCAGCTGAGTTGTTTTGTGGCCTCTTTAAGATTCTCAGAGCCAGGGAGTACGGGGAAAACAGGAAGAGTGAGGCTGCCACAGAGATTGTATGGGGGAGACTTATTTTTATACTGCGGGGGAGGTCTGTTTTCCAGGCGATTACTGTCCTGATAGCAGGCGGCCTCTTCTTCTAGTTCTGTCTGATAAGTGGGATTAAGTGTGTCTTCTGAATCAGGGTTTGTATATAGAACGGGGTACAGGTGGGGTTTGGGTTTGGAAGGGACAAGAGGTTCCCTAAGGGAGGGATTTTCAATTGGTTCATCTAAGAGAGAAGGAGGGCGTTTGTCTTTTTCTGGTGGTATTTCCTCTTCCTCAATTTTTGTTTTATGGTCTAAGGTAGCATCTTCAGCTAAGCTAAGGAGGTGGGAGACCTGTTTATTAGTGTCAGCTTCTTTAAGAATATCACGGATTAGTCCATAGTAAGAAAAATATTCATCGGGGATCTCTTGGCCTGATTTTATTAGGCCGTTCAGTTCTTTGCCCACTTTGTTCCAAGTAAGGGGGTGAATTCCTGGGCCATATAGAATAAGCCAGGGGCAACGTTCCTCTATAAAGCAGAAGAATTTAAATAAAATTTTCTTTTTTACCCTAATATCTCTCTCCCTGAGACTATTTTTTAACTCTTTAACAAATAGAGCTTCTTTTGAGAGTGTCTTCCCCATCTCATTCACACAGTTATCACATACTCTTCCCCACTTTCTCGCCAATCCTCTCTCGAGGGTATTGAAACGGATACTAATGGGTCAACACTCGTGAGCGATTCGAGGGCTCAGTCAAAGTCGGTCCGGCCAAGGCCTTTCACGCACCCCAGAACGGGATGGACCACATCGCTTGAGCTTAGGCGGATGGTATAAACCCCCATCAGGAGATTGCCCTGTTACTCCTATGTGAATCGTGGACTGAGTTTTCCTCTCCTCTCTGCAATCACACACACAGTCACACTTACAGACACTCTGGGGTAATCACTCTCAATTTTTTATGCCTATGGGGGATGGGACGACTTACCCTTATCTCAAGGCTGTCAGTTCAGCCTCTACCGTTAATTTGTCCGCGGAATTTGTTTCTCAGTCGTCCGGTAAGCTGTCTTACTCAAACCCGCACACGTTGGGCGCCAGATATCCGGGTCCTGCCCAGATACAATTGTGGGGTCCGTGACCCAGCCACCTAAAAGACCATAGGGGGAGAGAGAGGAGACCGAGCACGCAAGAAAGACAAAGAGTCTGTCTGATAGTGGCAAGGCTCGTTTATGGCAGGCGCAGCGCGAGAATATATACACTTGAAGTAGGGGGGGTGTGGTGAATAAGGACAGGTTGTAAGAGAAAGGGAATGTGAAGAATTTTTATGGTTTGTGGCCATTGGTCTTAACGACGCCAGTTTCCAGGAGGTGACCTATTTGTTCATATTCTCAGAAACCCTTATCTCGTTCCTGGTCATAAGTTTGTCCCCACACATAGTCTCTGACAATTATCTCATTCTTGGTCATAAGTTTTTGCCCCACACATGGTCTCTGACACCCCCCACCCTTTTCTTTTCTTTGCCCCAACTTTCCCCAAATCTTCTTAATGCCCCAATCTTTCCCTATGCATGTTTCTTCTAACTACTCTTATGATGATACAATTTATGAGAGTTACACAAAACATTTTCCCCACATATTAATATATATATAATTTGATGTAAATGTAGTCCTTATAGAACAGAGTTTGACTTTAAAAAAAGATAAGATTTATCTCCTTTTCCCGTTCTTGAATATTTACCTTTTCATGTTTCTCTTGCTTTCTGTGCTTGGATATCGAACTTTCCACAGAGCTCTGGCCTTTTCTTAGCAAATGCTTGGAAATCTTCTATTTTGTTGAAGGCCCACACTTTCCCCTGGAAGTATATAGTCAGTTTTGCTGGGTAGTTGATTCTTGGTTGGAGACCCAGCTCTGTTGCCTTTCTAAATATCGTGTTCCATGCTTTGCGGTCTCTTAGTGTATTAGCCGCTAAGTCGTGTGTGATCCTTATGGTAGCCCCCTTATATCCGAAGCTCTTCTTCTTGGCTTCTTGTAGGATTTTCTCCTTTACTTGGAAGCTCTTGAATTTGGCAATTACATTCCTGGGGGTTGTCTTTTGGGGATTGAGTATAGAAGGTGTTCTATGAATCCTTTCTATTTCTATTTTGCCCCCTTGCTCCAGAACATGAGGGCAATTTTCTTTTATAATCTCCTGTAGAATAATATGGAGTTTATTGTTTACCTCTGGTTTTTCTGGGAGACCGATAATTCGGAGATTTTCTCGTCTCCCTCTGTTTTCCAGATCTGTGACCTTCTCAGTGAGATATTTTATGTTTTCTTCTAATTCATTATTTTTTGGGGTTTGCTTTATTGATTCTTGCTGTTTTATCATCTCGCTTTCTTCGAGGTGCATAATTCTGGTCGTTAGGGACTGGTTTTGCTTTTCAGCCTTGTCTGCCCTTCTATTGGATGCTTTCAGTTCTTTTTCCAATTGAGCATTCTTATCTGTCAGACAGCTGATTTCTTTCTCCCATTTTTCTTTCCAGGTTTCCATCTTTTGGATAAGTTCCAGTTTGAGATCTTCCAGAGCTTGTTGATAGTTTCCATTTTGGGAGGCGTGTTCTGAATTTTTTTGGATTTCTTCCTCATTCTCCTCTTTTCCTTGGGTACTTCCACCATAAAACTTTTCAATAGTCACTTTTTCCCTTTCTTCCTGGAGGCTTGATTTTGGGCCATGTGAGCCATCCCTTTGGTGGTTATATTCCCCTTTCCTTTTTGGTCTGGGATCTGGGTTATATGGGTGGTTTTTCTGTGAATTTAGGTTGCTTCAGACTAGTTCTTCCCAGCCTCCGAGGTTTCTTAGAGTGCTGGGTACAAGATCACAGCCACACTGCCCAGGTGTTCAGCTCCGCTCAGAGAATCAACGCGTGGTCCCCCCCTGTTGTTTAGCTCCAGGGAGATGTTCAGCGCAGCCGCCCCAAGTACAGCTCCGCTGAAGCGCTGGATTCTCCAATGAAACCGCCCTGAGATGTTTTTTCCTGGCAGTCCCCAGATCCCAAGGACCCTAGAGTGCCCCCCCTCCCCCCGACAGAGACGTACCCCACTAATTCGCTGTCCCGGTGAGCACTCAGGTAGCTCACTCTGGTTTAGTGGGGGAGGTGTGGTGAGGGAAGGGCGGCTCAGTTCACTTTTCTGTGCAAGCTTTTCCTTCTTATTTTAGTGTGGAAATGTTCAAGCCCCAAATACCTTTGCTTCTGTGGGGTATTGGGGAGTCCTTCTGTTCCTCCAAAGGTGATTTTATGCTCATTTGATGTAGTCTATTTCGTTCGGTGCCAGGGAGAGGAAGCGTGTGGCGTCTAGATTGCAGCCATGATTACCCGGAAGTCCGGGGGCATACCTTTTGATTTGAGTCCAGAAGGAGGGTTCCCCACCTGTGTCCTATTGTTAAGTCTGAATTCCAGTCCCCTAGCAGCATTCAGTTTCTGATCAGTAAGGAAGGGTTTTCAGAGGTCTGAACTTCGGCTGCTTCTAAGCCCCCATCTTGACTCCACCCCCTTCCAATAAGAATTTTTTATAGAATAAGAGCAAGGTGAAGATACAGAAGGGGACAGGGAATGTACAGAAAAAACATACAAATTCCAAAAGAAAAATATGCAATGGACACAGAGTCCGGAACAGCTGAAAAATGACTTCAAAAACAAATTGAGAGAGGTAGTGGAAAAGTTAGGAACAAAAAAAGAAAAGAATGCAAGAAGAAATGGGCCAATTGGGAAAGGGGAATCAAAAACTGACAGAAGGAAATAAGGCCTTAAAATGAGAACTGACTATCGAGAAACTAATATCATCTTGAGAAGTCAACAAAAAATGAAGGAAATTCAAAGGAATGATAATGAAAAACATCAAATATCTTATTTTTAAAATTAATTTATTTAGCCAATTTAGAACATTATTCCTTGATTACAGGGGTGTGTGGGGTGCTCAGGGAGGAGGAGTATCTCTGGTATGGAGGGCTTGTCGTGCCCTCTTAGGGCAGCTATCCAACCTCTGACCCTCACCTGACACCCAGCTCTCACTTGTAGCTCCTAGTAGCTGCTAGCATGCGGCAGCAGCCGCAGCCACACCCCGGCCAAAGGCTTCGACAGGCCAGCTAAACCTTGTGAGGGTAGCCATCGGGTCTTAGACCCCTGGTTAACTAAGGCTTTGCTCACCCAGCATGTGAAGACTGCTTTGGCCAAACAGATGGAAGAAACCAATAAGAAGGTTCAGTGGCTGAGAGGGCGACGCAACAAAACTCTGTGGAGTGTTTAGGGCATGTTGGAGCACAAAAGACAACCCGGCCATTCAATCCCGCTGAGGAAGTCTCCAGGTGTAACGATTTTTCATGCCAATGGATCCAGGCTTCCAACACTGAGACAGTGGGACTGTCTCTCTGCATCGACTTTTCCTCTTAAATCTCCTTCACGCACAAGTGTTTTTGTGCACACCTCTACAACACAGATGAAAGGGCACAAAGACATTCCTCATCCTTGCTTACCGAGAGACTACTACTACACTGGTTACAATAATCACAATATTTCCCGCCCTCGCCTCCACCCACCCTTCACGAAGCCAACACACAATTTCATTAGGTATTACTTGTGTCCTTGACCAGAACCTATTTCTCTGCTGTTTATGTTTGCACTACGATGTTCATTTAGAGTCTACATCACCAACCATATCCCTTCAATGCATGCAATCAAGGAGTTGGTTTTCTTCAGTGTTATTACTCCCACAATGTTTCCTCTGAATGCAGAGAGTTGTTTTTCTCGTGGATTCCCCCATGTTCTTCAGGATCCCTTCATTGCCAATAATGAAGCAGGCCATTAGGATCGATTTTACCACAGAGTATCAGTCTCTGTGGACAATGTTCATATCCCTTGCCCATTTATCAAGTGGAGAATGGCTTGAATTTTTGTACAATCGTAGCTCTTTATAAATTGGAGTAATTAAACCTTTGTCAGAAGTTTTTGTAATGAAGATTGTTTCCCAATTTGTTGCTTCCCTTCTAATTTTGGATGAATGAGTTTTGTTTGTACAAAACCTTTTTAGTTTTATGTAATCAAAATTGTTGATTATACATTTTGTGATTTTTTTTCTACCTCTTGCTTAGTTTTAAAGGCTTTCGCAAAGATCTGACAGGTATACTATTCTGTGTTCACCTAATTTGCTTATAGTTTCCTTCTTTTTTTAAAAATTTTATAATATTTTATTTGATCATATCCAAGCATTATTCATTAAAGACAAAGATCATTTTTTCCTCCCCTCCAACCCCCCATAGCCGATGTGTGACTCCACTGGGTATCACATATGTTCTTGATTCGAACCCATTGTCATGTTGTTAATGTTTGCATTAGAGTGTTCGTTTAGAGTCTCTTCTCTGTCATGTCCCCTCAACCGCTATAGTCAGGCAGTTGCTTTTCCTCGGTGTTTCTACTCCCACAGCTTGTCCTCTGCTTATGAATAGTGTTTCTTCTCCCAGAAAATTATTCCTTTTAGCACAATAGTATTCCATCACCAACATATACCACAATTTGTTCAGCCATTTCCCAATTGATGGGCATCCACTCGTTTTCTAATTTTTGGCCACCACAAAGAGCGCAGCTATGAATATTCTCCTACAAGCCTTTTTCTCCATTATCTCTTTGGGGTATAGACCCAGCCGTGTTATGACTAGATTAAAGGGTAGACATTCTTTTGTCGTCCTTTGGGCATTTGGGCATCCAAATTGCCCTCCAGAATGGTTGGATCAGTTCACAACTCCACCAGCAATGAATTAATGTCCCTACTTTGTCACATTCCCCTCCAGCATTCATTACTTTCCTTTGCTGTCATGTTAGCCAATCCGCTAGGCATGAGGTGATACCTCAGAGTTGTTTTGATTTGCATCTCACTGACTCTAAGAGTTTTAGAACACTTCTTCATGTGCTTATTAATAGTTTTGATTTCTTTATATGAAAACTGCCTATCCATGTCCCTTGCCCATTTATCAATTGGAGAATGGCTTGATTTTTTTGTACAATTGATTTAGCTCTTCATAAATTGGAGTAATTATACCTTTGTCAGAGGTTTCTATGAAGATTTTTTTCCCAATTTGTTGTTTCCCTTCTGAATTTAGTTAGATTCGTTTTGTTTGTTAAAAGGTTTTTAATTTGATGTAGTCAACATTATTTATTTTACGTTTTGTGATTCTTTCTATGTCTTGCTTGGTTTTAAAGTCTTTCCCCTCCCAAAGGTCTGACATGTATGACTGCAAGGCCCCATCATTTGTGGTTTTGTTTTTCATTATTTCCCTGGATATCCTTGATCTTTTGTTATTCCAAATGAACTTTTTTTTTACTAAATCAGTAAAGAAATTTTTTGGGAGTTCAATGAATATGGCACTAAATAGATAAATAAGTTTGCGTGGGATGGTCATTTTTATTATATTGGCTCGTCCTATCCATGAGCAGTTAATGTTCTTCCAATTGCTCAAGTTTAGTTTTAGTTGTGTGGAGAGTGTTTTGTAGCTGTGTTCATATAGTTTCTGTGTTTGTCTCCGGAGATAGATTCCTAGGTATTTTATTTTGTCTATGGTGATTTTGAATGGGATTTCTCTTTCTAGTTTTTGCTGCTGAGCTGTGTTAGAGATATATAGAAATGCAGATGACTAATGTGGGTTTATTTTGTATCCTGCAAATTTGCTAAAGTTGTTGATTATTTCAATTAGCTTTTTGGTTGAATCTCTAGGATTCTTTAAGTAGACCATCATGTCATCTGCAAAGAGTGATAACTTGGTCTCCTCCTTGCCTATTTTGATGGCTTCAATTTCTTTTTCTTCTCCAATTGTTACTGCTAGTGTTTCTAGTACAATGTTAAATAGTAGAGGTGATAATGGGCATCCTTGTTTCACTTGTGATCTTATCTCATGCATCTAGGTTATCCCCATTGCAGATGATATTAGCTGATGGTTTTAGATATACACTGTTCATTATTTTTCTGAATGATTTCTCTATTCCTATACTTCCTAGTAGTTTTTTTGTTTTGTTTTGTTTTTTAATATATTTTATTTGATCATTTCCAAGCATTATTCATTAAAGACACCCAGCTCTCTTGCCTTTCTGAAAATCATGTTCCATGCCTTAAGTTCATTCAGAGTGGAACTTGGAAGGTCTTGTTCAGTGACCCTGGGATTGGCATTCCTTTATATCTAAATTGTATTTTTCTGGCTTCTTGTAAGTTTTCTGTTGCTGGAAAACTTTGGAATTTGGCCATTCCATTCCTGGGAGTTGTCTTTGGGGGATTTAGTGTAGAGGGTGTTCTGTGAACTCCTTCATTGCCCTCTTCTTCTAGGATCACTGGGTAATTTTCTTTGATTATATCTTGTATTACAATATCGAGTTTGCTGTTTATTTCTGGCTTTTCTGGTAGTCCAATCATTCTTAAATAGTCTCTTCTCCCTCTATTTTCCAAGTCTATGATGTGGTCAGTGAAATATTTTATGTTCTCTTCTAATTTCTTAGTCATTTGACTTTGCTTTATCAGTTCTTGCTCGTTGACTTCAAGTTGCCTAATTCTGACCTTTAAAGGCTGGTTTTTCTTTTCACTTTGGTCAAACTGGTTTTGTAGATGGGTGAATTTCTTTTGCATTATTTCCCATTTTTCCTCCCAGAAGGCTTCCATCTGTTTGATCCTTTCCGAATCAAATTCTTCATGGGTGTGTGGAGAGTTTCTATTTTCTTGGGAAGGGTTCGGAGCATTTGCTTATGTTTCCTCTTCTATCTCCTCTGTATTTTGTATTTCTTCTCCATAAAATGTATCCAAAGTCGCCCCCTTCTTGCTGTTTTTCTTGGAATTTTGGGGCTTTTGTGCTTCTGTGGAGTTTGCCATCTCTATCTGAGTGGGGAGGGCTAGCTTTTCTTATCTCTGTCTGGTGTTCAGAGGTTTTCGCCCCAGGCTGATTGTCTGTTCTATGCAGTTGTTGTTCTGTCTTCCCGGGGAAGCCAGGAATTGCTGGTGTTTCCGAGTCACTGCCCTCCTCAGTTCCCTCTCGATGCTTCTCAGTTCCCTTACTTCCGGGCTCTGAGCCTGGCTTGGCCCTTTCTGCGGGGTGTTTGTTTCTGTGCCTTAGCTGGCCAGAAGAGGCAGCACTCTGAGGGGGGAGGGGCCGCAGCTTCCAGGAGCTCTGAGGGCTCTTGAGAGGATTAGCTTTCCCTGGGTTGAACTGAGTATGCCCTGAGGCAGGGACCTTCCCTGTGACTCGGATGGAAGGACCCAGCCAGGGGGTTAAAGCTCCCCCCCACGCCCCTTCTCTCTCTGTTTCCCTGCTGTCTTTGCTGGATGCCCTGTCGTTTGAGTCAGGTTGCTTTCAGGAAGCAGTCTTCAGAATAGCCGGCCCTGAGGCTCTGAGGTTTCTTCTGCTGCCTCAGACTCAGAGCTCTGGCTTGGGGGAGATGGGTCCTGGGACCTTCCTTCTGTCTACCCCTTAGGTCCGAGTGATCTCGGGTTTTGGCTTTTGGGGGGCCGGACCTTTTGATCCAGATCCTAGAGGCGGATTCCCGGGGTCTATGCTGTTGTTCCTTTTGAATTTCTGTGCCCTAGGAGCATATAGTTTGAGTTCGGTAGGGAAGGGTTTCTGGAGATCTGAACTTTAGCTTTCTCTGAGCCGCCATCCTGACAGGAAGTCAAGATGATCATTCATTTAGCGAAGTGCACAGGAGGCTGCTTAGACGGCTAAGGAAGCAAGGTGGGAAAATATTCGAAAGAGTTTCCTTCTTTCTTTTCAGGTCATTCACCCATTCTGAGTTTATCTCGGTGTAGGGTGTGAGATGTTGATCCAAACCTAATCTCTCCCATACTGTCTTCCAATTTTCCCAGCAGTTTTTATCAAATAGTCGGTTTTGGTCCCAAAAGCTGGGAATTTGGGGCTTATCATAGACTGTTTTGCTGAGGTCATTTACCCCAAGTCTATCCCACTGATCCTCTTTTCTCTATCTTAGCCAGTACTCATTTATTTTTTTTTACCATTTGAGCTTTGAGTTTCAGCTGCCCAACCTGTGGAGGCTTTTGATAGGATTAAAGCCAAGGAGTCTGTGATGGAGGGGTGTTGGACCTTTAGCTTCACTGAGCTCTGAAGACTTTTGATGGCATTAAGTTCAGTTGGGTTGTAGTAGATCTGTCCCGAGGCCAAAACTTCCTGGAAGGCTGGAGCAATATGGAGGGTCTCTGCTGTTCTGACCAGTCCGCTTGCTCTGTGCTCCCTCTGCAGCTCCTTCCTCACCACCTGAGTTTGATGCTCTGAGCATGCCATAGCCCTGCCTGCAAGGTACTCCCTCAAGACCAGTGCCTTTGCCTGCTCCCTCTGGAGGCTTAGCACTCTGGTGCTGAGTGGGGGGTCCTGGGATCTTCCTTCTGCCTTCACCATAAACCCAAATGTCCTCGAATTCCAGCTTTTGGGGGTCGCACCTTTTGAATTGAGACCAGCAGGGGGTTTCCTTGGCTCTGTCTTGTTGTTCAGTTTGATTTTCAATCCCCTAGGAGCATTTGTTTATTATTGGTATGGAAGGGTTTTCAGAGGTCTTACCTTTTATCTTCTACTGCTGGGATGGTGCCATCTTGACTCTGGCCAATCAAATATCATATTAAAAAAATCAACTGACCTGGAAAATAGATCTATGAGAAAAAAAATCTCAGAATTATTTTATTACCTTAAGGCCATAATAAAGATTATTTTTTAAATTTAGTATTTTAATTTCATTATGAAAAAAAATTTAAATACCTGCCAATAGATCCTTTAACAAGAAAACAAAATTGAAATGAAAAGCATTCAGAGATTGCCTTCAGAATTAAATTCCCAACTGATAACTACTAGGAAGTAATTCCTCATCACATTGATACCCAGTCAAGGAAAAGTACTTCAAGGACCAGAAGGAAACCACTGAAGGACCCTGGAGTTACAATCAGGTTCACCCAGGACCTAATAGCTTCTACATTAAAGGATTCAAAGACTTGGAATATGCTATTCAAGAAGGAAAAAGATTTGATTTATAAACTAGGGTCACCTTTTGCTAGTATTCTTTTTTTTAAAAAATATATTTTATTTGATCATTTCCAAGCATTATTCGTTAAAGACATAGATCATTTTCTTTTCCTCCCCCCACCCCCCATAGCCGACGCGTAAGTCCACTGGGCATTAGATGTTTTCTTCATTTGAACCCATTGCTTTGTTGATAGTATTTGCATTAGAGTTTTCATTTAGAGTCTATCCTCTGTCATGTCCCCTCAACCTCTGTATTCAGGCAGTTGCTTTTTCTCGGTGTTTCCACTCCCATAGTTTATCCTTTGCTTATGAATGGTGTTTTTTTCTCCTGGATTCCTGCAAGTTGTTCAGGGATATTATACCACCACTAATGGAGAAGTCCATTACGTTCGATTATACCACAGTGTATTAGTCTCTGTGTACAATGTTCTCCTAGTTCTGCTCCTCTCGTTCTGCATCACTTCCTGGAGGTTGTTCCAGGCTCCATGGAACTTCTCCACTTTATTATTCCTTTTAGAACAATAGTATTCCATCACCAACATATACCACAGTTTGTTCAGGCATTCCCCAATTGATCGGCATCCCCTCGTTTTCCAGTTTTGGGCTACCACAAAGAGCGCAGCTATGAATATTTTTGTACAAGTCTTTTTGTCCATTATCTCTTTGGGGTACAGACCCAGCAGTGCTATGGCTGGGTCAAAAGGAGATATTCTTTTGTTGCCCTTTGGGCATAGTTCCAAATTGCCCTCCAGAATGGTTGGATCAGTTCACAGCTCCACCAGCAATGAATTAATGTCCCTACTTTGCCACATCCCCTCCAGCATTCATTACTTTCCTTTGCTGTTATGTTAGCCAATCTGCTAGGTGTGAGGTGATACCTCAGAGTTGTTTTGATTTGCATCTCTCTGATTATAAGAGATTTAGAACACTTCTTCATGTGCTTATTAATAGTTTTGATTTCTTTATCTGAGAACTGCCTATCCATTTCCCTTGCCCATTTATCAATTGGAGAATGGCTTGATTTTTTGTACAATTGATTTAGCTCTTACAAATATGAGTAATTAAACTTTGTCAGAGGTTTCTATGAAGATTTTTTCCCAATTTGTTGTTTCCCTTCTGATTTTAGTTATATTGGTTTTGTTTGTACAAAAGCTTTTTAGTTTGATGTAGTCAAGATTATTTATTTTACATTTTGTGATTCTTTCTATATCTTGCTTGGTTTTAAACCCTTTCCCTTCCCAAAGGTCTGACATGTATACTATTCTGTGTTTACCCAATTTACTTATGGTTTCCTTCTTTATGTTTAATTCACTCACCCATTTTGAATTTATCTTGGTGTAGGGTGTAAGGTGTTGATCTATTCCTAGTCTCTCCCACACTGTCTTCCAATTTTCCCAGCAGTTTTTATCGAATAGTGGATTTTTGTCCCAAAAGCTGGGATCTTTGGGTTTATTGTATACTGTCTTGCTGAGGTCGCTTTCCCCCAGTCTATTCCACTGATCTTCCTTTCTGTTTCTTAGCCAGTACCAAATTGTTTTGATGACTGCTGCTTTATAATATAGTTTTGGGTCAGGGACTGCAAGGCCCCCATCATATGTTTTTTTTCATTATTTCCCTGGATATCCTTGATCTTTTGTTCTTCCAAATGAACTTTGTTATGGTTTTTTCTAAATCAGTGAAGAAGTATTTTGGTAGTTCAATGGGTATGGCACTAAATAGATAAATAAGTTTGGGTAGGATGGTCATTTTTATTATATTGGCTCGTCCTATCCATGAGCAGTTAATGTTTTTCCATTTGTTCAAGTCTAGTTTTAGTTGTGTGGCGAGTGTTTTGTAGTTGTGTTCATATAGTTCCTGTGTTTGTCTTGTGAGGTAGATTCCTAGGTATTTTATTTTGTCTAAGGTGATTTTGAATGGGATTTCTCTTTCTAGTTCTTGCTGCTGAGCTGTGTTGGAGATATATAGAAAAGTTGATGATTTATGTGGGTTTATTTTGTATCCTGCAACTTTGCTAAAATTGTTGATTATTTCAATTAGCTTTTTGGTTGAATCTCTAGGATTCTTTAAGAAGACCATCATGTTATCCGCAAAGAGTGATAACTTGGTCTCCTCCTTGCCTATTTTGATGCCTTCAATTCCTTTATCTTCTCTAATTGCTACTGCTAGTGTTTCTAGTACAATGTCAAATAGTAGAGGTGATAATGGGCATCTTTGTTTCACTCCTGATATTATTGGGAATGCATCTAGTTTATCCCCATTGCAGATGATATTAGCTGTTGGTTTTAGATATATACTGTTTATTATTTTTAGGAAAGACCCTTCTATTCCTATACTTTCTAGTGTTTTTAATAGGAATGGGTGTTGTATTCTATCAAAGGCTTTTTCTGCGTCTATTGAGATAATCATGTGGATCTTGTTGGTTTGCTTGTTGATGTGGTCAATGATGTGGATGGTTTTCCTAATGTTGAACCAGCCCTGCATCCCTGGTATGAATCCTACTTGATCATGGTGAATGATCCTTCTGATCACTTGCTGGAGTCTTTTTGCTAGTATCCTATTTAAGATTTTTGCATCTATATTCATTAGGGAGATTGGTGTAGAATTTTCTTTCTCTGTTTTTGGCCTGCCTGGTTTTGGAATCAGTACCATGCTTGTGTCGTAAAAGGAGTTTGGTAGAACTCCCTCTTTGTTTATTATGTCAAATAGTTTGTATAGTATTGGGATTCACTGTTCTCTGAATGTTTGATAGAATTCACAGGTGAATCCATCAGGCCCTGGGGATTTTTTCTTAGGAAGTTCTTTGATGGCTTGTTGGATTTCAATTTCTGATATGGGATTATTTAAGATTTCTATTTCCTCTTCTGTTAGTCTAGGCAGTTTGTATTTTTGTATATATTCATCCATTTCTCCTAAATTGGTGTATTTATTGCCATATAATTGGGCAAAGTAATTTCTAATGATTGCCTTAATTTGATCTTCATCGGAGGTGAGGTCCCCCTTTTCATCTTTAATGTTTTCAATTTGCTTTTCTTCCTTCCTTTTTTTAATTAGATTGACCAGTACTTTGTTTATTAAATCAATAGTTCTATCACTTTCTATTTTATTAATTTCTCCCTTAATATTTAGGATTTCTAATTTGGTTTTCTGCTGGGGGTTTTTAATTTGATCGCTTTTGAGTTTTTTCATTTGCATTTCCAATTGATGGATCTCTGCTCTCCCTTGTTTGTTAATATAAGCATTCAGGGATATGAATTTACCTCTGATTACCGCTTTGGCTGCATCCCAAAAGGTTTGAAAGGATGTTTCACCATTGTCATTTTCCTTGATGAAATTATTAATTGTTTCTATGATTTCTTCTTTAACTAAACGGTTTTGGAGTGTCATATTGTTTAATTTCCAATTGGTTTTAGATTTGGTTTTCCATGTACCATTACTAATCATTATTTTTATTGCCTTGTGATCTGAGAATGCTGCATTCATTATTTCTGCTTTTTTGCATTTGTGTGCTATGTTTCTGTGACCTAATGTATGGTCAATTTTTGTGAATGTGCCATGTGGTGCTGAGATGAAGGTGTATTCCTTTTTATCCCTATTTATTTTTCTCCATATGTCTCTTAATTCTAATTTTTCTAAGATTTCATTCACTTCTTTTACCTCTTTCTTATTTATTTTTTGATTTGATTTATCTAAATTTGATAATGGTTGGTTTAAGTCTCCCACTAGTATGGTTTTATTGTCTATTTCTTCCTTCAATCCTCCTAGTTTCTCCATTAGAAATTTGGGTGCTATATTATTTGGTGCATACATGTTGATTAATGATATTTCCTCATTGTCTAGAGTTCCTTTTAACAAAATGTAATTACCTTCCCTATCCCTTTTGATCAGGTCTATTTTTGCATTGGCTTTATCAGATATCATGATTACCACTCCTGCCTTCTTTCTATCAGTTGAGGCCCAGAAGGTCTTACTCCATTCTTTAATTCTGACCTTGTGGGTGTCAACCCGCCTCATGTGTGTTTCTTGAAGACAACATATGGTAGGGTTTTGGATTCTAATCCATTCTGCTATTCGTCTACGTTTTATGGGTGAGTTCATCCCATTCACGTTCAAAGTTATGATTGTCATTTGTGGACTCCCTGGCATTTTGATTGCCTTCCCTAATTCTAACCTTTTCTTCTTCGGCTCTAAATTTTAGTCCAGTGATTTATTTTGAATCAGTCCCCCTTGTCCCCTCCCTTGATGTTTCCCTTTTTAGTCCCTCCCTTTTTCTTCCCTCCCACTCCCCCTTCTCTTTCCCTCCCTTTTTGTTCTCCCTCTCCCCCTCACCCCCTTGGTTTTCCCTTCTCCTTACCCTTGTTGGGTAAGATAGAATTCAGGATCCCAATGGATCTGGATGTTTTTCCCTCTCAGAGTTGATTTCCCTGAGACTGAGGTTTAAGTACCCCCCCCCTCTTCCTCTCCTTCTTATAGGAGTTTTCTTCCCCTACCCTTCCCATGTGAATCTTTGTGTGAGAAAGATTATTTTATTTGGTCTTTCTTTACCCCCTATTTATACATTACATTTTCCCCACATATTAGTATACATAGATTGATATAAATGTAGTCCTTATAGAAGAGAGTTTGAGTAAAAGAAGAAGATAACATTTTTCCCCTTTCCTTAATATTTACCTTTTCAGGTATTCCTTGCTCTTTGATTTTCGGTATCGAACTTTCCACTGAGTCTTTTCTTTGCAAAAAGTTGGAAGTCTTCTATTTTGTTGAATGCCCATACTTTCCCTTGGAAGTATATAGTCAGTTTTGCTTGGTAGCTGATTCTTGGTTGGAGACCCAGCTCTCTTGCCTTTCTGAAGATCATGTTCCATGCCTTACGATCATTCAGAGTAGAACTTGCAAGGTCTTGTGTGACCCTGATTGGCATTCCTTTATATCTAAATTGTCTTTTTCTGGCTTCCTGTAGTATTTTTTCTTTTGTTTGATAGCTTTGGAATTTGGCAATTACATTCCTGGGAGTTGTCTTTTGGGGTTTTAGTGTAGAAGGTGTTCTGTGAGCTCTGTCAGTGGCTGTATTGCCCCCTTGTTCTAGAAACTCTGGGCAATTTTCTTTGATTATATCTTGTATCACCATGTCCAGTTTGGTGTTTATTTCTGGCTTTTCTGGGAGTCCAATTATTCTTAAATTATCCCTTCTCCCTCTATTTTCCAGATCTATCACCTTTTCGGTGAGATATTTTATGTTCTCTTCTAATTTCTTGGTATTTTGGCTTTGCTTTATTAATTCTTGCTCTTTTACACGATCATTGTCTTCCAGCTGTCTGATTCTAGCCTTTAAAGCCTGGTTTTCCTTTTCAGTTTCATCATACCGGTTTTGTAGATGTGTGAATTTCTTTTGCATTATTTCCAACTTTTACTCCCAGAAGGCTTCCATCTTTTTGGTCATTTCTGATTCAAATTCTTCATAGGTTTGTGGAGAGTTTCCATTTCCTTTGGAAGGTTTTGGAGCATTTTCTTGTATATTATCTTCTATCTGCTCTGTGTTTTGTATTTTGGCTCCATAGAATGTGTCCAAAGTCGCCCCTTTCTTCTTATTTTTCTTGGTATTTTGGAGCTTCTGTGCTTCTGTGGAGTTTGCCATCTCTGAAAGTGGAGGATTAGCTTTTCTTATCTCTGTCTAGTGTTCAGAGGCTTTAGTCCTGGGCAGATTGTCGGTTCTGTAAGCTTTCCCTGGGTTAAATTGAATATGCCTCACTGGAACTGGAATGGAAGGGTCGGACCACGTTGCTTTCCGGAAGTTGCCTTCAGAATCGCTGGCCATGAGGCTGTTTCGTCGGCATGCGGGGGGATGGGCTGCAGCTTCCCCAAGCTCCGAGGGCAGGGACTTTCACTGAGACTTGGATAGCAGGATCCAGCCCTTGAGGCTGTCTTGCTCCAGGCAGTGACTTTCACTGGGACTTGGATAGAAGGCCCTGAGGGTTGTTGTTCCGAGGACCCTGCTCTCTGAGCCAGGCCGGGCTGCGTCTTCCGGGAGCCTTGGACTCTGCGCTCCTACCCCGTAGGTCAGAGTGATCTTGGGTTCTGGCTTTTGAGGGGAGCCGTACCTTTCGATCTGGGTCCAGGTCCAGGAGGAGGGTTCCCAGGGTCTGTGCTGTTGATCGTTTTGAATTTCGGCGCCTTAGGAGCTTATAGTTTGAGATCGGTTGGGAAGGGTTTTCCGGAGATCTGAACTTTAGCTTTCTCTAAGCCGCCATCTTAACCGGAAGTCTCCTCTAGTATTCTTGTTAAGATTTTTGCATCTATGTTCATTAAGGAGATTGATCTATAGTTGTTGGGTTTTTTTTTTCAGTTTTTTCCTGCCTGACTTTGGAATCAGTACCATATTTGTGTCATAATAGGAATTTGGTAGAAGTCCTTCTTTCCTCATTCTGTCACATAGTTTATATAAAATTGGGATTCATTGCTCTTTGAATATTTGATAGAATTCATTTGTCAATGCATCGGGTCACGGGGATTTTTTCTTAGGGAGTTCTTTGATGGCTTTTTCAATTTATTTTTCTGATATGGGGTTGTTTAGGTATTCTATTTCTTCGTCTGTCTGATCATTGTCATTTTCGTCAAAGAAATTATTGTTTCTGTGATTTGTACTTTAACCAATTTTGGAGAATCAGATTGTTTAATTTCCAGTAAATTTTGGAGTGGCCTCTCCATGTAACCTTACTCATTGTTGTTTTCATTGCATTGTGATCTGAGAAGGTTACACTGATTATTCCTGCTCCTTTGCATTGGTTTGTAATCTAGAGTCAGCAACCAGTAAAATGAGTATCTTCTTTCAGGGAAAAAATGATCACTAGTTTTTGAAATAGTGGTGAGGAGGAACAGAATGACAGGAATTAGAGCAGGATCTAAAGAGGATAGATATCATGGGTGTCTTTTAAATTGATGCTATATCCTGAAATATGGTCTTCTCCAGGACTATCCTCTGACATGAATTGATGAATTGCAGAACTAGGCACTGGCAACATTATTGTGCTGTTCTAAATTTCTTCTGCATTCTCAGATTGATCCCTAATTTCTATTGGAGAAGCTGATGTACCTACTTTCTTCTCTAGATTTAGGATGATTGCAATCTTGCATGAGGTTTTTAGTGGAGGTGGAGGTTGTAATTTAGGAGGAGTGGGAGGAAAAGAGGATGGAGAGAATCCTTCTAAGGTGAGGGAGGGTCAGACTTCCTCACAGCTTCTGTAGCAGTCTCCAGTGAGAAGTTAGGAAAAGAATTGATAGAATCAGTTAAAGCCATAAAAGTTGAAAGAGTAATCGTAATATACAAGTGTCAGTAGAAGTAGGGAAATGTGGGGTCAAAACCTGAGAAACAGCTCAACTCTCCACATTTTGTGCAGTATTCTGCCCAGATTCCATGTGATCCAAATTGCTGGTAATATTCTGTTTTCTTTTTACTTTGTTTCATAGCTTGCCCTATGAAATGCAATTCTTCTTTAGTAAATACTCCTCGTTCTGAAATGTTAGGACAACATTTCAATATAACTTTAAGTAAGGCCTTGAGCTAACCTTCTGAAATCTTAATTCCTACTTTTAAGGATTTTACAGTCCTTAAGCCAGCAGGAATCCTCCTTTGGGGCAGCCCTAGCGCCTAGCACTGCAGTCAGTAAATGGTGATCCTTTGCTTACTTGCATTGTCTCCGGGTCTCCATTCTTGGCGGATTTTCCTGAACCCTACACTCTTCGTTTACTATGTCTTTCTCCCTCTCCATTTCTCTCTCCTTCCCTCCCATCTGTGTCTTTTTCTCACTGTCACTTGTCCTCTCTGCCTCATCATCTCTGTGTCTATCCTCTATCTCCATTTTTAATACATCTCATTCTGTTTCTGTCTCTCCCAATCACTGTCTGTCTCTGTGAGCTTTTCTCTGTATCTCACCCTCTGTTCTTTCTGATTCTTTTTCCTTCTATCCACTCCTCTCTCCTCTCCCTTGATTGCTCTTTCCCTGCTTTTGGTGTCTTCCTCTTCCTCTCTATGACCTCCCTGCCTTACTTCTAGTCTCTGTCTCCATCTCTTTTGCTCTCCCTAAGGACCCTGGGCCCAGAATGGGATCTTGAAGTCTATCTTGTCCTACAGGGTAAGGAAGAAGTGCAAAGTAAGGGGGGTAGGGAGGAGTGAGTACAAAAAAGGGAGGGAAGGAGAGTGGGGAGGGAACTTAGCAGACCGTAAAGAAACAAGAAGGGAACAAAAAAAGAGGGCCAGAAAGGGAAGCATATGAAGGGAGGGGAATAGGGGGCTTGACTAAAAGTAAATCACGAGGTTTAAAGGATAAAGCAAAAGAAGAAAGGACAGAAGTAGGGAAGGATTTCGAAATGCTAGGAAATTAAAAAGTGACAATCATAACTTTGAACGAGAATGGGATGAACTCACCCATAAAATGTAGAAGAAGAAGAGAGTGGATTAGAATTCAGAATCCTACCATATGGTATCTACGAGAAACACACCTGAGGGGGATAGAGACTCACAAGTGTCAGAATTAATGGTTGGGGTAAGAAGTATTGGGCCTCACCTGATAGAAAGAAGGCAGGAGTTGCAATCACGGTATTTGACAAAATCAAAATAGACCTGGTTAGAAGGGACAGGGAAGGTAAATACATCCTGATGAAAGGGATGATCGATAATGAGGAAAAAACACTCATCAACCAGTATGCACTGTGAATCTTAAAATTTCTCAGAGTCTACCTTAGGACATTTCGTTAGGGCTATTCCCCATTTTAAACAATGAAGGTACTTAAGCAGGAATGTATTGGGAACTTTAAAATTACTTCACCCATACTTAGGCATACTTTAGGGGAAGGTAAAGTTGTAAAACTCCTTACTGAACGATGAAAAATTACTTAAGTCATACTTCGAGTGAGACAAAAGCCCTTAAGTTAGTTCTATTTTTAGATCTAATACAAAAGGGTAAATAAAGTGGAAGGGGAAGTACATAAAGGAGATTAATTCATTTCTTCATGCTTTAGGGCACTCACAGAGTCCCTCCAGGACCCCAAGCTGCTCATGCAGGAGGTAGGTTAGAATCCAATTAAACTAAGCCTGAGACTCATTCTGAGGAGACTGCTTCTGAAACATTCAGATGGAGGAGGGAGCTGGTGAAAGTAGCTGAGATGCTGCTGGCCTGGTGTCATTAGGAATCCTTACTTAGGTGGCTTCTGGGTAGCTCAGTGGATTGAGAGCCAGGCCTAGAGATGGGAGGTCCTAGGTTCAAATCTGGCCTCAGCCACTTCGTAGCCTTGTGACCCTGGGCAAGTCACTTGACCCCCATTGCCTAGCCCTTACCACTCTTCTGCCTTGGAGCCAATACACAGTATTAACTCCAAGACAGAAGGTAAGGGTTTAAAAAAAATCCTTACTTAGACAGATCTTATGATGAGTTATAAAAAACTGTCTGATTTCTCTTTTAAGACTCAGGTCTAGGCCATATTGGCTTTGAGGCCCTTCATACTTATTCCTTTCTTACTCTCTATCTCTTTCTTTGATTACTCATTGTATTGTTAATTAAAATCTCTATAAAACCCAATTGACTTGGGTATTTGAATAATTGGGAATATTTCCCCGCCAACCACCTTATATTTGATTTTAAACCCAAGACACTGTAGTGAAACATATTTCTGAGGTCAAATTTTACTCACCCTCTCTTATATCTATCATTATTTATATCTTCCACGATTTTAATCACTACAGTTTAAACCCTCAACCATTTTAAATCTCACACCATGAACGAAAACTCACAGAGAAAATCGTCATCCTCGGTTACCGAGAGACGACTACTACTATATTTGACAACGCAGGAGAAATTGGTGAATTTACCTTAGTTTTATGGGGACATTTTCTCTGACTTCTTTATTCAATTTCTTGTCGATTTCTAGCCCTGTATTAAAACTGTACTTCTTGGGTAACTACTGACTACAGAGAGAATCTACTTTGTTGAACAATTGCAGCTATTATGAAGTGGAATGCTCAGTGTTCAAAGTTCTGAAAGAGAATTTTCTGTGTACTTCTCCAAAGCTATTTCTGTTTCAGAGCCAGGTCAAAGTGTGGCAGAGATTTCAGTTGTTATATTGCTCAGACCAGAGGCAAAAAGATCTTTGAATACTTATATATTTTCAACATTCTGGTGACTGGTAAGAGAACATATTTGGTTAACTATCCCACATATTTTATGCCCTTTTCTCTCCCACTCTCTTTTCTTCCCTCTAGCCATCTTCAATTCCTCTTTCCCCCTCTACCTTTCACTGCTCTGTCCTTTCGAAGGTTCAGACCCTCTCCTCTTCTTCTACATCCAACCTTTCTCTGATCCATCCTACCCCTCTCCCTTTTTGACTACAACTCCTATCCTTTTCCTACTCTGTGTGCTTTCTCGATCTCTTCATCCCTCTACTTTTCTCCTCCCCTTCTCTCTTTTCTTCAACTTTCTTTCCATTCTTTCATTTCACCCTCTTCTGATTCTCTCTTCTTTCTCCCGTCTTGTCCCCTGATCCGTCACTTTGTCACCCTCCTCACTCCTTCCCCTAAGCCTACCGTGTCCTGACCTCTCCTTCCCTACTCCACACTACAGCGCCCCCCCATTTCCTGATGGTTCTCCTCTTTCAATGCACTTTTTTTTGATACTCTCTCACGGCCTTTTCCTTCCTTTGCTTTCTCCCCTCTGTGTACCTCTTCCCCCCCCCCCCTCCTTACCTTCCTTCCTCTGTCTTTTCTATTCACCCCTCTCAACCTATTTTTCCACTTCCCGTTTGACCGGAGATTCCAAGGGGGAATCCGGTATTTTATTGACACTCTCAGGGGGAAACAGCAATCACACCTCCATGATCAGCAAAAGGGACAGACATCACTGGCTTCTCCGTGGATAGGGGAAATGCGGGAAACAGCCCCGCAATGGACAGGGTTGCTCGAAACAGCACAGGACGACCGCCTCCACCCAGAATTTTCTCACTGGACCAAACACGAATCCATCCAGACCCATTCTCCGGAAGAGAAAGGGGTCTTCCAGCGTCATTTACAGGAAGGATCGGGGGGGAGTTAGGGCAAAAGTCCTGAAAGGGTTCAAGTCAACAAAATCAAGTACATTACTGTTCAGGAAAAGAACCACAAGAGGCACTGAGGCTCAGAGATACAGGCTCACAAAAGACCGATAGTGAAGAAGACCGAGTCATTTTCTAAGGGGCTGAAGGACTTACCTCAGAAGTTGGATCAAAGGAAGTTACATTTCCTCCTCTGAAAACCCAGAGAATCTAAAAGAAACCGTCCCCATAGCAACGCCAAACAAAGATTCCCATGGGATAACGGACAGGCCCATGAACTGCACAGAGGACTGTTCCAAAGGCGAAAGCTGTGGGGGGCGGGGAGGTGGGAGGTCCTGGGAGGGACCACAAAGGGGCGGGGGTGGAGAAGGTGGCTGCAGGCCCCAGATGTAAAAGGTTACACCTCCACCTCGGGAAACCGAGGATTAACAGGAGAAACGTGCTGCCAATTAGCGAGTGCCCTGGTGGCGGGCAACCTGACATGCCTTCCAGACTCGTTTTCCCCCTCGCCAACCTCCCCAGCCCGCTCCAACAACCTCTGTGGGCTGGCTCAATTACCCTCCAACATTTCCTTTTCGCTCCCTCTCATTCTCTTCACCTCCTTCTAGCCGGATTTCTCTGCCCTTCGCCCCCCCCCTCTTTCCATTCTGTCCCTTCCAACTTTCTCTCCTTTTCTAACCACCCTCTTTCTCTGCTCCTCCCTGACCTCGCTCTTATACTTTTTCAACTCTTCATGCAGCCTAAGTGTCTTCATTGCTCGAGTCTACCACCGTGGGACCCTGCTGAGTACCCCCGCCTTCACCCAGGATTTTGCTCACCAAAGCAAACACGACTTCATCCAGAGACATTCTCCAGAAGGGAAAAGGGTCTTCAAGCCTCTTCTACAAAAGGGATTCGGGGAAAATGAGCGCAAAAGTCATGAAAGCGTTCGGGTCCGCAAAATCAAGTACGTGATCCTTAGGAAAAGAACCACGGAAGGCACTTGAGGCTCAGGGAGACGAGCTCACAAAAGACCGATAGTGTCAAAGCCAGAGTTGATTTCCAAGGGGCTGAAAGCCTTACCTCAGAAGTTGGATCAGAGGCAGTTCAATTTTCTCCCAGGACAACCAGGAGAAAAGAACTGAAAGGAACCGCCCACCTAGCAATGCCAAGCGAAGATTCTGATTGGACAAGGTACAGGTCAGTGACCCTAGAGTGGACAATTCCAAAGTCCTAAGCAGCGGGGGTGGAGGGGGAATGGGGAGGTGAGAGGCGCCACGAGCCTGGGGTGGCTGCAGGCCAGAGATCCCCAACACCCCACCTCTACCCGAGGAAACCGAGTAGCAAAAGAGAAACGTGATGGTAATTAGCGAGTGCCCTGGTGCAGGGTAACCTGACATGTGTGCCAGACTCGTTTCCTCCCCTCGCCAAACTCCCCCCCCCCCCACTCCAGCAACCTCCGTGGGCTGGCCCAATTACCCTCTAACATTTCCCTTTTGGCTCCCTCTCATTCTCTTCAGCTCCTTTTAGCAGTATTTCTCTGCCTTCTGCCCACCCCAACCCCACATACCCCTCTTTCTATTCTGTCCTTCGCAACTTTCATCTCCTCTCTCTTCTCCTTTTCTATCCACCCTCTTTCTCTGCTCCTCCCTTCCTGCTCCCTTACCTCAGCCTCCTATACTTGTTCGACTCTGTATCCAGTGTGGGTCTCTTCATCCCACAACTCTCATCCTCTCCCCTCTCCCCGTCTCTTCCTTTAACTCTCTTTGCATTATTTTTCCCCCTCTCCCTTCTCTGTACCTTTTTCTCATTTCCTCTTTTCCCTCTCTCCTCCCTCTTTGGCGGACTCCCAACTTTCTCCTTGGTCTCGCCCGCTTCTCCTGCTCTCCCCTCCTTCTGCCTCCAGCCCCCGCCCTCCCATTTCTCTCCCTCTCTCTCTTCTTTCAATTTTCCATGGTGGTAGACTCGAGCGATGAAGACACCTAGACTGGATGAAGAGTAGAAAAAGTATAAGAGTGAGGTCAGGGACAGATGAGAAAGAGGGTGGTTAGAAAAGGAGAGAAAGTTGGGAGGGACAGAATGGAAAGAGGGAAGGGGGGGGCGAAGGGCTGAGAAATCCGACTAGAAGGAGGTGAAGAGAATGAGAGGGAGCGAAAAGGAATTGTTGGAGGGTAATTGGGCCAGCCCAGGTAAGTTGTTGGAGAGGGCTGGGGAGGTTGGCGAGGGGGAAAACGAGTCTGGAAGGCATGTCAGGTTGCCCGCCACCAGGGCACTCGCTAATTGCCAGCACATTTCTCCTGTTAGTCCTCCAGGTTTCCTGAGGTGGAAGTGTAGCGTTTTACCTCTGGGGCCTGCAGCCACCTTCTCCACCCCCGCCCCTTTGTGGTCCCTCCCAGGACCTCCCACCTCCCCGCCCCCCACAGCTTTTGCCTTTGGAACAGTCTAGTGAACTGCAGTTCATGGGCGTGTCCATCGTCCAATCAGAATCTTCCTTTGGCGTTGCTACCGGGGCGGTTCCTTTTAGGTTCTCTGGGTTTTCCAAGGAGGAAATGTAACTCCCTTTAATCCAACTTCTGAGGTAAGTCCTTCAGCCCCTTAGAAAATGATTCCGTCTTCTTCACTATGGGTCTTTTGTGAGCTTGTATCTCTGAGCCTCAGTGCCTCTTGTGGTTCTTTTCCTGAACAGTAATGTACTTGATTTTTTGACTTGAACCCTTTCATGACTTTTGCCCTAACTTTCCCCCTTATCCTTCCTGTAAATGAGGCTGGAAGACCCCTTTCTCTTCCGGAGAATGGGTCTGGATGGATTTCTGTTTGGTCCAGTGAGAAAATTCTGGGTGGAGGTGGTCGTCCTGTGCTGTTTCGAGCAACCCTGTCCATTGCGAGGCTGTTTCCCGCATTTCTCGGATCCACGGAGAAGCCATTGATTTCTGTCCCTTTGCTGATCATGGAGGTGTGATTGCTGTTTCCCCCTGAGAGTGTCAATAAAATACAGGATTCCCCCTTGGAATCTCCGGTCAAATGGGAAGTGGAAAAATAGGTTGAGAAGGGGTGAATAAAAAAGAGAGAGGCAGAGGAAAGAAGCTAAGGAGGGCAGGGGGAACAGGCGCATGCAGAGGGAAAGAAGGGAAAGGTTGTGGAGTGGGTTTCGCAATGAAAGAGGAAGGTAGGAGAGAGGAGAAAACAGAAAAGGAAAAGAAAAAACGGGAGGTGAAGACTAGAGGACTGAGGAAATCTAGACAGCATACGGAGTAGAAAGACGATGAGGATTATTGTGGAGGTAAGAAGGGGGAAGGGTGAGTGTGGATCAGAGAAAGGTTGGATGGAAAAGAAGAGCCGAGGGGATGGAAGTTGGGAAAGACAGAGCAGGAAAAGGTAGAGAGGGGGAAAGAGGAGAGGAGTATGGCAAGAGGAAGGTGGGAGGGGACATGAGGGGGTCGAAAATGGAAAGAAGAGAGAGAGAGGGAGAGAAATGGGAGGGCAGGGGCTGGAGGCAGAAGAAGGAGCGAGCAGCAGAAGCGGGGAGACCAGGGAGAAAGTCGGGAGTCCGCCAAAGAGGCAGGTGAGAGGGAAAAGAGGAAATGAGTAAAAGGGATAGAGAAGGGAGAGGGAAAAAAATAATGTAAAGAGAGTTAAAGGAAGAGACGGGGAGAGGGGAGAGGATGAGAGCATTGAGATGAAGAGACCCACACTGGATTCAGAGTCGAACAAGTATAGGAGGCTGACGTAAGGGAGCAGGAAGGCAGGAGCAGAGAAAGAGGGTGGATAGAAAAGGAGAAGAGAGAGGAGATGAAAGTTGCGAAGGACAGAATAGAAAGAGGGGTGTGTGGGGGTGGGGTGGGCAGAAGGCAGAGAAATGCGGCTAAAAGGAGGTGAAGAGAATCAGAGAGAGCAGAAAGGGAAATGTTGGAGGGTAATTGGGCCAGCCCACGTAGGTTGTTGGAGCGGGCGGGGGAGTTTGGTTAGGGGAGGAAATGAGTCCGGGAGATATGTCAGGTTGCCCTCCACCAGGGCACTCGTTAATTGCCAGCACGTTTCTCCTTTTCCTACTCGGTTTCCTCCGGTAGAGGTGGGATGTTGGGGATCTCTGGCCTGCATCCACCCCAGGCTCGTGGAGCCTCTCACCTCCCCATTCCCCCGCCACCCCTGCTGCTTAGGACTTGGAATTGTTCACTCTAGGGTCACTGATCTATCCCTTGTCCAATCAGAATCTTCGCTTGGCATTGCTAGGTGGGGGGTTCCTTTCAGTTCTTTTCTCCGGGTTTTCCTGGGAGAATATTGAACTGCCTCTGATCCAACTTCTGAGGTAAGCCTTTCAGCCTCTTGGAAAGCAACTCTGGCTTTGACACTATCAGTCTTTTTGAGCCCGTCTCTCTGAGCCTCAAGTGCCTTCTGTGGCTCTTTTCCTGAGCAGTAATGTACTTGATTTTGTTGACTTGAACCCTTTCATGACTTTTGCCCTAATTCTACTCCCCTCCCACACACACCCCTACTCCCGGATCCTTCCTTTAAATGAGGCTGGAAGACCCCTTTCTCTTCCGTAGAGTGGGTCTGGATGGATTCGTGTTTGCTCTGGTGAGAAAATTCTGGGTGGGGGCGGTGGTCCTGTACTGTTTCAAGCAACCCTGTCCATTGCAAGGCTGTTTCCCGCATTTCCCCTATCCACGGAGAAGCCAGTGATGTCTGTCCTTTTGCTGATCATGGAGGTGTGATTGCTGTTCCCCCCCTGAGAGTGTCAATAAAATACCGGATTCCCGCTCTGAATCCCCTCTGAGAGGGGTGAATAGAAAAGACAGAGGAAGGAAGGTAAGGAGGGGGGGGGGAAGCGGTACACAGAGGGGAGAAAGCAAAGGAAGGAAAAGGCTGTGAGAGAGTATAAAAAAAAAGTGCATTGAAAGAGGAGAACAATCTGGAATTGGGGGTAGCTGTAGTGTGGGGTTGGAAAAGAGAGGTCAGGACATGGTAGGCTTAGGGGAAGAAGTGAGGAGGGTGACAAAGTGACAGATCAGGGGACAAGACGGGAGAAAGAAGAGAGAATCAGAAGAGGTTGAATTGAAAGAATGGAAAGACAGCTGAAGAAAAGAGAAGGGGAGGAGAAAAGTAGAAGGATGAAGAGGTCGAGACAGCACACAGAGTAGGAAAAGGATAGGATTTGTAGTCAAAAGGGGAGAGGGGTAGGAAGGATCAGAGAAAGTTTGGATGTAGAAGAAGAGGAGAGGGGATAAACCTTCGAAAGGACAGAGCAGGGAAAGGTATAGGGGGAAAGAGGAATTGAAGATGGCTAGAGGGAAGAAAAGAGAGTGGGAGAGAAAAGGGCATAAAATATGTGGGATAGTTAACCAAATATGTTCTCTTACCAGTCACCAGAATGTTGAAAATATATAAGTACTCAAAGATCTTTTTGCCTCTGGTCTGAGCAATATAACAACTGAAATCTCTGGCACACTTTGACCTGGACTCTGAAACAGAAATAGCTTTGGAGAAGTACACAGAAAATTCTCTTTTTGTACTTTGAACACTGAGCATTCCACTTCATAATAGCTGCAATTGTTCAACAAAGTGGATTCTCTCTGTAGTCAGTAGTTACCCAAGAAGTACAGTTTTAATACAGGGCTAGAAATCGACTAGAAATTGAATATAGAAGTCAGAGAAAATGTCCCCATAAAACTAAGGTAAATTCACCAATTTCTCCTGCGTTGTCAAATATAGTAGTAGTCGTCTCTCGGTAACCGAGGATGACGATTTTCTCTGTGCGTTTTCGTCTATGGTGTGAGATTTAAAATGGTTGAGGTCTTAAACTGTAGTGATTAAAATCGTGGAAGATATAAATGATGATAGATATAAGAGAGGGTGAGTAAAATTTGACCTCAGAAATATGTTTCACTACAGTGTCTTGGGTTAAAAATCAAATATAAGGTGGTCGGCAGGGAAATATTCCCAATTATTCAAATACCCATGTCAATTGGGTTTTATAGAGATTTTAATTAACAATACAATGAGTAATCAAAGAAAGAGATAGAGAGTAAGAAAGGAATAAGTATGAAGGGCCTCAAAGCCAATATGGCCTAGACCTGAGTCTTAAAAGAGAAATCAGACAGTTTTTTTATAACTCATCATAAGATCCGTCTAAGTAAGGATTTTTTTTTAAACCCTTACCTTCTGTCTTGGAGTCAATACTGTGTATTGGCTCCAAGGCAGAAGAGTGGTAAGGGCTAGGCAATGGGGGTCAAGTGACTTGCCCAGGGTCACAAGGCTAGGAAGTGGCTGAGGCCAGATTTGAACCAAGGACCTCCCATCTCTAGGCCTGGCTCTCAATCCACTGAGCTACCCAGCTGCCCCCTAAGTAAGGATTTCTAATGACAACAGGCCAGCAGCATCTCAGCTGCTTTCACCAGGTCCCTCCTCCATCTGAATGTTTCAGAAGCAGTGTCCTCAGAATGAGTCTCTCCAATCTGAATGTTTCAGAATTACTTTCCAGCTCTTCCCTGAGCTCTTCTTTTTAAGGGCAAAATCTTCTCTGTCACCTCCCCTAAGTCCTTACATCTACCAATCACTATAGATGTTTTCTAAAGGATCGCCCATTTTGAATATACAGCTGAGTAGTTTTAATCTCTTTAGTAAGTCAGGGAAAAAATGCTGCTGTTTCGACAAATTTCATTAGAAAAAACCTCTGAATAAGTTATCACCCTTTTAGGTTTAAGTAGTTTACAAGTTGCCCCACATTTATAGGTACTCAGTATCTCATTGTATCAATTCTAAAACAGTCATGACTCAAAGAACTTCCTGTCCCTTCCATAAGCATCGATCAAAGTACTTTTCATTGTTCTCAAGGACCTCTCTGTCCTAAAGCAGGCCTAAGTAGGGTGTTGCAGGGATATTCCCAAGGTAAGGAGCCCCCACACTTAAGTAGAGTTCTCACCATCTGCTAGGGAATTTTTTTTAAGTAGAAGATTCCCCAATGGGCGAAACCCCTAACATTCATAAGTCTGAGAAATTTTGAGGTTTACAATGGTGTTTAGATGAGTGTGCACAAAGACACTTTTGTGTGAAGGAGATTGAAGTGGAAAAGTCGATGCACAGAGACAGTCCCACTCTCTCGGCATTGGAAGCGTGGGTCAAATATATCATGTTGCTCTATCTACAAAGAAAGCTTAATATTGTTTTCCAAATTTTGTGTGATCTTCAAAACAGAAACTAAGGAATTAAATCTACTTTTACAATAAAAATAATTCCTATGATTTTGATCTTTAACATTTAGGATTCTTCCTATAAATTAAAATTTTACTTTTTCCTCCACCTAGTTCTTTCAATTCCACTATCAGCAAACAGAAAACTTTTTCATTCCTGCAATTACCCCTCATTTTAGACAAATTAGTTCAGTATATGTTAATGTTTTCATAGTAAAGACAATTGTTATGACACCCGTTGAGCATAAAATGCTTTTTGTTCATTCTTCTCGTACGAGAAAGAACAGATGATGCATTCATTGATTTTCTTAGCATCAAACAAATGAAAAAATTTCATTGCTGAGAAAATAAAAAGAGAAACCACATAGATATATTTATACAGGCAATTTTCCTACCAAAATATCTGAAATCAGTTCATAAGGAAAGGCAAGTTATCACAGATAAATGTAGACACAGGACAAGGTTGAAATAAATTGAAGCTAGGGATAAAAAGCTGAATGTGCATTTTTTGGGTTTCTTGGTGTAATTTTTTTGTGGGAATAAAAGAGTTCAGATTTCAGAATATAATTACTCTTACTGATGATTATTTTTCTCTTCTCAGAATAGCTGACTTTATATAGCAATTGATCATGAGACTTCCAGAAAAATTGATGATCATCAGAGTGATGTGGGATAGACCCTAAAGCTACGTCAGACAAGCAGAAAATTATTTCTTGTAATTGTTATTCATTGTTTGAGAAAGAATAAAATACCTACAAACTGGAACAGTCTACCCTAGAGGAAATGGTATCCGACTGGCATTGCGAGACAGTTTATATAAGTTACAAGCATCCAGGCTATTTCCTTTCCCATACAGGTCCTTATTTTTCAACCAAGCAAGCTTATCATAAATACATGTCTGTGGTAAGTGATAAGTGGATAGCACATAGGTCATGCACACTTGTGTGTGGTCAGGGATAAGTGGATAAAACTCAGGGGTTATTGACTTTCACAGATACCTAATTAGTTATCCATAGTTAGCAATGTGTTACTTTGCATTCCATTGTGATCTCTTTGTTTGTCCTGATCTTCCTTTGTTTCCTGATCTTCCTTTCTCAGGCTTAGTTTAATTGGATTCTATCCTACCTCCTGCATGAGCAGCTTGGCGTCCTGGAGTGACTCTCTCAGTGCCCTAAAGCTTGAAGAAATGAATTAATCTCCTTTATGTACTTCCCATTCCACTTTATTTACCCTTTTGTATTAGATCTAAAAATAGAGCTAACTTAAGGGCTTTTGTCTCACTCCAAGTATGAGTTAAGTAATTTTTCATCGTTCAGTAAGGAATTTTACAACTTTACCTTCCCCTAAAGTATGCCTAAGTATGTGTGAAGTAATTTTAAACTTCCCAATACATTCCTGCTTAAGTACCTTCATTGTTTAAAATGGGGAATAGCCCCAACCAAATGTTCTAAGGTAGACTCTGAGAAATTTTAAGATTCATAGTGCATACCGGTTGATTAGTGGTTTTTCCTCATTATCGATCATCCCTTTCCTCAGGATGTATTTACCTTCCCTGTCCCTTTTAACCAGGTCTAGTTTGACTGTCAAATACCTCGACTGCAACTCCTGCCTTCTTTCTATCAGTTGAGGCCCAATAGGTCTTACCCCAACCTTTACTTCTGACACTTGTGAGTCTCTATCCCCCTCAGGTGTGTTTCTCATAGATAACATATGGTAGGATTCTAAATTCTAATCCACTCTCTTCTTCTTCTACGTTTTATGGGTGAGTTCATCCCATTCTCGTTCAAAGTTATGATTGTCACTTTTGAATTTCCTAGCATTTCGAAATCCTTCCCTACTTCTGTCCTTTCTTCTTTTGCTTTATCCTTTAAACCTCGTGATTTACTTTTAGTCAAGCCCCCTATTCCCCTCCCTTCATATGCTTCCCTTTCTGGCCCTCTTTTTTTGTTCCCTTCTTGTTTCTTTACGGTCTGCTAAGTTCCCTCCCCACTCTCCTTCCCTCCCTTTTTTGTACTCACTCCTCCCTAACCCCCTTAGTTTGTACTTCTTCCTTACCCTGTAGGGCAAGATAGACTTCAAGATCCCATTCTGGGCCCAGGGTCCTTAGGGAGAGCAAAAGAGACGGAGGCAGAGACTAGAAGTAAGGCAGAGAGGGCATAGAGAGGAATAGGAAGAAACCAAAAGCAGGGAAAGAGCAATCAAGGGAGAGGAGAGAGGAGTGGATAGAAGGAAAAAGAATCAGAAAGAACAGAGGGTGAGATACAGAGAAAAGCTCACAGAGACAGACAGTGATTGGGAGAGACAGAAACAGAATGAGATGTATTAAAAATGGAGATAGAGGATAGACACAGGGATGATGAGGCAGAGAGGACAAGTGACAGTAAGAAAAAGACACAGATGGGAGGGAAGGAGAGAGAAATGGAGAGGGAGAAAGACACAGTAAACGAAGAGTGTAGGGTTCAGGAAAATCCTCCAAGAATGGAGACCCAGAGACAATGCAAGTAAGCAAAGGATCACCATTTACTGACTGCAGTGCTAGGCGCTAGGGCTGTCCCAAAGGAGGATTCCTGCTGGCTTAAGGACTGTAAAATCCATAAAAGTAGGAATTAAGATTTCAGAAGGTTAGCTCAAGGCCTTACTAAAGTTATATTGAAATGTTGTCCTAACATTTCAGAACGAGGAGTATTTACTAAAGAAGAATGGCATTTCATAGGGCAAGCTATGAAACAAAGTAAAAAGAAAACAGAATATTACCAGCAATTCGGATCACATGGAATCTGGGCAGAATACTGCACAAAATGTGGAGAGTTGAGCTGTTTCTCAGGTTCTGACCCCACCTTTCCCTACTTCTACTGACACTTGTATATTACGATTACTCTTTCAACTTTTATGGCTTTAACTGATTCTATCAATTCTTTTCCTAACTTCTCACATGAGGCTGCTACAGAAGCTGTGAGGAAGTCTGACCCTCCCTCACCTTAGAAGGATTCTCTCCATCCTCTCTTCCTCCCACTCCTCCTAAATTACAACTTCCACCTCCACTAAAAACCTCATACAGGATTGCAATCATCCTAAATCTAGAGAAGAAAGTAGGTACATCTTCCCTACCGAACTCAAACTATATGCTCCTTGTGCACAGAAATTCAAAAGGAACAACAGCATAGACCCCAGGAATCCTCCTCCTGGACCTGGACCAAAAGGTCCGGCCCCCCAAAAGCCAGAAACCGAGATCACTCGGACCTATGTGGTAGGCAGAAGGAAGGTACCAGGACCCATCCCCCCCAACACAGAGCTCTGAGTCTGAGGCAGCAGCGGGAACCTCAGAGCCTCAGGGCCGGCTATTCTGAAGAATGCTTCCTGAAAACAACCTGACTCAGACGAGTGGGCACCCAACAGAGACATCAGGGAAACAGAGAGAGAAAGGGCATTGGGGTGTGGGGGGAGCTTGTAACCCCCTGGCTGGATCCTTCCATCCGAGTCTCAGGGAAGGTCCCTGCCTCAGGGCATACTCAGTACAACCCAGGGAGAACTAATCCTATCAAGAGCCCTCAGAGCTCCTGGAAGTTGCGACCCCTCCCCCCTCAGAGTGCTGGCTCTTCTGGCCAGCTATGGCACAGAAACAAACACCCAGCAGAAAGCGCCAAGCCTGGAAGTAAGGCAAGGGAGAAGCATCGAGAGGGAACTGAGGAGGGCAGTGACTAGGAAACACCAGCAATTCCTGGCTACCCGGGAAGACAGAACAACAACTGCATAGAACAGACAATCAGCCTGGGGCGAAAACCTCTGAACACCAGACAGAGATAAGAAATGCTAGCCTTCCCCACTCAGATAGAGATGGCAAACTCCACAGAAGCACAAAAGCCCCAATATTCCAAGAAAAACAACAAGAAAGGGAAGACTTTGGATACATTTTATGGTGAAGAAATATAAAATACAGAGGAGATAGAAGATTAAACACAAGCAAATGCTCCGAACCCTTCCAAAGAAAATAGAAACTCTCCATACACCCATGAAGAATTTAATTCAGAAAGGATCAAACAGATGGAAGCCTTCTGGGAAGAAAAGTGGGAAATAATGCAAAGGAAATTCACCCATCTACAAAACCAGTTTGACCAAAGTGAAAAGGAAATCCAGGCTTTAAAGATCAGAATTAGGCAACTCCAAGACAACGAGCAAGAACTGATAAAGCAAAGCCAAAAGACTACGAAATTAGAAGAGAACATAAAATATCTCACTGACAGTGTCATAGACTTGGAAAATAGAGGGAAAATAGACAATTTAAGAATGATTTGGACCATCAGAAAAGCCAGGAATAAACAGCAAACTCGATATCGTAATACAAGATATAATCAAAGAAAATTGCCCAGAGATCCTCGAAGAAGAGGGCAATACAGGCAATGAAGGAGTTCACAGAATACCCTCTACACTAAATCCCCAAAAGACAACTCCCAGGAATGGAATGGCCAAATTCCAAAGTTTTCCAGCAAAAGAAAACTTACAAGAAGCCAGAAAAATACAATTTAGATATAAAGGAATGCCAATCCCAGGGTTACTGAACAGGACCTTGCAAGTTCCACTCTGAATGAATGTAAGGCATGGAACATGATTTTCAGAAAGGCAAGAAAGCTGGGCCTTCAACCAAGAACCAGCTATCCATCAAAACTGACTATATACTTCCAAGGGAGAGTATGGGCATTCAACAAAATAGAAGATTTCCAAATTTTTGCAAGAA
The DNA here is from genome assembly GCF_027887165.1 of Monodelphis domestica. Lineage (NCBI taxonomy): Eukaryota > Metazoa > Chordata > Mammalia > Didelphimorphia > Didelphidae > Monodelphis > Monodelphis domestica. The sequence continues at coordinate 2,916,842 of NC_077236.1, forward strand.
AAGACCAGAGCTCTGTGGAAACTTCGATATCAAAAAGCAAAGAGCATGGAATACCTTAAAAAGGAAATATGAAGGAAAGGGAAAAGGTGAAAAATGTTATCTTTTTCTTTTACTCAAACTCTCTTCTATAAGGATTACATTTATATCAATCTATGTATACTAACATGTGGAGAAAATGTAATGTGTAAATTGGGAGAAAAGAAAGACCAAATAGCATAATCTTTCTCACACAAAGATTCACACAGGAAGGGGAGAGGAAGAAAACTCCTATCAGAAGGAGAGGAAGAGAGTTTTTACTTAAACCTTACTCTCAGGGAAACCAACTCTGACAGGGAAGAACATCCAGATCCATTGGGATCTTTAATTCTATGTTACCCAACAAGGGAAGGGAGAAGGGAAAACCAAAGGGGATACATGGCAATAAATGCACCAATTTAGGTGATTGGGATGAATATATATAAAAATACAAACTGCCCAGACTAACAGAAAAAAAAATAGAATTCGTAAATAATCCCATATCAGAAAATGAAATCCAACAAGCCATCAAAGAACTTCCTAAGAAAAAATCCCCAGGGCCTCGTGGATTCACAAGTGAATTCTATCAAACATTCAGAGAACAGTGAATCCCAATACAAGACAAACTATTTGACATAATGAGCAAAGAGGGAGTTCTACCAAACTCTTTTCATGACACAAACATGGTACTGATTCCAAAACCAGGCAGGTCAAAAACGGAGAAAGAACACTATACACCAATCTCCCTAATGAACATAGATGCAAAAATCTTAAATAGGATACTAGCAAAAAGACTCCAGCAAGTGATCAGAAGGGTCATCCACCATGAACAAGTACAATTTATACAATGGATGCAGGGCTGGTTCAACATTAGGAAAATCATCCACATCATTGACCACATCAACAAGCAAACCAACAAGAACCACATGATTATCTCAATAGATGCAGAAAAAGCCTTTGATAAAATACAACACCCATTCCTCTTAAAAACACAAGGAAGTATAGGAATAGAGCTGTCGTTCCGAAAAAAAATGAACTGTATATATCTAAAACCATCAGCTAATAACATCTGCAATGGGGATGAACTAGATGCATAAGATAAGATCACGAGTGAAACAAGGATGCCCATTATCACCTCTACTATTTGACATTATACTAGAAACACTAGCAGTAACAATTAGAGAAGAAAAAGAAATTGAAGGCATCAAAATAGGCAAGGAGGAGACCAAATTATCCCTCTTTGTAGATGACATGATGGTCTACTTAAAGAATCCTAGAGATTCACCCAAAAAGCTAATTGAAATAATCAACAACTTTAGCAAAGTTGCAGGATACAAAATAAACCCGCATTAGTCATCAGCATTTCCATATATCTCCAACACAGCTCTGCAGCAAAAACTAGAAAGAGAAATCCCATTCAAAATCACCTTAGACAAAATAAAATACCTACACAAATCATGGGCACCTTGCAGTCACAGACCTTAAACTATATTACAAAGCAGCTGTCATCAAAACAATTTGCTACTGGCTAAGAGACAGAAAGGAGGATCAATGGAATAGAATGGGCGCAAGCGACCTCAGCAAGACAGTATACGATAAACTCAAACATCCCAGCTTTTAGGACAGAAATCCACTATTTGATAAAAACTACTGGGAAATTTGGAAGACAGTGTGGGAGAGATTAGGAATTGATCAACACCTCACACCCTACACCAAGATAAATTCAAAATGGGTGAATGACTTAAACATAAAGAAGGAAACCATAAGTGATTTGGGTAAACACAGAATAGTATACATGTCAGAACTTTGGGAGGGGAAAAACTTTAAAACCAAGCAAGACATAGAAAGAATCACAAAACGTAAAATAAATAATGTTGACTACATCAAATTAAAAACCTTTTAACAAACAAAACGAATCTAACTAAATTCAGAAGGGAAACAACAAATTGGGAAAATAATCTTTATAGAAACCTCTGACAAAGGTATAATTGCTCCAATTTATAAAGAGCTAAATCAATTGTACAAAAAAATCAAGGCATTCTCCAATTGATAAATGGGCAAGGGATATGGACAGGCAGTTTTCAGATAAAGAAATCAAAACTATTAATAAGCACATGAAGAAGTGTTCTAAAACTCTTAGAGTCAGTGAGATGCAAATCAAAACAACTCTGAGGTATCACCTCATGCCTAGCAGATTGGATAACATGACAGCAAAGGAAAGTAATGAATGCTGGAGGGGAACGTGGCAAAGTAGTGACATTAATTCATTGCTGGTTGAGTTGTGAACGGATCCAACCATTCTGGACGGCAATTTGGATGCCCAAATGCTCAAAAGGCGACAAAAGAATGTCTACCCTTTAATCCAGTCATAGCACTGCTGGGTGTGTGCCCCAAAGAGATAATGGAGAAAAAGACGTGTACGAGAATATTCTTAGCTGCACTCTTTGTGGTGGCCAAAAATTAGAAAACGAGTGGATGCCCATCAATTGGGGAATGGCTGAACAAATTGTGGTATATTTTGGTGATGGAATACTATTGTGCTAAAAGGAATAATTTTCTGGGAGAAAAAACACTATTCATAAGCAAAGGACAAGCTGTGGGAGTAGAAACACCGAGGAAAAGCAACTGCCTGACTATAGTGGTTGAGGGGACATGACAGAGAAGAGACTCTAAACGAACACTCTAATGCAAACATTAACAACATGACAATGGGTTCGAATCAAGAACACATGTGATACCCAGTGGAGTCACGCATCGGCTATGGGGGGTTGGAGGGGAGGAAAAAATGATCTTTGTCTTTAATGAATAATGCTTGGATATGATCAAATAAAATATTATAAAATTTTTTTAAAAAAGAAGGAAACTATAAGCAAATTAGGTGAACACAGAATAGTATAACTGTCAGATCTTTGCAAAAGACTTTAAAACCAAGAAAGAGGTAGAAAAAAATCACAAAATGTATAATCAACAATTTTGATTACATAAAACTAAAAAGGTTTTGTACAAACAAAACTCATTCATCCAAAATTAGAGGGGAAGCAACAACTTGGGAAACAATCTTCATTACAAAAACCTCTGACAAAGGTCTAATTACTCCAATTTATAAAGAGCTACGATTGTACAAAAATTCAAGCCATTCTCCACTTGATAAATGGGCAAGGGATATGAACATTGTCCACAGAGACTGATACTCTGTGGTAAAATCGATCATAATGGCCTGCTTCATTATTGGCAATGAAGGGATCCTGAAGAACATGGGGGAATCCACGAGAAAAACAACTCTCTGCATTCAGAGGAAACATTGTGGGAATAATAACACTGAAGAAAACCAACTCCTTGATGGCATGCGTTGAAGGGATATGGTTGGTGATGTAGACTCTAAATGAACATCGTAGTGCAAACATAAGCAGCAGAGAAATAGGTTCTGGTCAAGGACACAAGTAATACTCAATGAAATTGTGTGTTGGCTTCGTGAAGGGTGGGTGGAGGCGAGGGCAGGAAATATTGTGATTATTGTAACCAGTGTAGTAGTAGTCTCTCGGTAAGCAAGGATGAGGAATGTCTTTGTGCCCATTCATCTGGGTTGTAGAGGTGTGCACAGAAACATTTGTGCGTGAAGGAGATTTAAGAGGAAAAGTCGATGCAGAGAGACAGTCCCACTGTCTCAGTGTTGGAAGCCTGGGTCCATTGGCATGAAAAATCGTTACACATGGAGACTTCCTCAGCGGGATTGAATGACCGGGTTGTCTTTTGTGTTCCAACATGCCCATAACACTCCACAGTGCTTTGCTGCATCGCCCTCTCAGCCACTGAATCTTTTTATTGGTTTCTTCCATCTGTTTGGCCAAAACAGTCTTCACATGCTGGGGGAGCAAAGCCTTAGTTCACCAGGGAGACCCGATGGCTACCCTCACAAGGTTTAGCCGGCCTGTCAAAGCCTTTGCCCGTGATGTGGCTGCAGCCGCATGCTAGCAGCTACTAGGAGCTACAAGTGAGAGATGGGTGTCAAGTGAGGGTCAGAGGTTGGAACATCTCCGCAGAGCTAAAGAACAGGGGAGGACCACACATTGATTGTCTGGGAGGAGCTGAACACCTGGGCAGTGCGGCTGTGATCTTGTACCCAGCACTCTAAGAAACCTCGGAGGCTGGGAAGAACTAGTCTGAAGCAACCTAAATTTCATAGAAAAACCACCCATATAACCCAGATCCCAGACCAAAAAGGAAAGGGGAATATAACCACCAAAGGGATGGCTCACATGACCCAAAATCAAGCCTCCAGGACGAAAGGGAAAAAAGTGACTATTGAAAACTTTTATGGTGGAAGTACCCAAGGAAAAGAGGAGAATGAGGAGGAAATCCAAAAAAATTCAGAACACTCCTCCCAAAATGGAAACTATCAACAAGCTCTGGAAGATCTCAAACTGGAACTTATCCAAAAGATGGAAACCGGGAAAGAAAAATGGGAGAAAGAGATCAGCTGTCTGACAGATAAGAATGCTCAATTGGAAAAAGAAGTCAAAGCAACCAATAGAAGGGCAGACAAGGCTGAAAAGCAAAACCAGTCCCTAACGACCAGAATTAAGCACCTCGAAGAAAGCGAGATGATAAAACAGCAAGAATCAATAAAGCAAACCCAAAAAATCAATGAATTAGATGAAAACATAAAATATCTCACTGAGAAGGTCACAGATCTGGAAAACAGAGGGAGATGAGAAAATCTCCGAATTACCGGTCTCCCAGAAAAACCCGAGGTAAACAATAAACTCGATATTATTCTACAGGAGATTATAAAAGAAAATTGCCCTCACTTTCTGGAGCAAGGGGGCAAAATAGAAATAGAAAGGATTCATAGGACACCTTCTATACTAAATCCCCAAAAGACAACCCCTAGGAATGTACTTGCCAAATTCAAGAGCTTCCAAGTGAATCAGAAAGTCCTACAAGAAGTCAAGAAGAAGAGCTTCCGATATAAGGGGGCTCCCGTAAGGATCACACACGACTTAGCGGCTAACACTCTAAGAGACCGCAAAGCATGGAACATGATACTTAGAAAGGCAAGAGAGCTGGGCTTCCAACCAAGAATCAACTACCCAGCAAAACTGACTATATACTGCCAGGGGAAAGTATGGGCATTCAACAAAATAGAAGATTTCCAAGCATTGGCTAAGAAAAGACCAGAGCTCTGTGGAAAGTTCGATATCCAAGCTCAGAAAGCAATAGAAACATGCAAAGGTAAATATTCAAGAAAGGGAAAAGGAGATAAATCTTATCTTTTTCTTTAAGTCAAACTCTCTTCTATAAGGACTACTTTTACATCAAATTATATATATTAATATGTGGGGAAAATGTTTTGTGTACCTCTAATAAATTGTATCATCATAAGAGTAGTTAGAAGAAACATGCATAGGGAAAGATTGGGGCATTAAGAAGATTTGGGAAAGTTGGGGCAAAGAAAGGAAATGGGAGGGGGGAACCGCGATAATACTAAGATTAACTTCAAGAAATAGGGGGGGAATCAATAGAATAATCTTTCCCATATAAAGATACACATGGGAAGGGAGGGGAAGAACTCTCATATGAGAAGGAGAGGAAGAGAGCGTGAAGTGGAATTACTTAAACCTTACTCTCAGTGAAATCAAATCTGAGAGGGAAGAACATCTAGATCCAATGAGATCCTGAATTCTATGTTATCCATTAGAGCAAGAAAGAAAGGAAAATCAGGGAGGGGGAGGGAGGAGGGAGTAGAAAAAGGGAGGGAAGGAGGGGGGTGAAGGGAGCATAAAAAGGGAGGGGTTAGAAAGTGAAGCATCTCAAGGGAGGGGACTAGGGGGACTGACCTAAAGTAAATCACTGGTTCAAATGGAGAAAGCTAAAGAAGAAAGGTCAGAACTAGGGGAAGATATCAAAATGCCAGCGAATCCACAAATAACAATCATAACTTTGAACGTGAATGGGATGAACTTACCCATAAAACGTAGACAAAGAGCAGATTGGATTAGAACCCAAAACCCTACCATATGTTCTCTTCAAGAAACACATATGAGACGGGTTGACACTCACAAGGTTAGAATTAAAGGTGGGAGTAAGATCTTTTGGGCCTCAACTGATAGAAAGAAGGCAGGAGTTTCAATCATGATATCTGACAAAGCCAAAGCACAAATACACCTGATCAAAAGGGATAGGGAAGGTAAATATATTCTGCTAAAAGGGAGTATAGACAAGGAGGAAATATCACTAATCAACATGTATGAACCAAATAGTATAGCATCCAAATTTTTAATGGAGAAACTAGGAGAATTGAGGGAGTAAATAGACAGTAAAACCATATTAGTGGGAGACTTGAACCAACCACTATCAAATTTAGATAAATCAAATCAAAAAATAAACAAGAAAGAGGTAAAAGAGGTGAATGAAATCTTATAAAAATTAGAGTTAATAGACATATGGAGAAAAACAAATAGGGACACAAAAGGATACACCTTCTTTTCAGCACCACATGGCACATTCCCAAAAATAGATCATACACTAGGTCATAGAAACATGGCACTCAAATGCAGAAAAGCAGAAATATTAACTGCAGCCTTTTCAGATCACAAGGCAATTAAAATATTGATCGGCAAGGGTACATGGAATCCCAAATCAAAAATTAATTTGAAATTAAATAACATGATACTCCCAAATCGGATAGTTAGAGAAGAAATCATAGAAATAATTAACAATTTCGTTGAAGAAAATAACAACGGCGAAACATCCTTTCAAACCTTATGGGATGCAGCCAAGGCAGTACTTAGAGGAAAATTCATATCCCTGAGTGCATATATTAACAAATTAGGGAGGACAGAGACCAAGGAATTGGAAATGTAAATCAAAAAACTTGAGAATGAACAAATTAAAAACCCCCAGAAGAAAATCACACTAGAGATCCTAAAAATTAAGGGAGAAATTAATAAAATAGAAAGTGACGGAACTATTAAGCTAATAAACAAGACTAGAAGGTGGTACTTTGAAAAAACAGACAAAATAGACAAAGTACTGCTTAGTTTAATTAAAAAAAGGAAAGAAGAAAGGGAAATTAACAGCAGTAAGGATGAAAAGGGGGATCTCACCTCCAATGAAGAGGAAATTAAGGCAATCATTAAAAACTACTTTGCCCAACTATATGGCAATAAATATACCAACCTAGGTGATATGGATGAATATTTACAAAAATATACATTGCCTAGACTAACAGAAGAAGAAATAGTTTTCTTAAATAATCCCATATCAGAAAAAGAAATCCCACAGACCATCAAAGAACTTCCTAAGAAAAAATCCCCAGGGGCTGATGGATTCACCAGCGAATTCTATCAAACATTCAGAGAACAGTTAATCCCAATACTATACAAACTATTTGACATAATAAGCAAAGAGGGAGTTCTACCAAACTCCTTTTATGACACAAGCATGGTACTGATTCCAAAACCAGGCAGGCCAAAAACAGAGAAAGAAAATTATACACCAATCTCCCTAATGAATATAGATGCAAAAATCTTAAATAGGATACTAGCAAAAAGACTCCAGCAAGTGATTAGAAGGGTCATCCACCATGATCAAGTAGGATTTATACCAGGGATGCAGGGCTGGTTCAACATTAGGAAAACTATCCACATAATTGACCACATCAACAACAAACCAACAAGAACCACATGATTATCTCAATAGATGCAGAAAAAGCCTTTGATAAAATACAACACCCATTCCTACTAAAAACACTAGAAAGCATAGGAATAGAAGGGTCATTCCTAAAAATAATAAACAGTATATATCTAAAACCATCAGCTAATATCATCTGCAATGGGGATAAACTAAATCCATTTCTATTCAGATAGATTCAGGAGTGAAACAAGGATGCCCATTATCACCTCTATTATTTGACATTGTATTAGAAACACTAGCAGTAGCAATTAGAGAAGAAAAAGAAATTGAAGGCATCAAAATAGGCAAGGAGGAGACCAAATTATCGCTCTTTGCAGATGACATGATGGTCTACTTAAAGAATCCTAGAGATTCACCCAAAAAGCTAATTGAAATAATCAACAACTTTAGCAAAGTTGTAGGATACAAAATTAACCCGCATAAGTCATCAGCATTTCTATGTAATTCCAACACAGCTCAGCAGCAAGAACTAGAAAGAGAAATCCCATTCAAAATCACCTTAGAGAAAATAAAAGACTTAGGAATCTATCTCCTGAGACAAACACAGGATCTATATGAACACAACTACACTAGACTTGAACAATTGGAAGAACATTAACTGCTCATGGGTAGGACAAGCCAATATAATAAAAATGACCATCCTACCCAAACTCATCTAACTATTTAGTGCCATACCCATGGAACTTCCAAAAGTTTTTTTTTTTACTGATTTAGAAAAAACCATAACAAAGGTCATTTGGCAGAACAAAAGATCAAGGATATCCAGGGAAATAATGAAAAAAAATACAAAGGAAGAGGGTCTTGCAGTCCCAGATCTCAGACTATATTACAAAGCACCGGTCCTCAAAAGAATTTGGTACTGGCTAAGAGACAGAAAGGAGGATCAGTGGAATAGACTGGGGGCAAGCGACCTCAGTAAGACAGTATATGACAAACCCAAAGATTCCAGCTTTTGGCACAAAAATCCAATATTTCATAAAAACTGCTGGGAAAATTCGAGGACAGTGTGGGAAAGATTAGGCTTAGATCAACACTTCACACCCTACACCAAGATAAATTCAAAATGGGTGAATGACTTGAACATAAGGAAAGAAACTATAAGAAAATTAGGCGAACACAGAATAGTATACATATCAGACCTTTGGGAAGGGAAATACTTCAAAACCAAGCAAGAATTAGAAAGAGTTACAAAATGCAAAATAAATAATCTGGATTACATCAAATTAAAAGGTTTTTGTACAAACAAAACTAATATCACCAAAATCAGAAGGGTAGCAACAAATTGGGAAACAATCTTCATAAAAACCTCTGAAAAAGATTTAAATTATTCAAATTTATAAGGAACTAAATCAATTGTACAAAAAATCAAGCCATTCTCCAATTGACAAATGGGCAAGGGACATGAACAGGCAGTTCTCAGCCAAAGAAATCAAAACTATTAATAAGCACATGAAAAAGTGCTCTACATCTCTTATAATCAGAGAGATGCAAATCAAAACAACTCTGAGGTATCACCTCACACCTAGCAGATTGGCTAACATGACAGCTATGCAAAGTAATGAATGCTGGAGGGGATGTGGCAAAGTGGGGACATTAATTCTTTGCTGGTGGAGTTGTGAATTGATCCAACCATTCTGGAGGGCAATTTGTAACTATGCCCAAAGGGTGATGAAAGACTGTCTGCCCTTTGATCCAGCCATAGCCCTGCTGGGCTTGTACCCCAAAGAGATAATGGGCAAAAAGACTTGTACAAGAATATTCATAGCTGCGCTCTTTGTGGTGGCCAAAAATTGGAAAATGAGGGGATGCCCTTCAATTGGAGAATGGCTGAACAAATTGTGGTATATGTTGGTGATGGAATACTATTGTGCTCAAAGGAATAATAAAGTGGAGGAATTCCATGGAGACTGGAACAACCTCCAGGAAGTGATACAGAGGGAACGGAGCAGAACCAGGAAAACATTATACACAGAGACTGATACATTCTGGTACAATCGGAGGTGATGAACGTCTCCATTAATATCAATGCAATTTCCCTGAACAATCTGCAGGGATCTAAAAAAAATACTACCCACAAGCAGAGGATAAACTGTGGGAGTAAAAACACTGATGAAAAGCGACAGCTTGACTACAGGGTTGGAGGAGATAAGACTGAGGAGAGACTCTAAATGAACCCTATAATGCAAATTCCAACAACAGGGAAATGGGTTCGAGTCAAGAACACATGTGATAACCAGTGGAATCATGATTCGGCTATGGGAGAGGGAATGGCAGGTGGGGGGTGGGGAGGGGAGGAAAAGAAAATGATCTTTGTTTCCAGTGAATAATGTATGAAAACGAACAAATAAAATAATGTTTATATAAGTAAAAAAAAAGGTATGCTCCCCTGAAAGTCGGAGTCCGAGAACACTCGGGTCTATGGGGAAAGCAGAAGGAAGGTCCCAGGACCCCTACCCCCACCCCCAAGCCCGGAACCCTGAGCCCCCAGTGGCAGCAGGAACTTCTGGGAGGGCAAAGGTGCTGTTTTGGAGGGTCTACCTTGTGAGCACTGGGGTGCCGGGCGTGGGGCGTCCAGAGCGGGCAGTGGGGAGGAAGCCATGGAGAGCCCAGGGAGCCTGAAGCCCCACGGCTGGGTCATACCTTCTGGCTGCAGTCTCACAGGAGCTTTTTTCCTCAGGGCACATCCAGACCAACCCAGTTGAATTTAATCTGATCAAAAGCCTCCAGAGCGATTTCCAGGTAAACATGGCTACACAGTAGACAAGGCTCGCTTCCTTTCCTCAAACCCAACGACACAAACGACCTCAAAAAATTTTTTTACTGATTTAGAAAAAAAAAAACATAACAAAGTTCACTTGGAAGAACAAAGGATCAAGGATATCCAGGGAAATAATGAAAAAATAAATAAAAAAGGAAGGTGGCCTGGCAGTCCCAGATCTCATACTCTATTATAAAGCAGTGGTCCTCAAAATAATTTGGTACTGGCTAAGAGACAGAAAGGATGAGTGGAATAGACTTGGGGTAAGTGACATCAGCATGATAGTATATGACAAACCCAAAGACCCCAGCTTCTGAGACAAAAATCCACTATTTGAGAAAAACTGCTGGGAAAACTGGAAGACAGTGTGGGAGAGATTGGGTTTGGATCAACACCTCATACCCTACACCAAGATAAACTCAGAATGGGTGAATAATTTGAACATAAAAACGAAAGTGTAAGCAAATTAGCTGAACACAGAATAGTATACATATCAGACCTGTGGGAAGAGGAAAACGTTAAAACCAAGCAAGACATAGAAATTGTCACAAAATGTAAAATAAACAATTTTCATTACATCAAAATTAAAATTTTCTGTACAAACAAAATCAATATAGCCAAAATAAGAAGATAAGCAACAAATTGGGAAACAGTCTTCATAACAAAATCCTCAGACAAAGGTCTAATTACTCAAATCATAAAGAGCTAAATCAATTCTACAAAAAAATCAAGGTATTCTCCAATTGATAAATGGGCAAAGGACATGAACAGGCAGTTTTCAGCCAAAGAAATCAAAACGATTAATAAGCATGTGAAAAAGTGCTCTAAATCTCTTATAATCAGAGAGATGGGGATTTCCGGGTAATCATGGCTGCAATCTAGACTCGACTCGCTTCCCCTCCCCGGCACCGAACGAAATAGACTACCTGAATAGAGCATGAAAATCACCTTTGGAAGAACGGAAGGACACTCCAGTACCCCCACAGAATCGAAGGTATGTGGGGTTTGAACATTTCTACACTATAAGGAGGAGGAAAAGCTCACACAAAGACATGAACTGAGCTGCACATCCCGCTCACCCCCCAACAAACCAGAGTAAGCTATCAGAGCTCTCACTGGGACAGCGAGTGAGTGAGGAGAGTCTCTGTCTGAGGGGGCACACCAGGATCCTTGGGATCTACTGACTGTAAGGAAACAACCTCTCAGGGCACTTTCACGGGAGAATCCTAAGCTGACCAAGGGGGCTGCGGAGCTGACCTCCGGGGAGGTTGCGCTGAACACCTGGGCGGGCCGCACTGATCGCCTGCGTGGTTGGGCTGAACAAAGGGGCCCGTGCTCTAAGAAACCTCGGAGGTTGGGAAGAACTAGTCTGAGGCAACCTAAATTCACAGGAAACCCACCCGTATCACCCAGACTCCGACCAAAAAACAAAGTGGAATAGGCCGGCCCAGGCAGTCCTGGCCAACCCAGCCCCAAACCCTAAAAGAAAAGATCATTCAGTCCTTAGTCACTCACCATGAGATCTATTCAAGCAAGGATTCAGGGAGACAGAGTCTCCCCAGAGGGAGTTCCAGCCAGAGTCAGCCTCCCTTGAGAGACCTCCTTAGAGATTGTCCTCTCAACAACCTCCTTAGAGACTGTCTCTCAAGAGACTGTTTTTTCTTAATTAGGGTTTTTTTTTCCTATGTCACCTCCCCTAAGTTCTTCCATCTACCAATCACAGTAGACATTTTTCAAAGGACAGACCATTCTTAGACCACACCTAAGAAGGTGTGGATTTTTGAGTAATTCACACCAGGAAAGCTCTGAGTAAGTTTCCCAGTTCTCTGTTCCTAAATTCACAGGTTGCCTGACCTTTATAGGTACTTATCAACCTTTTGTATTAATTCTAAAAATAAGCATGGCTTAAGTATGGATTTAAGTACTTTTCATTGTTCAGCAAGGAGTTTTCTCCCCTAAAACAGTCTTCAGTATGGGTGGAGTAGAGGTCTTCCCATTTCTGATCTAAGTAGAGTTCTCACATTTTAGATCTAAGTAGCTTCACTGTTTAAAATGGGGAATAGTCCCAATGGGGAATTTTTAAGCTTCACAATTTCTTCTTGCATTATTTTCTTTTTTGTTCCTAAATTTTCCTCTACCTAACTCAATTTGTTTGTGAAGTAATTTTTTTAGTTATTCCTGACTGTTTCCTTTCCATATTCTTCTTTTGGAATTTGTGTGTGTTTTCCATACCTTCACTGTCCCCTTCTGTGTCTTCACCTTGCTCTTTGTCTCTATAAAATTCTAATGCTTAGGGGTAGAAAAGAAGGTCTCTCACAGTTCTCAGGGTCTCTTAGACTTGAACAGGAGTGTGTCTTTGTTTTGGGCTGGCCTCCCATCCCATCCCATCTCTATTATTCTTCAAAGCTGGGAGACTATGTTTATGTTGTGTGTACCTAGGGTTAGAAATTACACCACACATATAACCTTATGTATAGACTTATTTCCATCTTATTGAGGAGAACACTATGGCAGAGTTTAAGTATTGTGCCTGGAATCACAAAACCTATATTATATTCAGTCACATTCTTACTCAGATATTTCACCAAAATGTTATCTATCTTGCCTTTATTAAGTCACTTAAAAATAAGAATTACTAAGCACAATATCAGGAAGAATGCTTAAACTAGAAAGATATCATTTCCAGATTTCCTTTTTCCAAATACCAGAAGGAAAAGCAAACGACAACGCACTTTCAATTTAGTTAGAGCTTTAAAAACTGCTAAAGACACTTATTAAAGATAAAGTGAATGCTGGATAACTTAGGTGAAGATTAACGAGGAGAAAATTATTTGACACAATGTGGTAAGTGAAAATTTATTTAAGTAACTTAAATTTGTAATAATGTTAAGAGTATGGATTTACTTTGTACAGAGTAACATTAACTTTCTATGTAATATTATAATGTAATCTAATTAACATAATTTCCTCATAATATAGTTTTTATATTACATATATAATATTAAATAACTAATTCTATATAATCTATTTAGATATAATATTCTCCATGGAAAATCAAATATGTGGGATAATGAACCAAATAGGTTCTCTTACCAGTCACCAGAATGTTGAAAATATATATATACTCAAAGATTCTTTTTGCCTCTGATTTTATGGAGATCCATCAAAGTGCCCCATGTCCATTTTCCCATCATGGAGTATCTTTTCAACCCTCCATTCTCTATCCTCCTTAATCTTTCTCAACTCTTTCAAACTTATAGGAGTTACTCATTAGGTTTGTGGTTTGTAGGGCTGTGGAAGGATTTTTGCAGCATTATATAACAGTTCTTGGGTTTTAGTAATCATGTATTTTAGGTTTTCTAAAGTGTAAGTTTTGAGGCTTCTCTCATAGGAATTAGGACACCAAACCTCTTCCCATGGGAACCAGGGAGGGGGGGGGGCTCTTTTGCCACATTTGAGGAGACTATCAAAGGCCTATACTAAGAGGTGGGAGGGTGGGGGGTTTCTTCTACTCTTCAAAAGGAGAAATATTGATCTCTCTTAGTGGAGGGCTCCGAACCACATTTTTTCTACAGGAAGTTACTAATAGGAGCATGCTGGGACAATTTCATCTCACACAAATCCCATGGAGAAAAATAAGAAGAGGGGGAAGAAACTGAGAGAAAGTAAAAGAGGGGAATGGGAGTGCGAGGGGACAATAAAAAAGAGACAGAGGAAAAAAAGAAGACTGGGGGAAGGAGGACAGAAGGGAGGGAACAAAGGGAAAGAAGAGAAAGGGAGGTGGAGAAGAGTGGGTTTAGCAGTAAAAGAAGAGAGGCGGTGGTGAGAGTAGGAAAAAGAAAGGAACTGGAAAGGAAGATGAAAGAAAAATTAGGAAAGGTGTGTGTGTGGGTGAGTCAGGAGAGGATGGAGTTGGAGAAAAAGAGGGAAAGGTGTCGAAGCCGGTGGAAGAGTCAGGGGAAGACTAGAGGAAACGTGTGTGTGTGTGTGTGTGTGTGTGTGTGTGTGAGACAGAGAGAGAGAGAGAGAGAAAGAGAGAGAGGAGGACAAGAAGGGAGAAAAAGGAGAGAATGAGAAAGGAATGGAGAGGACAGAGGGAGAAAAAAGAAAGAATGGAAAGGGGGGGGAGGAGGAGAAGACTAGAGGGCTGAAGATGCCTAGACTGGCTAAGGAGTAGGAAAAGTATAAGAGTGTGGAGGGGGAGGGAGGACCAGAGAAAGAGGGGTGGGGCGTAGAAAAGGCGAAAAGGAAGGGGTAAAGACCGGAGAAATAGGACTGGAGGGAGAGCAAAGGGGAAGGGGGAGGGAGGGAGAGAGTTAGAGCGGGCGGGGGAGGTTGGCCAGGGGGAAAACGTGTGAGGAAGGTATTCGAGGTTGCCCGCAACCTGGGCATTCGCCAATTGTCAGCAAGTTTTCGTTTTGGGTGCTTGGTTTCCCCGGGTGGAGGTGGGCTGTTGGGTTTCTGGGACCTGCGGCCAGGCTATGACTGGTCCTCCCTGTCAGGTGTCCCTCCCCTTCCCAGCCGCTCCCCCCGACCCTGGCGCATTGGAATTGTCCGCACTGTGGAAGTGACCTGAGGGTTGTCCAATCAGCAACTTCGCTGGGAGTTGCTAGGTGGGTGGTTCTCCTTAGTTTCTCAGTGTTTTCCTGGGAGAAAATGGAACTATTTAGTGCCATACCCATTGAACTACCAAAATACTTCTTCACTGATTTAGAAAAAACCATAACAAAGTTCATTTTGAAGTACAAAAGATCAAGGATATCCAGGGAAATAATGAAAAAAAAAAAACACATATGATGGGGGCCTGGCAGTCCCTGACCTTAAATTATATTACAAAGCAGCAGTCATCAAAATAATTTGGTAATGGCTAAGAAACAGAAAGGAGGATCAATGGAATAGACTGGGGGAAAGCGACCTCAGCAAGAAAGTATACGATAAACCCAAAGATCCCAGCTTTTGGGAAAAAAATCCACTATTGTTCTTATCAAGTGTTCTTGTTGTTTTGCTTGTTGATGTGGTCAATAATGGTTTTCCTAATATTGAACCAGCCCTGCATCCCTGGTATAAATTCTACTTGATCATGGTGAATGACTCTTCTGATCATTTGCTGGAGTCATGGTGAATGACTCTTCTGATCATTTGCTGGATTCCTTTTGCTAGTATCTTATTTAAGATTTTTGCATCTATATTCATTAGGGAGATTGGTCTATAGTTTTCTTTCTCTCTTTTTGGCCTGCCTGGCTTTGGAATTAGGTAGAACTCCCTCTTTGCTTATTATGTCAAATAGTTGGTATAGTATTGGGGTTAGTTGTGCTTTGAATGTTTGATAGAATTTACTGGTGAATCCATTAGGCCCTGGGAATTTTTTTCTTAGGAAGTTCTTTGATGGCCTGTTGGATGTCTTTTTCTGATATGGGATTATTTAAGAAATCTATTTCTTCTTCTGTTAGACTAGGCAATGTATATTTTTCTAAATATTCATCCATATCACCTAGCGTTTGTATATTTATTGCCATATAGTTAGGCAAAGTAGTTTTTAATGATTTCACTAATTTCCTCTTCGTTGGAGGTGAGGTCCCCCTTTTCATCCTTGATGCTGTTAATTTGCCTTTCTTCTTTCCTTTTTTTAATTAGATTGACCAGTACTTTGTCTATTTTGTCTGTTTTTTTCAAAGTACCAGCTACTAGTCTTGTTTATTAGCTCAATGGTTCTATCACTTTCGATTTTATTAATTTCTACCTTAATTTTTAGAATCTCTACATTGGTTTTCCTCTGGGGGGTTTTAATTTGTTCGTTCTCAAGTTTTTTGATTTGCATTTCCAATTCATTGATCTCTGCCAGCCCTAATTTGTTAATATATAAACTCATGGGTATGGATTTTCCTCTAAGTACTGCTTTGGCTGCATCCCTCACCATTGTCATTTTCCTCAATGAAATTATTAATTGTTTCTCTGATTTCTTCTCTAACTAACCGATTTTGGAGTATCATAGTATTTAATTTCCAACTAATTTTTTATTTGGTTCTCCATGTACCCATACTGATCAATATTTTCATTGCTTTATGATCTGAAAAGGTTGCATTTATTATTTCTGCTTTTCTGCATTTGAGTGTCATGTTTCTGTGCCCTAGTGTATGATCTATTTTTGTGAATGTGCCGTGAGGTGCTGAGAAGAAGGTTTATTCCTTTTTGTCCTTATTTATTTTTCACCATATGTCTATTAACTCTAATTTTTCTAAGACTTCATTCACCTCTTTTACCTCTTTCTTATTTATTTTTTGATTTGATTTATCTAAATTTGATAGTGGTTGGTTCAAGTCTCCCGCTAATATGGTTTTACTGTCTGTTTCCTCCTTTAATACTCCTAGTTTCTCCATTAAAAATTTGGATGCTATACCTTTTGGTGCATACATGTTGATTAGTGATATTTCCTCATTGTCTATACTCCCTTTTAAGAGAATCTATTTACCTCCCCTATCCCTTTTGATCAGGTCTATTTGTACTTTGGCTTTGTCAGATATCATGATTGCAACTCCTGCCTTCTTTTGATCAGTTGAAGCCCAAAAGGCCTTACTTCATCCTTTAATTCTAACCTTGTGATTATTAACCCGCCTCATGTGTGTTTCTTGAAGACAACAAATGGTAGGGTTTGGGGTTCTAATCCAATCTGCTATTTGTCTAGGTTTTATGGGTAAGTTCATCCCATTCATGATCAAAGTTATGATTGTCACTTGTGGATTGCCTGGCATTTTGATATATTCCCCTAGTTCTGACCTTTCTTCTGTAGCTATATCCTTTTACACCAGTGATTTCCTTTAGGTCAATCCCCCCCAGTCACCTCTATTGATATGCTTCCCTTTTTAGCCCTTCCCTTTTTATGCTCCCTTACCACCACCACCACCACCACCAACACCACCCCCACCCCCGGGGTTTATGGGATGCTTTGGGAGGAGTGATTTCTTTGGTATGGAGGGCTTGTCATGCCCTCCTAGGGCAGCTCTCCAGCCTCTGACCGTCACCTGACACCCAGCTCTCACTTGTGGCTCCTAGTAGCTGTTAGCAAACGGCAGCAGCCACACCACGGGCAAAGGCTTCGATAGGCCGGCTAAATCTTGTGAGGGTAGCCATCGGGTCATCATGGACCCCTGGTGAACTAGGACTTTGTTCACCCAGCATGTGAAGATTGCTTCGACTGAAAAGATGGAAGAAACTAATAAGAAGGTCCAATGGCTGAGAGGGTGATGCAGCAAGGCACTGTGGAGTGCTTAGGGTGTGTTGGAGCACAAAAGACAACCCAGGCCATCCAATGCAACTGAGGAAATCTGCAGATGTAATGACTTTTTGCGCCACTGGACCCAGGCTTCCAGCGCCGAGAGAGTGGGACTGTCTCTGTGCATCGACTTTTACACTTAAATCGTCATGCACAAGTGTCTTTGTGCACAAAAACACACAAAGACAATAGTCATCCTCGGTTACCGAGAGACTACTACTCCTACTACCCTCCCCCCTCTCCTTCCCTCCATTTTTATACTCCCTCCCCGCTCCCCATCATTGATTTTCCTTTCTTTCTTACCCTGTTGGATAAGATAGAATTCAGGATCCAACTGGATCTAGATGTTCTTCCCTTTCAGATTTGATTTCACTGAGAGTAAGGTTCAAGTAATTCCACTTCACGCTCTCTTCCTCTCCTTCTCATATGAGAGTTCTTCCCCTCCCCTTCCCATGTGTATCTTTGTATGGGAAAGATTATTCTATTTAGTCCCCTCCCATTTCTTGAAGTAAATGTTAGTATTATCGATGATTTCGCCCCTCCCTTTTTCTCTCTTTGCCCCCCTTTCACCAAATCTTCTTGATGCCCCAATCTTTCCCTATGCATGATTCTTCTAATACTCTTATGGTGCGTACAATTTTTGAGTGTTACACAATATATTTTCCCCGCATATTAATATATAGATAATTTGATATAAATATAGTCCTTATAGAAGAGAGTTTGACTTAAAGAAAAAGATAAGATATATCTCCTTTTCCCTTTCTTTAATATTTACCTTTTCATGTTTCTCTTGCTTTCTGTGATTGAATATCAAATTTTCCAATAAGTTCTGGTCTTTTCTTAGCAAATGCTTGGAAATCTTCTATTTTGTTGAATGCCCATACTTTCCCCTGGCAGTATATAGTCAGCTTTGCTGGGTAGTTGATTCTTGGTTGGAGACCCGGCTCTCTTGCCTTTCTAAATATCGTGTTCCAAGCTTTGCGGTCTCTTACTATGTGTGCCGCTAATTCGTGTGTGATCCTTATGGGAGCCCCCCTATATCTGAAGCTCCTCTTCTTGGCTTCTTGTAGGATTTTCTCCTTTTCGTGGAAGCTCTTTAATTTGGCGATTACATTCCTGGGGGTTGCTTTTGGGGATTTAATGTAGAGGATGTTCTCTGAACCCTTTCTATTTCTATTTTGCCCCCTTGCTCCAGAATATGTGGGCAATTTTCTTCTATAATCTCCTGTAGAATACCATCGAGGTTTTTTTTTTTATCTCTGGGTTTTCGGGGAGACCAATAATTCTGAGGTTGTCTCTTCTTCCTCTGTTTTCCAAGTCTGTGACCTTTTCAGTGAGATATTTTATGTTTTCTTCTAATTCATTAATTTTTTGGTTTTGCTTTATTGATTCTTGCTCTTTTCTTATCTCACTGTCTTCCATTTGCTTAATTATGGTCATTAGGGACTGGTTTTGCTTTTCAGCTTTGTCTGCCCCTCTTTTAGATGCTTCCAGCTCGTTCTCTAATTGTGAAATCTTGTCTATCAGACTGCTGATCTCTTTCTCCCATTTTTCTTTCCAAAAGGTTTCCATCTTTTGGGTAACCTCCAGTGTGAGATCTTCCAGGGCTTGTGGATGGTTTCCATTTGGGGAGGCATGTTCTGATTTTGTTTGGAATTCATCCTCATTCTCTTCATTTCCTTGGGTACTTCCTCCATAAAAGTTTTCAATAGTCACTCCCCCCCACCTTTGTGTTTGGAGGCTTGATTTTGGGCTGTGTGAGCCATCCCTTTGGTGGTTTTATTCCACTTTGTTTTTTGGTCGGAGTCTGGGTGATACGGGTGGGTTTTCTGTGAATTTAGGCTGCCTCAGACTAGTTCTTCCCAGCCTCCGAGGTTTCCTAGAGCACGGGCCCCTGTGTTCAGCCCAACCACCCAGGCAATCAGTGCGGCCCACCCAGGTGTTCCGCGCAACCTCCCCGGAGGTCAGCTCTGCAGCCTCCTTGGTCAGCGTAGGATTCTCCCGTGAAACTGCCCCGAGAGGTTGTTTCCTTACAGTCAGTAGATCCCAAGGATCCTGGTATGCCTCCTCAGACAGAGACGCTCCTCACTGACTCACTGCCCCAGTGAGCGCTCTGATAGCTTACTCTGGTTTGGTGGGGGGTGAGCGGGATGTGCAGCTCAGTTCATGTCTTTGTGTGAGCTTTTCCTCCTCCTTATAGTGTAGAAATGTTCAAACCCCACATACCTTCGATTCTGTGGGGGTACTGGAGTGTCCTTCCGTTCTTCCAAAGGTGATTTTCATGCTCTATTCAGGTAGTCTATTTCGTTCAGTGCCGGGGAGGGGAAGCGAGTCGCGTCTAGATTGCAGCCATGATTACCTGGAAATCCCCATCTCTCAGATTATAAGAGATTTAGAGCACTTTTTCACGGGCTTATTAATCGTTTTGATTTCTTTGGCTGAAAACTGCCTGTTCATGTCCCTTGCCCATTTATCAATTGGAGAATGCCTTGATTTTTTTGTACAATTGATTTTGCTCTTTCTGATTTGTGTAATTAGACCTTTGTCTGAGGATTTTGTTATGAAGATTGTTTCCCAATTTGTTGCTTCCCTTCTTATTTTGGTTATATTGATTTTGGTTGTACAGAAACTTTTTAATTTGATGTAATCAAAATTGTTCATTTTACATTTTGTAACTCTTTCTATGTCTTGCTTGGTTTTAACGTCTTCCTCTTCCCACAGGTCTGATATGTAGACTATTCTGTGTTCAGCTAATTTGCTTACAGTTTCGTTTTTATGTTCAAATCATTCACCCATTCTGAGTTTATCTTGGTGTAGGGTATGAGGTGTTGATCCAAACCTAATCTCTCCCACACCGTCTTCCAGTTTTCCCAGCAGTTTTTCTCAAATAGTGGATTTTTTTTCAGAAGCTGGGGACTTTGGGTTTGTCATATACTATCATGCTGATGTCACTTACCCCAAGTCTATTCCACTGATCCTCCTTTCTGTCTCTTAGCCAGTTCCAAATTGTTTTGAGGACCACTGCTTTATAATAGAGTATGAGATCTGGGACTGCAAGGCCAACTTCCTTTTTTATTTATTTTTTTCAGTATTTCCCTGGATATCCTTAATCTTTTGTTCTTCCAAATGAACTTTGTTATGTTTTTTTTTTTCTAAATCAGTAAAAAAAATTTTTTTTTTGGAAATTCAATGGGTATGACACTAAATAGAGGAAAATGTTTGGGTAGGGTGGTCATTTTTATTATATTGCCTCGTCCTACCCATGAGCAGTTCATGTTTTTCCAATTGCTCAGGTCTAGTTTTAGTTGTGTGGAGAGTGTTTTGTAGTTGTGTTCAAGATTCCTAAGTATTTTATTTTGTCTAACCCTAACCCTAAATACATTTCTACTCCAAATACTAACCCTAACAATAAATACATTTCTAACCCTAACCTTAACCCTAATTCTAACCCTAAACCATAAATACGTTTCTATATCTAACCCTAACACTAAATACATTTCTAATCCAAACATTAACCCTAACAATAAATACATTTCTAACCCTAACCTTAACCCTAACACTAACCCTAAACCTAAACCTAACACTAACCCTAACCCTAACTCTAACCCTAACTCTAACCCTAACCTTAAACCTAACCCTAAGCCTAACAATAAATACATTTGTAACCCTAAACCTAACCCAAAACTAACCCTAACCATAACACTAAACCTAACTATAACCCTAAACCATAAATACGTTTCTATATCTAACCCTAACACTAAATACATTTCTAATCCAAACACTAACCCTAACAATAAATACATTTCTAACCCTAACCTTAACCCTAACACTAACCTTAACCCTAACCCTAAACCTAACCCTTACCCTAACCCTAAACCTAACCCTAACCCTATCCCTAACACAACCCTAACCCAAAACCTAACCCTAACCCTAACCCTAAATACTTGCCTATTTCTGCCGATTTCTGTCCTGTGCCGATTTCTGTCCTGCCGATCTCTGCCGATTTCTGCCCTAACACTAACCCTAACCCTAACCCTAACAATAAATACTTTTCTAACCTTAACCCTAACTCTAACCCTAACCTTAACCCTAACAGTAAATATGTGCTGATTTCTGTCCTACCCTAACCCTAAACCTAACCCTAACCCTAACAATAACCCTAAACCTAACCCTAAACCCTAATGCTACCCCTAAAACTAAACCTAACCCTATCCCTAACCCTAACCCTAACCTTAACCATAACCCTAAATACTGTCAAACCCTAAACTTATCCCTAACCCTAAATATGTTTTTAAAACATAAATATGTTTCTAACCCTAACTCTAACCATAAATCTAACTCTAACACTAACCTTAACACTAACCTTAACCCTAACCCTAACTCTAACCCTTACCCTAACCCTAACCCTAAATACCCTAACCCTAATCCTAACACTAACCTTAACCCTAACCCTAAAATACGTGCCGATTTCTGTCCGTCACTTTAACACTAACCCTAACCCTAACCATAACCCTAAACCCTAACCATAACCATAATCCTAACCCAAATGCTAAATAGGATTTTAAACCTTAAATACATTTCTAATCTTAACCAAACCATAAAGCTAACTCTAACCCTAACCATAGACCTAACCCTAACTCTTATCTTAATCCTAACATTAAATACTTTTCTTACTCTAACCCTAAATATGTTTCTAAACCTAAATATGTTTCTAACTGTAACCCTAGATATGATTCAAACCCTAACACTTACCATAACACTAACACTAACCCTAAATATTTTTCTAACCCGAACCCTAACACTGATTACGTTTCTTTACCAAACGCTAACACTATATTTTTCTCACCTTAACCCTTACCCTAAATCTAACCTGAACCCTAACATTAACCTTAACCCTTACCCTATACGTAACACTAAATATGTGTTTAAACCTAACGCTAACCGTAACACTAACCCTAACCCTAAAAACGTGCCATATTCTGTCCTACCGATTCCTGCCAATTTCTGCTGATTTCTATCCTGTACTGTCCAACCCTAAACCTATACCTAGAGCTAAATAGGTTTTTAAACCATAAATATATTTCTAACCCTAACCCTAACCATAAAACTAAACCCTAACCCTAACCCTAAAACATGAATACGTTTCTATAACTAACCTTAACACTAAATACATTTCTAATACTAACGCTAACCCTAACAATAAATACATTTCTAACCATAAACCTAAGCCTAAACCTAACCCTAACCCTAACCCTAAACCTAACCCTTACCCTAACCCTAAACCTAACCCTAACCCTATCCCTAACACAACCCTATCCCAAAACCTAACCCTAACCCTGACCCTAAATACTTGCCTATTTCTGCCGATTTCTGTCCTGTGCCGATTTCTGTCCTGCCGATTTCTGCCCTAACACTAACCCTAACCCTAACCCTAACAATAAATACTTTTCTAACCTTAACCCTAACTCTAACCCTAACCTTAACCCTAA